>NC_067474.1:135331870-135631870 GCF_947179515.1 Apodemus sylvaticus
TTTTTTAAGTGCCACATTTTTAAAAGGACCAAACTGAACAGCTGAAAATAAAACTGAGAAATTTCAAACCTTTGAAATTAAAAATCATTAACACATATGTAACTTGAAAGATGTCCACCGTAATCTCGCGCCCTGCCTCGACCCACAAGGAAAGACGCAACAGGACCAGGTTCTTCTCTGCAGTGCTTTATTCAGGACTTTTTCTTTCTTCTTTCTGGGGCCCCGAGCCCTCTCCCTGCCGCCCTTATATAGCCTTTCAGCCTCCTCTGCAGAAGATAGATAGCTAGATAGCGCCGCTTCCTAATAGGTGTACTAAGTGAATTCTTCATAAGCATATAAGTGTGATAACATATACAGCATACTGCACATGTACTAAAGTTGTTTACCACCAGGGAGCTGCATCCGGTCAGCGCCATCTTGTAATGGCGATGAACAAAGGTGGCTTACTACACCATAATACATATGTATGTGTATTATATATGCATATATACACACATGTATATATACACATATATGTATTTATGGAGATTCCCTCTCAGACTGTAACATTAAGAAGAAATGAATACATACTAAGGAGAAAAAACAATGAGATATAAGGAGGTTTCATATATGGAAATCATGAAACCCAGAAAGACTAGTAGAGTAAAAGGGAAGTAATATTTGGTTTTTTGGATTTTTTTTTTTTCCGAGACAGGGTTTCTCTATATAGGCCTTGCTGTCCTGGAGCTCACTCCGTAAACAAGGCTGGCCTCGAACTCAGAAATTCGCCTGCCTCTGCCTCCCAGAGTGCTGGATTACAGGTGTGTGTCACCACTGCCCGGCAGGGAAGTAATCTTTGAAAAGATCGTAAGTTTTCCAGCGTGTGTAATAGAAACAAATATACATTGTTATAATAGGTATTATTATAACTGTAGAAAACAAAGGCCAAAATAGAAGACCTGAGCAGGTAATCAGCAGGATGCCTTCACAGTGGTTACATTAGACAGCAGCAGTTCAAGCCAAAGGCAATGACTATGTTTCAGAGTACTAAGTCATCTACCTTGAAGCTGATATCCAACCACACTGTCATTTCAGAATGGAAGTGAAAATCAGACTATCAAACAAACCAGTGCAGGTAGAGCCTAGCATAGCCCATGAGTATATTTCAGGAAGAAAGAAATTGAACCACAAAGTAAGAATAAAACCAAGAAGATTTGGTGAAGAAATGGGTTTGTTTTCATGTAGATTATTGTATGCTCTAAGTATAATAACAAAGTGGTTAACTGGGAGTAAAAACAACATAGAAATTAATTACTTATCTCTTTATGACTTAGAATTAGTTAAGACAGTCTGAAGTTCTTTCATTGTCTAGGTCTATTAGGATGGGGTAGACTTTGTATGCCACCTATGCAGTTAAATTCTTAAGGGAATCCTTAAAAGATTATAAATAGAGTAACTTCTGAGTTGGTAAAGGAGCAAGGGGAGAAATTTTAATAGAGATGTTTTAGAATTGTTTTAATTACCCATAAAGTTAAGTTCTTAAAGGAATCCATCAAACAGCTATAAATAAGAATGTTTAACTTCTCAGTCAGTGAAGAGAAAGTGGTGGAAATGTAGTTCATTGAAAAAAGTAAAAGAACCATAAATAAAATTAAATAGACTCATAGGCAGTAAGATCTCTTTAATAAATTCAGATGGGCTTAGTGGAACCTGCTTGTAGTTTTCAGAAAGCTGAGATGGGGCAATCCCTTGAGCGCAGGAGTTTGGGTCAAACTTGGGAAACATATCAAGACCTCTCAAAACACAATTAAGTAAATATTCTATTACTATCATCACGAAAAATGTTTTAATTACAACATACTATTTGTAATATACATATTTAAGCATAATAACATAAAAATTTTGGTAGTAGCCATTGGACATGGTAGTACACACCTTTAATCCTGGCACTCTGGAGGCAGAGATAGAGGCATGTGGAGCTCTATGAGTACAAAGACAGCCTAGTCTATATAGCAAGTTCCAGGCCAGCCATGGACTGAATAGTAAAACCCTGTCAAATATATATATTGACAGTGTAAAAACATAAGATATAGTACCAAGCAGACTTTTATCAAGATAAAATTTATATAAAGTAGAAGGTCAGACAGAGATGTTGATACTACTAAAAAACATTAGAGAAGTCACTAGGTGATGAGTTAAAAGTAACAGTTCATCAAGAAATCAAAACAATCATAATAGTACATATGCCCCTTAAAATAGCCTTAGAGTCCATGAAGAAAAAAATGATACTCAATGGTGATGTGGCAATTCTTTTCCTAGGAAGATAATAGCAATATCCAGCCTCTCCTTATAAGACCCAGTGACAAATCTAACTCCAGGCTAGGAACCCAGTGAGTCAGTGGAGCATGCTGTAAAACATGAGTGAGGGGTTGCTTATAAAATATGGGTAACCTCACAGCAGCTGCACTGGAAAGTCTTCATCCAGGATGGGTGATGGCTTCCTCATATCTACATAGGTGGGTGGAGCGCCTCTCTCCAGTTAACCTTTCCCATCCTATGTTCTCTAGTACCTTGCTAGACCCTAAGATTATATGCAGTTATGGCAGGATTGCATATAAATGACTGAGTGCTACAAGAGGGAGAACATCTCAGAAGAGGGTCCAGTGACTCTTCCTCTGCCTTCCTTCTCTGAGGGAACATCAACAGGCTGCTGGTGGTGGTCTGTTGTAAGCAGATGCACTACTCTGATCAAGATGGTAGCTGTTTTGCTCAGAGAGCCTCATTCTGTAACACAACAAAACTGGAAAACCTGCTTGGCAGTAGTGGCGCACCTCTTTAATCCCAGCACTTAGGAGGCAGAGGCAGGTGGATTTCTGAGTTGGAGGCCAGCCTGGTCTACAGAGTGAGTTCCAGGACAGCCAGGGCCACACAAAGAAACCCTGTCTTGAAAAAAAACAAAACCCAAAAAACTGGAAAACCTGCAATCAGTAGGAAATGTATATCTCTCAGTGATTGATAACTAAAGCAGGCAAAAATCCATATACCAATCGAGCATTGGTCAACTTTTAAAGCATTATTCATTTCTACTTTAACTAATAGTTTAATAATTAAAAGTTTAAAATACCTTTCATGGTAACAGTGGAACATTAATATACCTAGAACAAATGTTTGTTAATAGCATGAGGGGCTATTAAATGGCTCATGGGTAAAGATGCTTGCTGACAACCCAACTTTTATCTCTGGGACTCAGGTAGTAGAAGAAACCAACTCCTATAATGTGTGCCATACCAATACACCTCCACACATACCCACAACAAAATAGGTAAATGTAACAAAAAATTAAAGCATGATGTATTTATAGAGGAGATTTAAATTTTGTATAAAGGAGATATCTGTATTAACAAAGTTTTAAGTGGAAGAAGGGATTCATGGTCATAGATTAGGTTTAATGTTATCAGTAATAAAAGCTATTTCTTCCCAAATCAATCTATAAATGCTTTGCAGTTCCAGTCAAGATCCAAATAAGATTTTTCCATCTTAACTGCAAAAACCATTTAATTCATTTGAAAGATGAAGGAGAAAGAACAACTCAAAATAATTCTGAAGAATAGCATAGAGGGGCACTTCCACCCAGGTACTTATGAGGGGAAAAGAACTGAGTGGACAGTGAATTGATTTGCAGCTTGATCTGTGTTAGCTACCTTACAAATTAGAGAAAGGTCTGAATATGTCTGTTTTTCATCTAGGAGCCACCATCACCTTCCCACAACTTCTTCAAACTGGGGATGAAGTTAGAAGCTGTAGACAGAAAGAACCCTCATTTCATTTGCCCAGCCACTATCGGAGAAGTTCGAGGCTCAGAAGTGCTCGTCACCTTTGATGGGTGGAGAGGCGCATTTGACTACTGGTGCCGCTTTGACTCCCGGGACATCTTTCCTGTGGGCTGGTGTTCTTTGACTGGAGATAACCTGCAGCCACCTGGCACCAAAGGTAAAGAGCCACCTGTAGTTCCCTGAAACCAAACCTCAGATAATAAGAGAAATCACCCAAATTTAGTGTGGTCAGTGTGTCTTTACTAGCATACTTCATTGTAGCCAGGAAGAATGAGGACTGGCTCCTTGGTCCAAACCAAGGGCTCCCAGAGAAAAATCAATGAAGCCAGACATGAAATTTGGGGAAAAGTAAAAAATTCTCTATTCTAAATATCCCAACTTATTCTCAGGAAACTCCTGCTTTTGACCCCAACCCATTTAAAAGTTTGGAAGTGTCATTCTCAGCCTCCAAGGGTTGAGAATTATGTAGTGAACTGAGACCCACTATCAATAAAGTGCTCCACTATGTTCATAGCAGCCCTCTTTATAATAGCCAGAAGCTGGAAAGAACCCAGGTATCCCTCAATGGAAGAATGGATGGAAAAAATGTGGTATACATACACAGTGGAGTACTATTCTGCCATTAGAAACAATGAATTCATGAAATTCTTAGGCAAATGGATGGAGCTGGAGAACATCATACTAAGTGAGGTAACCCAGTCTCAAAAGATGAATCATGGTATGCACTCACTAATAAGTGCATTTAGCCTAGAAAAACTGGAATACCCAAAACCTAATTCACACATCAAATGAGGTACAAAAAAGAACGGAGGAGTGGCCCCTGGTTCTGGAAAGACTCAGTGTAGCAGTATAGGGCAAAACCAGAACAGGGGAGTGGGAAGGGGTGGATGGGAGAACAGGGGGAGGGAAAGGGGCTTATGTCACTTTCAGGGAGTGGGGGACCAGAAAAGGGGAAATCATTTGAAATGTAAATAAAAAATATATCGAATTAAAAAAAAACACTAAAAAAAAAAGTAGAACCTTTGGAATAAGGGAACAGAGGATAGGCCATACCTCTGCCTGTCACTAGCAGTTAATTCACCTCTAAACCTCAAATTTCTGTTTATAAAAGAACACCTGCCGGGCGGTGGTGGCTCACGCCTGTAATCCCCAGCACTCTGGGAGGCAGAGGCAGGTGGATTTCTGAGTTCGAGGCCAGCCTGGTCTACAGAGTGAGTTCCAGGACAGCCAGGACTATACAGAGAAACCCTGTCTCGGGGGGGAAAAAAAAAAAAAAAAAGACAAAATTCCCGCATATGGAAAATAGCAAGCTCCAAGACAATTTCTATTTTATTTCTGTGGCTATAACTATTATATGCTATACTTATTATCATTACTATATTATACATGTTATACTAGACTACATCAGCATTGTTATAATACCATTACTATAAAATTAACCATACAAATGCAGGAGTATAGTACCACACACTAAAACATAACAATACTTCCAATAATGATAATAGATATGATCTGTTAATCTCACAGATGTGAGAAGAAAGACCACTGACCCAAATCATGGCCAAATTAATTAAGGCAAGCTTTTTTTTTTTAAATTCACATACACAGGCTGTCTCCCCTTAAAGGCAGGGTTCAAGAGAGCAGCATTGGACATGGGTGAGATGAGACTCTATAGCTGAGGAGTAGGGAGTAGTCGGCAGGCAAATAGGAAGGGTTGCAAAAGCAAAACAGAAGATATTTGAAAAATATCTTAATAAAATACATATCAATGGTATCATTGCTATCATTGAAATAATATATAGATCTATCATCCCCCTAATTTATTTGTGGAGAATTATTTTTTCAGGAAATTTTGTAAGGTTTTCAATTGCAACCTTGGGGGATAAGAAGGAGCCATGTAGGGAAAGAGATTACAAGCATACAGAGAGAACACTGACATTGTGCTACTAATAACATGCATGAGCAAAATGAAGATGTTCTTACTAGAGTGTGTAGGCTGAGGGGGAAGGGGGTGTGCGTAGGTGCTGTAGAGGCAGGAAGTGGCGTGATCATGTAGGCTTTATAATCCTGAGTGGCAGTTTTGCGCTGCTATAGATTAATTGGGGAACCACATACAGATATCAATGTTTTCAAATTATTGTCTAAAAGTATTCTGGGTTGCATTCACGCAGCCCAGATACATGTAGCCTGGCTTCAGATGTGCCTGCAAAGAGTGAAGAGATTTGATTCATTGTTTGAAATTACTTTATAAAGTATAAAAGAACACTACAGCTCAGTGACAGAAAAGATAACCCAATTTTAAAATAGACAGGATGTCCATTAGCAAATGATTACATTTTGTGTGGAACTGTCAGATGAGGAAAAGTTGAGGGGAGGGAAAAAGGGAAATGTGGCAATAATGTAATTCTTGCACCACAAAAATGGAAGGTGTGACTGTAAGTGGTAAGGAAACCAACCAACAAGAGGGGATGTGGGTATGCTGTGTGGGAGGGGGTGAATAAAAACAACATATAGTTATATACATGCATGAAAATGCTATACTGAAACTATTACTTTGTATTCTAACTTGTAATCAGGCAAATTATTTGGGTAGACATTCTTCCTCCAGAGAATATATGCCAATGGCTATAAGGCCATGGAAAGGTGCATCATTCATCATTCTGGAGTGCTAATCACAGTCAGGGCCACTTCACGCCCACTCAGATAGCTGTAATCAGAACATGAGTAGTGACGAGTGTTGTGGAAGGTATAGAACAATTGGACTCTTCATACATTGCTGGCAGGGTTGTAAAATGCTGCAAACACATTAGAAAACAGTTTGGAAGTTACAAGAACTGGATGGAGTTACAGTATGAGCCAGAATTTCCACTCACAGGTATATGCTCCCCAAAACAGAAAACATTTCCATAAAACATGAGTGTCTTAGCAGCACTGTTCATTATAGCCCAGAAGCAGACACATTTCAATATATTCACTTCGTAAAATAGTATTTGGCAACAACAACAACAAAAAAGAAATGGATAGCTGACTGTGCTCCAGCAGAGCTGTGCCATACAATTGTTTGGAGTGAAGCGAGAATGCCTTGGTTTCAGGTAGTGGTGCTGAAGTAGTGGGATCTTGAACCAAGGTGAGGGGAAACAGGCTTTTTAATCTCAGGAAAATGCCACTCTTCTATAGGCTGCAAGAAACATATATCCTAGGTCTGTGCAAGGAATGTACTGCCATCTCCCAACTTGCTTGCAAGGCTCTGGAAACAGAAAGTGCCTTGGAACTGGTACTTGAATTATTTTTGTTTACTTAAAGCTAAAACCAGATAAGTGCTGTTCTCCAGACTCTGTTCAAAAGAAAGGTAGACTGATTTCATACCTTCTTGTCTAGAAAGTTCTGTTCTGTTACTGGAAAATCTAGACCAGTCAGTCAGGCCACTGAGCCAAATGGCTGGGAGGTTGTATCTAGCCACTACACATACCTTTCTGACTGAACCCTTGCTGATAAGAAGCATAACTCACTGTGGCTGATGCTTCCAGAGGAGTAGGCTGGCAGCTGGCAACTCTCATGTGTCTTTCAGAAAGCCATAGACTTTATTTCAATGACAGGTGGCCAGAAAGACTAGGCTCAGAGAGCAGAGACCTTCTTCCACAGCATTTCCAGCATTTATCATTCATCTTTCCTCCAGTAATGCTTCTCTTTCCTCCCTCCTGCCTCAGTATGTACAAAAAAAAAAGAGATTTATTGAACTTCCTGTCCTGACTAGGAAGCAACTGACACAGTATGTAAGGAATGTGATTATGCAGTCCATTTCACAGAACAAGATGTGTTCTGTCTAATAGTCTGTTTTTTCTCCTTTCTGATTATTATGTCATTAGAATGCAATGTTTAAAAGTTCAGAGTAAAATAGGAATGTTTCTTGTGATAAGAAAAAGTCATGTTTACTTATTATTCTTTCAAATGTTTTATTTTATTTTATTTTTCCTTTAACTCTAAATTAGGCATAAATATTTTCAGATACATTTTACTTATGAGAAAACTGAAGCTGAAAATGACTTGGCAAATGATACATGAGGCTACAGGAAGAGACAGCTATCAGGCTAGTACACTGTGCCACACCGCCCTTGTACATCCTCCCCACACATCACCCCATCCTCTGAATTTTTTTCCATAGGCCTGCACTATTCAAAGCTTCATTTGAGATCCTAGATTTGAGTCCTGGTACGAAACAGGAAAGAGAAAGTATTTATACTAACAGAACTCTAAAGTAGGTTCTGGGCTCAGTGAGACCACACATGTGTTTTGTCTTTAAGCAAATAATTGTGAATGAAAGAGGCTTAACTAGAGTTTGGAAGAGCCTTAGTTTCTAGAAGTCCTATGTATTAATGATCTTGGGACCAGGTAGCAAATGACTCATGACTTTATCTCCTACTTGATTCCAGACAGTCAGCTCTCCTACTACTCTATCTATGTAGAAAGAATACTGCATGCTATTCACAGCCTCCCCTCTCCTTTACTAAGCCAGGCATATGCCTGTTAGCACCTAAACTCATGGCACCAGCTACCAATAGGCAACTAATTCAGGATTCTTGGTTATCAGACAACAGCTTTTTTTTTTTTTTTTTTTTTTTTTAGTTTATAATTTTTAAGTGAAACAAATCTAAAATAGTGCACACTTTATTTTTTAATAGGAAAAGTAATAGAATTCATCCAACATGACATACTGTGATGCTAATCAGACTTCAGTCATAAGTCATTTAAATTCCTCTTGATTTGATAGCAGTTTCAGTATAGCTTAGCTTCCTAAATACTTTTATAAGAGTAGTTCCTAAGTACTTTAAGTACTTTTATAAGAGGAAGAAAACAAATATACCCTACATCATACTTATTTTCTTTTAAAAACCAGTATATTGCTATCCTGGATTATACCACACATTCTGTTAATTGGGACTGTCTGCTCCAGTCCAATGTTCAGTAGAGATACCACTCTGGAGCACATCTGATGACATACACGGTTAGACAGACCTCCTTTTCATACTTCAAAGACCATTCCCAGTGATATGCTTCCTCCAACAAGGCAACACCTACTTCAACAAGACCATACTTCATCTTTCTCATCCTTTCAAATAGCATCACTCATAATGGATAAACATTCAAATAGATGAGCCTGTTGATGCCATTTTTAGTCATACCATCAGACAAGACCACACTCTCTTCCAGATTATGAGACACAAATGGAGTTGGTTAAAATATAATCCTAGACTACAGATGGGAAGGAATAGAGATAAGATGAGCACAGGTGTGGCAAACTTGAGGTCATGCCTGAGTGTTAAAAGCTGGATTAAGGCCACCCTGCCTTTAGAGGTCACAGTTTTGAGTAGGGAGACCAGTTGTAACTTTAGAGGATTAAATATGCCAAAGAACCTTTAACCTAGGTAAAAGGACTGGAGATTGAAGATTTGGAAAGTTGTAAATTAAGTAACAACAAAGCTAAGTTCTTTTTTTTTTTTTTTGGTTTTTGGTTTTTGGTTTTTTGGATTTGATTTTTTTTTCCCCCCGAGACAGGGTTTCTCTGTGTAGCTCTGGCTGTCCTGGAACTCACTCTGTAGACCAGGCTGGCCTCAAACTCAGAAATCTGCCTGCCTCTGCCTCCCAGAGTGCTGGGATTACAGGCATGCGCCACCATCGCCTGGCCAAAGCTAAGTTCTAAAGAATAGAAAAGTAGAGAGAGGAAACAGATGAGCAGAGGTACAAAATTTTGTTGTTGCTGGTGGTTTTTTTTTATTTTATTTTCAGTGTTTGAGTATTTTGTATATGTATGCACACTATGTGCCTGCCTAGTGCCAGAAAGGGTCAGGAGACAGCATTAGATGTCAGGAGCTGGTGTTACAGATAGTTGTGAGCCTCTGGGTAGGTGCTGGGACGTGAACCTGGATCCTGTAGAAGAGCAACCAGTACTCTTAACCACTGAGCTAGCTGTCCAGCTCCTGTGGTAGCTTTGTAAGACAAGGTCTCACTCTGTAGCCCCAGCTGGCCTGAAACCCACTGTGTAGATGGGTATGTCCCATTTTGCAAGCAAGAACTTGCAGCCATTTTCTTGTTTCCTATGGGTAAGAGATACAGATGTATATCAATCTACCTGGCTCCCAGAGTTTAAAACTATAAAAAAGAAGAAGTTGAAGACCGAAAAAAGATTGAGTATCTAGATCTTAAGGAGAGGAATGGAGATGAGGTCCGAGAGGAAGGCACATGGAATGCAAAGCTTCCATGGTGGCCATTTGACACCTGGGTGTTTCCCCAATAAGCTGGGAAGTGTCGAATGGTGGCAAAGTTAAAGGTCACGTTCATCTTCAGGTGACCCATCTTGGCAGCACAAGATGGTGTCCAGAGCCAATGGCAAGAAGTGTCAGCTAGCAAGCCACTGAAGTCACTAGTATTCCATGTGACAGAGGAGAAGCATTTCAGGGAAAAAGAGCTAAGACTGGAGCCATCTCTCTGTTTGTTAAGGATACTAAGATGTATAGGTAGAAAGTAATGATTATTTTCACACCTTTTTTAATGGTAGTTTTATATTTATTTAGTTGTCTATCCCTATAAACTGAAATCAATATAAGGTTTTAGTATAAGCATTAATGAAGATCTAAAGTTCTCTCTTCCATCTCAAGGAATTTAGTTTTTTATTAACCTATACCTGTGTTAAATGGAACTAATTTGTTACTTATATTTTTATATCTCAGCACATGTCACATGAATTACCATGTTTATTGAGTGATTTTGGTGAGATAGATTATACTACTATTTGATTCCAGTTCAGATGATGCTCATGTGATGTCAGTATTCTGACATTATTCATTTGATTAAAAATGGCAGTACTAATATTTACTAAGGTTGTATGAGCAGATTAAAGCCATTTTAACTAGTGTTCTTTTTCTAATTTTGGAAACTTGATGGCTAGTGTTAAGAATGGCGCATATCACCTCTGTGTTTATAAATAGGTGTACACCTCTATACCTGGACCACCTCCTGCTTCTGCTCAGCTTCCATTTCTGATAAGCTTCAAGATACTGTCTCTTAGGATGGGTCTCATAAGGAAGCATTCAGTACCCATGCCAAAAAGAAAAAAAAAAGAAAAGAAAAAGTATGTGATTTTTAGTTAATGAGTAAAGTCATTGATGCCCTGGATGAGAACAACTGCTTTTCTCTTTTTCTTTTTTACCCCTCATTTTTTACAGTCCCAATAAATGGCATGTCATAGCTAATAAACTAGTTGTCTCCACCATTTCCCTGAATTGATAGACTAGTTCCTCGTTCAGTTCACACAAAGCATACCAAATGTCATTATTCCATCTTTGGTCTTGTGATGTTTTCACACCTAGCAACCTTGACTTTTATTCACACATCTCCTTAACATGTGTAGAGCATCTCCTGTTAGCAATGTGAGGCTCGGTGGAGGTTATGGAGAGTGTCTGCTCTAAAGGTAGATTGAAATTTGAAATGAAAAGGTAGGCTTGTAGGTTCAAAGCACTATAATAAATGGCATACTATGTGATACTTATGCCTAAATTAAAATGTCCAGGCATCCCGATAAAAAAGGAATTACACATTCAGTCATGGAGTATTCAAATTTGATCAGGAAGAACATGTATTATTTTTTGTGATGTGAGATTTGTGCAGTGAGCTGAGCCACTGTTCCATAAATAGTCCTGTCTTGATTGCATGCTTATTGGCACAAACAGAAGTAGAAATATGGAGAAATGAGATGTAGTGTTTGCTCTGTAATGCAGCAGAGAACTTAGGTTTTCTCACTGATTCTAATTATATCTGCTTAGATGGCCAAAATATCTTGCTCCTTGCCTCTCTTCTAAGTACTTAAGCTGTCCCTTAGTGTCCTTGCTGATGCCCAGAGAATGCTAGTAGGTTTGGGTATATGTTTTAGTATCTTTCAAATCCCTAGAAACAGTGAGATGTGACTTAAGTAGTTCACAGAATTGATCAAGACTGCTTATTTTGTGGAAATACATAGAACTCAGGGTGGTGTGATTAACAAGCTTTTATTGTATCATGGACCAGCATGAGTACATACTGACTTAGAAGACCTCCCTGCTTTTTACATTTTTATTTCATTAAATATTTCATACACGTATATAGTGTATCTTGATCCTTTCTTCCCCTTTCTTCCCCCTTCCAACTCTTCCAAGGATCCCCCAATCATATCTCCCTCCCAACTTCATATGCTTTTATGTTTGTTTGTTTGTTTGTTTACTAATTTATTTAACCCACTGAGTCCAACAGTACTGCATATACATGTGTGACCATGAGTCACCCACGGCAGCATAGGGAATCCAGTAATAGCCACATTCTCTGGGAAGAAAAAGATTCTTCTTTCCCTAGTAGCTGTCAGCTGTTCAGGGTTGGGGTACCCTCTTCCTGCTTCGTGCTGGAATTGCTAACTGGGTTGGTTTTGTACAGGTCTTATGTGTATAGGTAGCTACAACATCTATAAGTTCATGTGTGCAACAGCCATTTCAAGGCTAAGGGTCAGAATTTCATAGCCCTTCCTTATCCTCTGGCTTCCACTTCCTTTCCATTCCCCTCTGGAGATGTTTCCTGAGCTCTAGGGCAATAACACAGCTGTCCCACCCAGGCAAAGGACTCAGAGTCACTTTTTCTTAGAGCTTAGACATCCCCACTACAAAAAATAAACAGATTTTATAATAAATAAATAAATAAATAAATAAATAAATAAATAAATAAATAAATAAATAAATAAATAAAATAGTCTTTCCTCGGTTCCCTAGTTGGCTTGGGAGAAAACACTACAGTTACAAATGAGGGCTCCATTGTTTCTTTTTAAGTAATGGTATGTTAAACATATTTAGGCGTCTTTTTCTATGTTGAATATTAGAGCCTTAAGTTTTGGGTCCTAATGATCAGTAACCAGGGGAAAATGTAAACATTTATATATATCAAGAAGACAAGGGGGCTGGAGAGATGGCTCAGTGGTTAAGAGCACTGTCTGCTCTTCCAAAGGTCCCGAGTTCAAATCCCAACAACCATCCATAATGAGTGTCTGAAGTTCTGGAGTGTCTGAAGCCAGCTACAGTGTACTTACATATAACAATAAATAAATCTTTAAAAAAAAAAAAAGAAGAAGAAGAAGAAGACAAGCCAGGCAGTGGTGGTGCACGCCTGTAATCCCAGCACTCTGGGAGGCAGAGGCAGGCAGATTTCTGAGTTCAAGGCCAGCTTGGTCTACAGAGTGAGTTCCAGGAGAGCCAGGGCTATACAGAGAAACCCTGTCTCGAAAAAAACAAATCCAAAAAAAAAAAAACCACAAAAAAATAAAAACAAAAGAAAAGACAAGAATTTAGCAAATTCTTAAAGCAATGACAAATGAGAGGTTCTGAGGAAAATACAGTGAGAAGGTAAGAGTTTGTGACAATTAAAATTGATTGTCTCAGGTTGGAGATAGAGCTCCGTGGTAGAGCACTTGCTCAACATGTAAAAGGACCTAAGTTGAGGTCTCTTAGTGCCACATTAAAAAAATGCTTCTTAGGCTCGGGAAAGCTGGAATATGTTTATATGACTATGGCTGACCAACAAACAAGCGTCTGTCATGATACCTCTCAGGGTAGTCTGGATGGACTTGGCCAAATCGGCTAGCAGACCACCAGACATCTTTCTGGGTTGCTCATTTTAACTTATAACTTTGGTCAACTAAGTCTGTCATATCTTTGAATTTTGGTAGCTTGAGGCGTTTGAAGTTGCCTTATGACCCTGTCATGTATGATTTTACTTATCTTTCTACTTCCCCACTTAGAAGTCTCTGGGGAAACATAGTGTCTTTGTAGTTGTAAAGAACCTTTCCCCAGGCCACAGAGATGAGAGTTTGTAGTATAAAAAGAAGTATGCATAGAGTGCTGAAGGGTTAGCTGACCGGAAGCAGCAGGCATCCAGGCTGTATTAAGAAAACTGAAGTTAGATGTAATAGAGTTTCAGCCTTGGTGTAAGCCTAGCTAGTAACACAAGTAACACAGCAAAGCTGAGCAAAGCTAATAGAGAACATATTTTCTATATCACTATGCCCAGAGTGATGAGAGACCGTTGTAGGCCAGGCAGCTTCTCCTTACTTCAGTTGTTCAAATTACACACACACACACACACACACACACACACACAGAGCGAATTATATTAAATTTTATTTATCTGTTTCTAATTCCATTTGCTCTGTTATTGCTGTAGAGAGGATGATAAAATTAGCAATAACTACTTCTTTAGGACACTTATGACCTCCTACTAAGGATTATTTAGAAAAATATAGAAAGCAGTAGAATCCTAAAGTCATTCATTATTATATAGAGATATGCTTAATTTCTTATCATTCTTCACTTTATGCTCTATTGTTTCTTTTTAAGTAATATTATGTTAAACACGGTGAGACATCTTTTTCTATGCCAAATATTAGAGCCTTAAGTTAGAGTCTCAAAAATACAAGATATTCAAAGAAATAGATTATTTTTAAGAACCTTGAATGCATACTGCATTCTTACCTTTAAAATGTATTTTTCATGTTTAGCCAAAAATCTTTCTATTAAAACCAACCAGAAAACAGTATCCAATTGGAATTTTGGCTGCTTTTATCATGTGGGTCTAAGAGGTCAGCATTATATAGCATACAGATATGATGTTCCTAACTACAATTATTGTAAACCAGAAGCAAATAGGTTGATGGTTTTTTGCCTGTACATTTGCATATACATTCTTATATGTATGCTGTTGTTCGGAAGCAGACTTTATTTGGAGTTGTGACTGTGAAACTCAAAAGTATCCCCAGGGAAGAAAATGTGCATAATCTGTCTAAAATCTCTGCCTAATGCTTTGGCAGCTGCATGTAATGTTGATTAGAGTTGTGAGTCTATACTAAGGACTTTTAAAACAGAGCACTGAAAAAAACAACATACAGCAAAATCCTGAACTCAAATGCTGGATTATATATTATATCTATGCAGCTAACACCTAGCATGGGTAAAGATCAAGTTTATTAAGTATAGGTAATAGTATTGTCCTTAGTAATTTACATTTCTCAGGCTATAAATAAATAAGCAAAAGGCTGAAGACACAGTTCAGTGCATAGTGTTTGTGTAGTATGTGTGAAGCCCTGGGTTAAGTCTCACAAAAGAATAAGAAGAGATACATTTTTTTCTGGGGGGGAAAAGGAGAATGGGAAATAATTATTGCTAGGGAAATGGGAACATGGAGGTTTGTTTTATATAAGATAGACATGGAAAGTTTCACTAAAAAGTATCATTTGAGAAGTTATTTGATATTCATGTGTAATTACACTTTGCCTGGGGAGATAAAACACACAGGTATGCTCACTCCAGATAGGAGCCCACAGCAGACTACAATGCATATATCACCAAAGTCCAGCTTGGTGAACTAATAAGCTTTATTGGGGTTATCTATAGGAATATGGGTGAAGGGTTACTAACACGAGCAAAAATGATTCAAAGACAGCATCATCACCAAAGCCCCCTAGCATGGATGACAGCTCAAACTTGGAGACACTGCACAGCCTACAGGCAGTTTAACAGGTTGGATAGTGTTCTTTCCAAATCACTCAGTAGGTCTGAACCTGTTCTGGGTAACTGATCTGGTCTCAGAGTCTTCTTTGCAGTTTGGTTTGTCTGAGCTTCCCTGGATGACCTCAGCAGTCTGTTGTTTATTCTAGGAGGGAGGAGTCTAGTGAATCCTGTAGATCCAGAGACTTTCTGAAGCTATTTTGGATTGTTTAGCTTCTGCTTAAAAAGCTTCCTTGCAGGGTAGAATGTTTCCATCTCGTAGGAAACTGTTATACAATATTAAGTAAAATAAATTTAGCAACTATCATGAAATATACTTTTATTAATTTCAAGCTGATTTACTTGGTACATCCTTTCACGTTCAATATGTGCATGTCTTCGTCAGTGAGGAATGTTTCCTGCAGACAAGAGTTTGGATCTTAGTTTTAATTTAATCAGCTAGCCTCCTGAAATCTATTAATTGAAGAATTAAGGCATTTAGGGTTCTTGTAGAGAGGCAGTCAGAGTCCTGGAACATGGTTGGTGTGAATGTTGTCCTTCTCTTTCTTCCCTTTTCATTGTGAAGTTTTCCGATTAACTGAGCATCCAAGTTTGACTTTTCCCCCCTACTTCTCATATGATCATCTATTTCTATTCATATTCTCAATACTATTGAATTTTCAAACTAAAAATCTTTTAACTGAATTCCACCATAACAGAACATTTGCAGAAATACAAAGAATTTCTTTCCATTTTTAACCAAGATTTCCCTAAAATTAGTGTTGCATGCCATGATGCATCAGAGTCTCATTATATAATGAATATTTTTCTTGATACCACCATTTCATTGCTGCATATAGTAATTTTAATTATTTGATTCAGGAAATGCCTAACAGGTTTCTTTACCACAGAGTTTTTTCCCTTGTAATTAAAGATCTTGTGGAAAAATACTTAGAGATAAGGAATGTCCTGCTTTTCTTTTTTCATTATTTTTTCTTTTTTTTTCAGTGCTGCTACTCAGTTTATTACCATAGGATTATGCTCCCATTTGCTCTCCTCATCATTATTTTTTCTTAATTTTTTAGTTAGCATACAGAATATTGAGTTCCTATATAACATTTTTTTTCTGTTTTTTTTTTTTTTTTTTTTTTTTTTTTTTTTTTTTTTTTTTTTTTTTGATTTGGTTTGTTCGAGACAGGGTTTCTCTGTATAGCCCTGGCTGTCCTGTAACTCACTCTGTAGACCAGGCTGGCCTCGAACTCAGAAATCCGCCTGCCTCTGCCTCCCAGAGTGCTGGGATTACAGGTGTGTGCCACCACTGCCCAGCTCCGTTATGACATTTTTATGTGTATATATGATAGTACTTTAAACCTAAGTTTAAATCTAAATGCCCAGGGCTGGAAAGATGGCTCAGTAGGTAAGAGCACTGACTGATCTTCCAAAGGTCCTGAGTTCAAATACCAGCAACCACATGGTGGCTCACAACCATCCGTAATGAGATCTGATGCCCTCTTCTGGTGTGTCTGAAGACAACTACAGTGTACTAACATATAATAATAAATCTTTAAAAAAAAACTAAATGCCCACATGCAATATTTTCCTCCAAATATCTCATTTTTAATCAAAATTTCACCCTGTAGTATCAGCATATATTGGTAATCTTGATTGAATCATTTATTTCCTAAATGAATTTTCAAATATTCTAATTTTATTCATATTCATTAACTGAAATGATCCCCACAAGAAAGTTAAGTTATTGAAAATATGCTAAGCCAATTAAAAAACTTTTAGTTCTTTTATTAATGTCCAGAACAAAAACAGGCTCATACTCTGAAAAGTCTGGTCAAGCTTAGAGGTACAGCTTTTAACATCAGTGTTTGAAGGACAGACTGGGGAGCATGGCTAGTAACATCTGCTTTTGTTTTTTGTTTTGTTTTGTTTTGTAAAGGTCAGTGGTTACTTCCTAGTCCTTATGTAGTACATTTGGCTATTGTCAAGATCATGGACAATCCAAGGAACATGGCCAAGGCAAAGGTGGCTGTTAGGGGTAGAAGGCTGACAAGTGACCAGGCAGGCAGGAAATAAAGTTAGCATAGTATGGTGTCGCTTTAGTCATTTCATTAACTTGAATTATGCAATTATGCACAGAGCTTTCTCTTCCCCCCTTTTAGTTACTTCAGCATGAACTCATGGGTTCTTACTTTAACTAGTTATAGTTTGCAACTTTCATCTGTTCAGATATTCAGACTGTCCACTATTTGGTGAGTAAAAGCCTCTTATAATGTACTTATGTGTTCTTGGAGCACGGCTCCACCCTTCCTCCAGTAATCTCATTACTTTCTGATCAAGGTGTCCAGACTACCCTGTATCCTCCTCACCCTTCAATTTGTTATGCAAAATTCTACCAGTCTTCTTGAGACTATTCTTCTAGTATCACACTGGGTTATTTTATATTATCTTGTTCCAGTATAGATCCTTGACAGCTTTAATACCACTTACCACATTCTCAGAAGCTAATATGGTCAAGGTAATTAGCACACAAACTGCTGCTCCCAGGGCTTCCATGGTGAGGAAGCTGTGATGGTAGAGTACCCCAGCTGTCGGCAGGAGTATGAGGTGCACTGCTCAGCAGTCAGAAGCAGATGAATGCTGGTACTCACTGGCTATCTCCCTTTTGCTCAGAAAAAGATTTTTTCTAGACTATATAACAAAGTACTAAAGACTAGAATCATGTCTAGCTCTACCACTTTAACTTTTTAAAATTTTTTTTTAAGATTTATTTTATTTATGAGTACACTGTAGTTGTTTCCAGACACACCAGAAGAGGGCATCAGACCCCTTTATAGATGATCTTCTAAAGGTCCTGCGTTCAAATCCCAGCAACCATATGGTGGCTCACCACCATGTGGTTATGAGCCACTCTATGTGGTTGCTGGGAATTGAACGCAGGACCTTTGTTTTTTGTTTGGAAGAGCAGTCCGTGATCTTAACCACTGAGCCCTCTCTCCAGGCCACCACTTTAACTTTTATGAAGCTTGCTCTCTCCATTTGTTAGTGGAGGCACAACCAGTCGGCCAAGTGAAAGCCCAGGTGTATTAGAACTTAAGTACTGTGGATTAAGGATTCAGTTCTCTCCACCTTAGTAGCACTGAAATGTGTTGGAGTATACTTATATCCTTCATCCTTCTCTGATATAAGACAATCATTAAAGTGGTTAATCATCTACATCTAGAAAAGTGAGAAAAGATTATGTTTAAATGACAAATTCAAGGTCATATCTTAAGGGACAGAACTAGAATTTGGTCCCTGGTCCCTTGATAACATCTTTTTTGTCAACTAAGATAATTAAGTTAGAATGTGAAAGGCAGATCAGGGCTTTCTAATGGGAAGAACTTCCAGATCTTCCCCTGGGATAGCTTCTTTGGATGTGGTTATTATGAAACTATTAAATTAGCCTGAAACCTCATCTCATCATTGCTCACAAAAGACACACATAACCTGTAATATAATTGCTTCCTCCCTCTCTCTCTCTCTCTCTCTCTCTATATATATATATATATATATATATATATATATCACTATATATATTTATATTTATATATTTCAGTCCAGCAAACACTATTTCCTCCCCAGTTCATAGTTGTGTACTGTATGTTTACTCTTCAGGGAAAAGGGGAAACAAATCTATTAGAATTGCTGAAAAGAACTGGGGCAGAGGACTGCTCTTCTCTTGCTGTCTGGCATCATTTCAGTTCTGTGGACATGTACAAAGTATCAACTGAGAACCCTGTTTGTCATATGATTATCTCTTTACTCAACTTAGGTTCATAGTCTATCACTATCTTGGGACCCATAATAATCAGTTTAAAGTGAGGCCATTTGGCTAAGGCAGAAAATAAGAACACTGAATTTAATGAGTTAAGGTTTTTTTCTATGCAAGAAAGAGAAGAACTTTCTCACAGTATTGCTGTAAATAGAGAGGTCTAATATTGTCAACTTCAGTAGTATTGTATGTGCTGGGCTGTGGATATTTATATTGTTACTTTTCCAGTTGTTGTGACCAAATACCTAACAAATGTGGGGCAAGGAAGGGAGGCTTTCTCTGCCTCACAGTTTGAAGACAGAAGTCCATCATGGCGAGGAATGTGTGGTGACAGAGCAATTCTAGATTTTGGCAAGAATGTGAGGTGTATTGCATCTGCAGTCAGAAAGTCGGCAGAAATTAGTGCTGGAAATCCACTGGGTTTTCTACTCTCTACTTTTTATTTGGTCTAAGACCCCAGCCCGTGGAACAGGACCACCTACATTTTGAGGGCGATCTTCTCAGCTCCTTCAGACTTTCTAGAAATACCATCAGAAACACCTAGAAATATGTCCACTAAATGATTCTAAATCTCATCAAGTAGACAAGATTAACTGTCTAATATATTCTTAAAGACTTCAAGGAAGTTTTATATATCTTCGTATTGCTGCAGAAGAAATGAAAACATAGAACTTTAAAAATATATTTTCTCTGATTTATTTTTGTATTCTGTGTTTGAATGTTTTGCCTGTGAGCCTTGTGTGTGCCTGATGCCTAAGGAGGACAAGAGAGGATTTCGATCCCATGGGACTAGAGTTACAGACAGTTGTGAACTGTTGTGTGGGTGCTAGAACAGTTTCCAGCAGCTCTTCTGGAAGAGCAGCCAGTGTTTTTAACTGCAGAGCCATTTCTCCTGTCTAGACTGAACTTTTAAAAACAGGAATATACAAAGACATATTCACAGAAATAAACCTGGTGTCTATGAACAGATAAACAGAAATGTGGCATATGAAACTCAGTGTTAAAAAAAAGACTGGGATGAAGGGAGGGAGAGAAAGAATGAATACGAATATGAATATGAATGTTCTCTATAAATAATATGGACAAACCCAGAGGGCTTTTTCCTAAGTGAAATTAATCCAAACATAGAAGGATAATACTACATGATTCTACTCATGAAGTATCTAAAATAGTCAAATGTGTAGAAACAGACTAGAATGGCAATTGCCAAAGGGTATGGGAGAGAGAAATACGGGGTTGTTACTCAGTTGGTGTAAAGTTTCAGTGATGCATGGTAAACTCCAGAGACCTACTATATAACATAATACCTATATATACTGTGTGCTTAAGATATTGTTAGAAGTGTAGTTCTCATGTTAAATGCTCTTATCACATACACACAAAATGAACTCATAATGAATGAGAAACTTTTGGAGCTGATGACTATGGTTTTACTTTGATTATGGTATCATAAGTATGTGCATGTATCTAAACTCATCAAATGATGTACATTAAATTTGTACATAGTTATATACAAAAAATGTTTTTATTTTATTTTTATGTGTGTGTATGTTTTACATGCATGTATGTCTGTGTCCACAGGCCAGAGGAGGACATTGGAACTGAAGTATGATTGTGAGCTGCCGTATAGCCGTTAGTAATCAAACCTGAGTCCTGGAAAAGAAACTCAAGAAGGATCTTTTCCCTTTTTGTGTCTCTGTGTATGCATGTTCATGTGTACCAGTAAGCATATACATGCATGCACATGAGTTTGGAGGCCAGAGGCCAAACTTGGATATCATTCCTCTTCAGGCACTGTCTGTCTTGGTTTTTAGAAACAAAGTCTCATATCAGCCAGTTTCAGAGATTTATGTTCCCATCTCAACACTATTTGTAACAAGCACATACTACAATGCCTGGCTTTTTATATACATTCTGGTGATCAAACTCAGATCTGTGTGTTTGGGGAGCAAACACTTTACTGACTAAGCAGTGTCCCCTGAAATTCCCAGACCACAGTCTGAGAACTGCTATCTTCATAACATTTTTTTAAGACAGAGTCTCATTCTATGGTTCAGGCTGACCTTGAATTCACACGGTCTACCTGCCTTGGCTCCCCAAGTGCTTGTGATATAAATGTGAGCCACCATTCTTAGCTTAAATAGCATTTAAAAATCTGTTCCTCTTTTTTAAATGTATGTGTGCTTTAGGACAAACCCAGGACTCATGATGCTCACCAACACATGTTCTGCCAGTGACCAGCCTAAATCCATTTCACTAATAGTGCACATTTGGATAAGTTCGCCTTTTCAGATACTAAAAAATACTACAAGAGGACTATGTCTAGGTCCATGGTCCTGCTGCAGCCAAGAGCTATACTGATGCCTGTGGCTCTTTTACCACGAAAGGCCGGGTAGACATCCACTCTGTGCTGCCACCTGAAGCCGTGCTGATGCCCATGGGCCGGGCTGCCATGGCTGAGGCCCGTATTAGTGTCCATGGCCTGTGCTGTGGCTGAGGGTCATGTTGATGCTTATATTTTTGGCCTGTACTGTCACCAAGAATTATAATGGTGGCCATGGCCTGTATTTTCCCATAGGCCACATTGATGTGCATGATTTGTACTGTCACCAGAGACCATGTGGACACCAAATATGTTCTCCCTTACTGTAAAAGGCAAAAAACCCTACTTTTGCAGTTGCATCGATGACTGTAGACTTACAGTTGAGAAAGGCAGACATAGAAAGCTCTGACAACTCCAGCCACCCACTCCCACCACCTCCAAAAAAGTAACAATGTAGATGGCAAGCCATTGAGGAGAACTCTTAAAAACTGTGATAAAGTGATGCTGAAGTGTAGCTCTCCACAGTTGATAGCGTCTGGCAGGGGTGCATGTGAGGAAGGACTCAATTTCTTTAAGAGGCTGATCACTGGGAGTTTCACTGTGCTCCAATGAATATAGGAGAAATATAAATTGGGCGCTGCCACCACCTCCACTGCCTCCTCCTCCTCTTCTTCCTCTTCTTCCTCCTCTTCTTTCTCAAGGGGAGTCACAAGGGTGGGGAGGCAGACCTGGGAGAACTGGGAAGTGAGTGTGATCTGGGTACATGGTGTAAAATTTCCAAATAATCAATGAAAATATTATATTGGAAAAATATTGATTTTAACATACATGCTGATATATGTGCGCAAGAACCTCCCTGGAGTTTATACCTATGATTGCAATTGCTAAATCATATGGTAAATACATCTGATTTATTCAGTAATTCATATGCTGCCCTACCATAGTGTGACTCAGCAAGCCACATTTGATATCAGATGTTGCCAAAGTAAGTATGTAAATCCTCTTTTTTGTTGTTTTGTTTTGTTTTGTTTTTTGGATTTGGTTTTTTCAAGATAGGGTTCCTCTGTGTAGCCCTGGCTGTCCTGGAACTCACTCTGTAGACCAGGCTGGCCTCAGAAATCTGCCTGCCTCTGCCTCCCACAGTGCTGGGATTACAGGCGTTTGCCACCACCACCAGGCAAGTATGTAAATCTTATCAACTGATCTACTATCCCTTCTCAAATGTATATTCCCCCAGGCTCTAAGCCAAACTCACTCACTCTCTCTCTCTCTCTCTATATATATATATATAGAGAGAGAGATTTTATATATATATATATAAAATCTTTAACTGTATGTCACCTTCACCTTCAGAATATAGAATAATTCCTGTATTTTTCTCTCTGTAACATTGACAAGGCCAGTTATTTTGTTAACCAAACCTCAGTTTTGATGTTTTGGTGTTTTGATGTGTTTGACCTAAAAAATAACTGACTTGAAGGAAAGATGATGTAAATGTGACATTCTTGGTCCATCACATTGTAAGATAAACTGGGTGATGTTAGCCTTGATCACTAGGTCAAGGTGCTGGCTTTTCCACCTTTCTGGAGCTTCACACTCAGTTTCTTTTGGGCTCAGTTTTAGGCCACTCTTCAGTCTCTTTTGCTAGCTTGTCTTCTTTCTAACTGATGCATATTAATGTCTTAGAAATTATCTTTTTTCCTCTTTTCTTGATTATGTATTCATATTCAACAAAATCTCATTTAGTGTTATGGTTTTACATATCAGTAAACACACTGATGATCCTCAAATTTATATCTTCAAATCTAGCATCTCCTTTGGATTCCAGATTCAGATATATAACTCCCTAATTAACATTTCCATATTTTAACATCTAATAGGCAGCTCATAAGAAACAAGTTTAGAAATTCAATTCCAGGGCTGGAGAGATGGCTCAGCCGTTAAAGGCTAGGCTCACAACCATAAAATATAAGAAATTCAATTCCAGATCTTTCTCCAGTGTTTTCCATCTCAATAAAAGGCATCATTATTCTCCCAGCTGATCCAACTAATAACATTGTATCATGTATAACTCCTCTTTTGCATTAGATATAAATTAATTGAGTGTGTTCAATATATTTTCTGGTTTGATTCTAATGCTTGGCTACATCTAATCAAATAGATGTAACTTTTATGTGAATGCTGGGGATCTGAACTTGGACCCTCATTCTTGTGTGGCAAGCCTTGGCCTTCTCCTCAACCCTATTTTGTCTCCTCTGTTTCTTTTATTCTGATGCAGATCATTTTAAGCATCTCAAAATCTCCCTCGTAGTATCCAGTTTCTTCAAATTAATTTATCTTGTCAATCTAGATTACTTTTTTCTGTTCTTAAACTTCATAAATTATGTGTATATTCTGGCTTTTTCATATTTAATTTTTATTTGGCTTCTTTCATGCAGCATATTTCTATGAGTAGAGCTATGTTGTCACATATAAAAATGGTTAGCAGTAATTCATGTGTGTTTCTTGTGATGTTCTTCTGTATGAATATACTACTTTTTTTTTTTTTTAGAAACCTGTTCTTCTGCTGTTTGTCATTTGGATTGTTTCCATCACTTACCTCACAAAGTAATGTGATAAATGTTCAGCACATGTCTGTTGGTGGCCATATCTTTTGGGGGGTTATAAGGTATACAACTAAATAATTTTCCAGAATGATTTTTGTTCAGACTAGCAGTGTTGAATTCTAATTGCTTCACATCCTTCCCCACTGTTAGGGATGGATTTTATTCCTTTTGATTTTGGAAATTTTAATGGGATATAATTTCAAGTGTTTTGTATGTTTGTGTGTATATATTTGTTGTATGAATGCTAGAGATCAGAATTCAGATGAGCGTCCTCGTACAGCAAGCACTGTACTGACTGTTAGTGCGCCCCTTAGCAGCCCTCCAACCTGGTTGTTTTGTTTTGTTTTGTTTTGTGTTTTGTTTTTGAGATGGGGTCTCATTGGCCCAGTTTGCCTGGTAAATTTGGCTAGCTGACCAGTGAGCCCCAGGTGTCTTCCTATCTCCTGCCTTTCCAGAGCTAGGATTACAAGCACAAATCACCACACCTACCTTTTTTTAAATGGATTCTAGGTTCAGATAGGTCTTTGTGCTTGCATAGCAAGCAGTTCAGTGGCTAACCTATCTACCCAACTGGTTCTACTCAGCCCAATGCTACTCTTCTCTAACCTACTCTCCACATCGCTACTCATGTCCAGCTATTCTAACTTCAGACACACGAAAGTGTTCCCCTGAGGGAAAACTGTCTGTTTTGTTCACTGTTCTGTCTATCCCTAGGATTCAAAACCGTATATAACCAATAGCAAGTGCTCAGTTACTATTTGTGTGATGAATTAAGTATTCCTTCTCTCTAAATATTGTCAATTTAAGGAGAAGGTGAATGATTGGCATAAAACTAAGAAGTCCTATAACACAGATATCCACAGAATACTTTAGAAGTGTTCACTTAGTGGTATCCTGGTCAGAGAGGACTTACGTGAAAATGTGGCCCTGTATTAAGCTTTGAGAACTAAGTATTGATGCATGTGTAACCAAGAATAATAAAAAACTCAATACATAGGACAACTGGGATATAAAAGTAGATGACACAGTATGACATCAGGCATAACTAGAGCACAAAGCAGAGGCTAAAGCCCATACTTCTTGGAAATCACAATAAATAACCTTACAGTTAATAAGGAGCAAACATTTTAAGTTAAGGAGAATGATTTCCATATGGATTGTTCACTCCCCTCACTGCAGTTACAATGTGAAAACCTCAACCAAGGTGATGTGGTCTTGGCTGGCCGGACTCAGTTAAAAACAAAAGTTCTTGCTTTGCTGAGTAACCTGGGAGAGACATCACTTCCTCTTCATTTAGATCTTTATTCTCATCAGAAGAAGGGTGCAGACATCTGAGATCTGTCCCAGTTCTGAGCCCCTGGAACAGAAGTACAAGCTCTTTTTCCTTCTGTCTGGCTGATGTGCTGACTGATCTTATGTCAGATTTACACAAGCTAGTGTTATCTGAAAGGAGGGAACCCCAACTGAGCAAATGTGTTCATAAGATTCTGCTGTAACCATCCCTAGGCTGGTGGTCCTGGGTTCTATAAGAAAGTAGGCTGAGCAAGGCATTCAGAGCAAGTCAACAAGCAGCACGCCTCCAAGGCCTCTGCATCAGGTCCTGCCTTCCTTCAGTGATGGACTGCAATGGGGGAAGTAGTGTAATCCCAATACATTTCCTCTCCAACTTGATTTCTGGTCATGGTGTTTCGTAGTAATGGAATGAATCAGACAGATGGAACACAGTTAGAGAGATGATGGAACGAATCTTTTTTTCTTACAGTTGTGATTCCAAAGAATCCTTCCCCTTCGTCTGATGTGAGCACTGAGAAGCCCAGCATCCACAGCACCAAAACTGTCTTGGAGCATCAGCCAGGGCAGAGGGGCCGCAAACCAGGAAAGAAGCGGGGCCGAACACCCAAGATCCTTATTCCCCATCCCACCTCTACCCCATCCAAGTCAGCTGAACCTTTGAAATTTCCAAAGAAGAGAGGTCCCAAGCCTGGCAGTAAGGTAGGTAAAAATGTGGGTTTCCCAGAAAGAGTACAGGAAAGCAAAGAGTCAATTCATTTATGTTTCATCCCCCAAACAGCACATCTAGCCATCTTGCCCACCTGCTGATGGGTTTTAAGAGGAAATTCTGTATTATCATTCCTACTTAGCACTTATATGGAGTTTGCTAATGTTAGAGTAGGAAACAAATTTTGGTTTTTGAGAAGATCTATCTAATGTCTTCCATAGATAATGCCTTTCATTACCCTTCACAAAATAGATGTCTAACATGTAAACAGTACATCAATTCTATAAATACATTTCTTTTGTTATTCCTGTCATTTCTTTTAAAGAACTCCACTTAATTACTTAATGTCAGGCTATATTAGATGCTATCACATCCATATCATGATCATCACAAATCTCTGGGAGATACGATTAGCATTATTTTATTATGGAATAAGTTAAAACTTAGACATCTGAAATGATTTAAGACTGCAGTGATAGGTTCCTAGATCTAGTTCCAAGATGGCTACAGCATACACACCTTCTATACCTAAGAGAAATTATTTTCTTCTAATATGGGAAAAGACCAAGTCCAGCTTCACTAAGCATTGTTACTGAAAGTACTACTTCTTAAGTCATTCCACCTATTTATGGCTATCTTCCCTAGCAAAAGCAATAGTATGAAAAGCTTCTCTTTGGCCTCTGTTAGCATCTCACCTCTACTTGACTCTCAACGATCAAAGATTTCTCAGAGCCTCCTTCCTGACTTGGATTAATTGAATCACCCTATGGGAACAATACACTGTTCACACTGGATTTCCATTGCAGTTTCTATATTTCCCAGGGTTATTTGACTGACTTATTTTTATGCTTATTAGTAACTCTAACCTCTGTCCTTATAGAATATAAGCTCCTCAGGGTCAGTTACCTAATCTCTTTTCCTCCTGCAGTGCCTTATATCTCAGTCTCTTGGGAGATGTTCTATATATGGAAGATGCATGAATGCATGGATGGGTAGATAGATGGATAGATGGATGGGTATATGGATGAATGATTTTAGTCATGATGTCACCACTCTTAGTTGTCTATTTTTTGATTGGATAGAAATTCTCAATGTAACTGATTAATCTTTCTGGATAACATACAATGCTATTTCTGATCTGTTGCCACTAACACCTAACTTTTATCTACTACACTCTTATTAGTATTACTATTACCACCACCACTACCGCTTCTGCTTCTATGTCTTACACAGTTACTTTATTACACTCTTCTCTTTTTCATGTTGTAGAGGAGAGGCTGAAGGCCTTAAGGAGATGCCAAGGCCAGAGAGGAGGCATGAGGGTAATCAAAAAAGTGAATGTATGTGTCTGAGAGACTCCAAAGACAAAATAAGAGCCAATAAGTGGGAAATCACACGGAAGGTTTTCGGTTCAAATACAAGGAACTATCTCAAAGTAGTAGTGAGCCCTGTGGTTGCCAGTGTTTTCTCAGAGAAACATTGTAAGAGGCGGTCTGTAAGAGGGCTATTTCAGGAAGAGGAAGACAGAAATATTGAAGCTGATTATATTAAAGGGTTTTTAGGATCCTTTAAAAACCAAAACATACTATACTATGATTGCCTCTGCTCTGCCCCTCACAAAGTCTGCAGCACAGTAGCCCCTATTCTCTTTTCATCTTCTTGAAAATAACCATTCTCATGGTATTCTGTGTTTTGTCTTCTAACGTCTGATCCTAATTCCTCCCTTTTATTCTTTAACATAAACTATAAAATTATGTGCCTTCCATGTGATGACACCATTTCTTTTTGAAACAAAAAGGAAGTCTTAGAAACCAGATAGATGTAGGCTTTAGTCTCCTCTCCATTTATGGCCAAGTATGTGACTTCGGAACAGCTTCTTTGAGTGGGGTGCTGAGCCCCTTCTCCCTTGCAAAATGCAGCTAAGTTAATGCATGAATCTGTGTAATATGTGTGATTACACCTGTCTAAAATGCTAATAATACCTTCCATATTTTGACTTTGTTCTTCAGTATCCAAGTACTCCACTTACCAGGCTGCTTCCTGAGGGACCCTGGAAATCATAGCACCAACTCATTGAAGTTGAGCTAGAATTTATTTCCCTTTGATTCTGACTACTTACATGGAATTCTACCTTCAAGAGTATCTGATGAGATGAGCACATATCCATTTCTCATTTGTTTGGTTGGTTGAGTTGGTTTTATTCCAAGGCAAGGTTTCTTAGTGTAGCCAAGTTTCTGGTCACCCTGGAACTCCTTCATAGATTAGGCTGGCCTCTAACTTAAGGGATCCATCTGCTTCTGCCTCCCAAATGCTGGGATTAAAAGTGTGCACCACCACAACCTGGCTCATATGTCCATTTCTTTTTGTTTTTATTCGATCTATTCTTTATTTACATTTCAAATGATTTCCCCTTTCCTGGATCCCCCCCTCCCCCCGAAAGTCCCATAAGCCCTCTTCTCTCCCTCTGTTCCCCAATCAACCCCTTCCCACTTCCCTTTCCTGGTATTCCCCTACACTGCTTCACTGAGCCTTTCCAGGACCAGGAGCCTTTCCTTCTTCTTGGGCATCATTTGATATGTGAATTGTTTCTTGGGTATTCCGAGCTTCTGGGCTAATAATCCACTTATCAGTGAGTGCCTACCATATGTGTTCTTTTTGTGATTTCCCCAGCATGTAATAAGGACACATGCTCCACTATGTTCATAGCAGCCCTATTTATAATAGCCAGAAGCTGGAAAGAACCCAGATGTCCCTTATCGGAGAAATGAATACAGAAAATGTGGTATATTTACACTATGGAATACTACACAGCTATTAAAAACAATGAATTCATGAAATTCTTAGGCAAGTGGGTGGAACTGGAGAATGTCATCCTGAGTGAGGTGACCCAATCATATGTCCATTTCTAATAAGGGTTTTGCATGATGGCTTTCCCATTTGAAGCCATTTGATATATGGTCACTGCTGTCAGCAGATCTCTCTAGATTATGTATCCTTAGAAGGCAAGCACATTTATAGAGCTTCTAGCAGTACACCTTACACAAGCACTTTGTGAGAGAAGACTTTTGGATCTTGGTAGTGATTGTGTTTTCTTTGTATTACAAAAGGCTTTTAGAAACTGTTTCTGGAAACATTCTGAATTCCAACATAAAAGAGATCTGTTTCTCTCATATCTCATCCCCTTTATTTTTAATCTCTACTATATGATTCATGAGAAACACTTATTAATACTTATATGTCAAGTGCCATGTGAGGATTGGCACTCAGACTCTCAAAGAGTTGTAGGTTAATCAAGGCCATCAGTGGGTAAGCAGATAGTAATAGTTACACAAATATGGACAAAGGATGGAATGAAGAGGAAAGGTAAGAGTAAGAGAGGACATTTCCTATTGAAGAAGAAGCTTAAAATTCTAAAGGTGTTAGGCAGATAAAATTGTAGGGTTTTTAGAGAAGTAATATGTTTAGGGACTTTTAGATTATTAAGGGAAGCAACAGCAGGTAATGAGCTAAAGAGGCGGAAGGCAGAGGAAAGCATTTGGTAGAGTTAGAGGTTCATTGTTATTACTTTGTTCATTACTTGTTCATTGTTCATTGTTATTTCTTTGTTTAGAGAAAGAAACATTAAGCCATAGCATACTTTCTGCTTTTATATGCCCAAAGAATTTGGAGTTCTTATGATATTGAATCTAACATGGAAGCTCTTTCTCTTCAGAAGATCAAAATTATATACATACATTCAGAAAATGTTCACTAAGGACTCTCAATACATGCAACTTTGGGGCCAGTTACTAAGTAGAAAATAAAGATGGCATGTGGTTCCATTCATAAATATGCTGGTTTCATGGGAGTACTGAGTGATAGGGGTAGAGGAGGAGAGAAGTCTCCTGTAGTCACGGTTGCAAACTTTTCGGCATCCATTTCAACAGAGGAAGCCTCGGACTTTGCTTAGCCCACCACCCACCTCACCAACAACCAGCACCCCTGAACCGGACACCAGCACTGTTCCCCAAGATGCTGCCACCATCCCAAGTTCAGCTATGCAGGCCCCCACAGGTAAGAGCAGAGGGTGGGACTAGTTGCCGTTCCCAGGGGCATAGTCTCTACATTTCCTGTAGTCTTCTACCAAGGATGAGCCCTGTCCGTTTGTAAATCTAGGTAGGATTTTTTAAAAAAACAAAACAAAACAAAACAAAAAACTCTTTGCATTTGAAATTGTCTCAGAGAAGCTTTCATTTGTCAGAGCGGGGATACTAGGGCAACTGTTGTGTGAGCTCAGAGCTGGGGTCCAGGGATGATCTCACTTAGTTGGAACACTACCTTCTTTATATGATCCCTTATAGCATTCTAGTGAGGCTGCCACCATTCAGATTTGGATGAAAAGCTTCTTCTAAGTTTTAAAAAAATCTTGATAATAGTAAAGATGAATATTACTTTGTAGACCAGCTAACAAATGAATGATTCAAAGCAAAATCTAGTAGTTGATGAGGATGAACATCAACCTGGGGGCTAGGTTGTGAGTGCAGGTGCACATGTCCCCATTTTATAAAATATCTATAAAGGTAACTGTGAAATACCTATACCTTTAAAGCATATGCATACCATTCCAGTGGGGTGATCTTGAAGTACTCATTTGTATGTATGCATTGAGATACTTGTGTGAAAACTTATGATTACCTAATAGACATCCTTGTGGATGTCTACAAAATTAGAATGCTCTCCATGGCTGCTAGAGTAATCTTTCTCTTAGAATGAGTTAAGTGTATCTCTGTACAAACCCCCTCACAAGACAGAGGGGGTACTCAGCCATAGTTTCCCCTCCAGATAGCTACAAAATGCAGGGCATGCACAGGGTCTGTTGTCTAGGTGTTTGGTTGTTTGACTTTTTGGTTGGGGAAGGGTTCACATGAATTTTCAGTTTTTCAACACAATTTATTGAAGAAACTGCCTTTACACCTTTGTCAAAAACAAGGTGAATTCCTGTAAGTCTATTTCTGGACTCTATAATATTTTCTTCTGTTTGTCTATTCATTTGCCAGTATACACTCCATGGTTGCAATAATGGTACTAAGTTTTGAGGTTATGAAGTTTCAAGCCCCCAACTTTATCTTCACCATTAATATTCTATTGGATTGACTAAACCTCCTTTAGCTCCCAATTAAATGGTGTTTGTTTGTTTGTTTGTTTGTTTGTTTGTTTTTATAAGAGTTGCCTTGGTCACACTTGTAAGTGGTGGCACAGGCCTTTAATCCCAGCACTCAGGAGGCAGAGGCAGAGGCAGGCAGATCTCTCTAAATTTGAGGCCAGCATTATCAATATAGTATGTTCCAGGATAGCCAGGGCTCTGAAGGGGGAGACCCTGTGTCAAGAAAAAACAAAACTAAGAAACAAAAAAGAGTTGCCTTGGTAATGGTTCCTCTTCACAGCAGTAGAACAGTTGAATGACTACGACATTGGTATTAATCATATCATGTATATTTAAGCATATATGTATATATTCACATATAAGCACAGGTATCAAATACATTATTGATAATTATTTAAAATAAATTGTAGTAATTAAGAGTAAAAACATTTGTCTTCATTTAGTCTTTCTTATTTTCTTATTTATTTGTTTGTTTGTTTATTTATTTATTAGCTTTGGGAATCCAGCCTAGGGTCTTGTACATACTAGGCAAGTATTCCATCACTAAGCAATACTCCTTAGCCCTTCCTTTTTTATAATCTAAATTTCTGATCTATATCTTACTAAAGAACTTAACATTTCTTAGAAGATGCTATTTTAGCTTTTTTTTATTTCTCCTTCACATTTGAAAGAGAATTTTACAGGGTTCAGAAGTCTATGTTGGTGGAGCTTTTCTTTCAATAATTTAGATATTTTATATGTTCTCTTTGTATGATTCTGAGATATTATCCCATAGATATGATGGGGTTTTTTTTCTACCTGACTTTTAATTTTTCTTGTTCTGGTTTTGGTTGATGAGCTTTTTGTTTGTTTTGATTTTTTTTTTTTTTTGGTGTTTTGAGATAGTCTTTTAGCATTGTCCAAGTTGACTTTGAATTCTTTGAACAACTGATTCTTTGTTCATCCTAGTTTAGATTTTCTTATTGCTATGATAAAACAGCATGGCCAAAAACAATTTGAGGAGGAAAGGATTTATTTGGCTTACACTTTCACATAATAGTCCACCCTTAAAGGAAATCAGGGCAAGAATTCAGGGCAGCAACCTGTTCCTCAGTCTGCTGTCTTACACCATCCAGGACCACCTGCCCAGGCTTAGCACCGCCCACAGTTGTATGGACCCAACCACATCAATCATCAATTAAGAAAGTAAATGAGCAACAGATTTTCCTATAAGCCAATGGAATGGAGGCTTTTTTTTTTTTATATTGAGATACCTCTTCCCAGATAACTCCAACTTGTCCTAGTCACACACCCACTATTAATAGAAGGTTAATAAAGTCTAGTGGTTAGAAAGACTAATGCCCAGGCCCCAAACTTAGCATAGTGTTATTTCAACCATATTCTGTTGGTCAGTGAACTATGAAACCTAAATTTCAAGAATAGAGAATCCCTAATTGGACCTCACCTCTCAGTAGAGGAGGATTAAAGAATCATGAGCTATATTTTAAAACTACCTCAGACAACTCCCTAAATAGAAATTATTTATATTTTTCTTACTTGAGAAACTAATTCTCAGTCCTTCACAGTCCTTTCATCAAAAGTATCTCTTTACAATGTCAGGCAGCAGGTACCTCTGAACCTTCTAAGTCAATATTAACAATCATTCTAGCAAAAGAACTATCTTAACAGTTCGAGGAGTTTTTCTGAGTAGCATCAAGGTTCAAGGTGAGCCACAAGGGTCTTGAAGATAAACCCTTCTCTGCTTTGTGCCTTCTGAAGCTACAGCTAAAGGTTAGCACCTCGGAGAACCTTAATAAAGAATAAGAGGCCGTGAATTTGAGAGGGAATGGAAGGAGGAGTAAAATTTACATAATTGTATTTTAATTAAAATATTTTAAAATTATTGTATAGCAGAGTCTGCAAGGATTCCCCTTAGCAAATTCCTATGGAAATCCTTGGTCTAAAACAATTCTATGAAGCTTATTCTTGTATCTTTCTGACTTTTGTTTGGTTTGGATTTTTGAAACAGGATCTCAATATGTAGGCCTGGTATTCATGATGTAGACCAGCCTGACCTTAAACTCAGAGATCTTCCTGTCTCTGATATGAATTCTGGGATTAAAGACATGTGCCACCATGCCTCTTCTTTCTTGCCTCTTAAAAAAGGATTTTCTCTCTCATTTTACATTTTATCTTAAGCAGTAAGAAGACAGACAATGCTTTGATGGCTTTAAAAAGCCTTAGCTATTGCATTGAGCTCATCATGTACATTTGCTGTTTTGTTATTATGGACAGAGATCGTATGAAACCTTCAGCCCCTTCCAAGCACATTGTTCCCCCACGCCCATCCTTCACCTTCCAGTCACATTGTCTTCATTGTCCTTTAAACTCTCACTGATAGCTTTCTGGGCAACTTTAGGCTTCCATTAAAACTCTCTCAGTAGTAGCTAAGCACTTGCTTAGCTTGGCTGAGGCCCTGGATTTGATCCCCAGCAGCACCAAAAGAAAAAAATAACCCAGGGGTATGAGTTCGCATTAGTACTTTGCTTCTGGTGCTTTCTACCTCTGGTTCCAAATCTAGTGCCGTATGCTTAGCATTTGTTACTGAAGCATCTTGTATTAGAATTTATTCTGGGGGCTGGAGAGATGGCTCAGCGGTCAAGAGCACTGATTGTTCTTCCAGAGGTCCTGAGTTCAGTTCCCAGCAACTGCATGGTGGCTCACAACCATCTGTAATGGGGTCTGATGCACTCTTCTGGTGTGTCTGAAGACAGCGACAGTATACTCACATACATGAAATAAATACATTTTTAATAAAGAATTTATTCTGATACACTTTTGCTATGTGACAAGCTACTATAGAACTAAATTTTGAAACACTAAGGGATGGTTGTGCACAGATAGCTCATCTGTTGTGTACAGTGCTAGATTGGGCCAGGGAGGAGGGACCAAGTAGGTTTGGGGATTCACTTTTATACATGGCTAGCTTATGGGTTCTGCCTGTCTCTCCACATGAACCTCTCCACACAATAATTTGTTTTCCCACACATAGTAGTTGGGACCAAAGAGTAAATATCCCAAGAAATAGGAAGTAGAAGCTGCTGTTTTCTTAATCCTAGACCCAGACCTACTGCTGTCTTTTGGTCAAGTGTGACAGAGATCAGTAAGAGGCTTATCAAAGACTTTCAGAGCCATGTTCTAACATGGACAGTCTTCTAGAGGTTGCATAGTTTGGTCTTTGGTATTTCACCATATGACCCATGTAGAGTTAATTTTTAAAATCACTATTAGAATAATTATATAAGATTTACCTCAGTAAAATATACAAATCTTAGTTGCCAGTCTGTTGTACACCCATATAATTTGCTGAGGTTTAATAACTCTCAGCACCTGTGTAACTCCTCCCCACCCCCACTGTGATGAAGACACAGGACACCTCTGCTGCCCCAGAAGGCCATCAGGCTCCTGCAGTCAGTTTCTGCCTCCACTCTGATTGCAGTATTTCTACCACAAATTCACAGAGTTCACAGAGCTGGAATTTGATGTAAATTAGCCATGCCATCTCTATATGCTCTTGCATCTCATTTCTTTTATTCAAAAAACAGTTTTGAAAGTCATTTATATTGTTGTTATCCATACTTGAAAGTTTTCTTTCTACTGAGTGGTATTCCTTCAGATGAGTTTGTGTGTTCATTCTCCTGTTGATGAATACCTAAGTTGGTTTTAATTTGAGGTTATTATAAATAAACTACTATGAATATTTGTTCTTATTAAGTGTCTTGTCTCAGAGTTCCTCCATTTTTACTGATTTTAGAACAAAGGCTATACTGCCAAACATGAAAATCCTTTTTTTTCTTTTTCTTTTTCTTTTCTTTTTCTTTGTTGTTTGTTCTCTTACATTTGGGGAGGCGGGGTGAGTCTACTTAATTACCCCAAGCTTGCTTGAAACTCAGAATTCTGCCTTAGCATCCTAATGCTGGGATTACAGATGTTCAACAACATGCTCTGTTTGTTTTTTCTTTTCTTTCTTTCTTTTTTTTTTTTTTTTTTGTTTGTTTTGTTTTGTTTTTGGGGGTTTTTTTTGGATTTGGTTTTTTCGAGACAGGGTTTCTCTGTATAGCCCTGGCTGTCCTGGAACTCACTCTGTAGATCAGGCTAGCCTCAAACTCAGAAATTCGCCTGCCTCTGCCTCCCAGAGTACTGGGATTACAGGTATGTGCCACCACCGCCCAGCTTGTTTTTTTATTTTCGTGTGTGTGTGTGTGTGTGTGTGTGTGTGTGTGTGTGTGTGTGTGTGTGTTGTTTACTTACATGTGTATGCGTGTAGAAGCCAATAGTTTTCCTCAATCTCTTTCTACCTTATTCACTGAGGCAAGGTCTCTCAGTTAAACCCAAAGCTCATCATTATAGGATAGTTTAGGTAGCTAGCAAGCTCCAGGGATCTTCTGACTGTGCCTTCTAAGTGTTTGGATCAGAGGTGGTTCACCATGCCTACCCAGCCTTTACGTGGATTCTTGGGGTATTAACTCCAGTCCTCAAGGTTATACAGCCAGCACATTATCTACTGAACATCTCCATAGTCACTGTGCACATTTCTTAGCAGACATAGACCGATCCCTCTTTTCATAGATTGACCCTTATATCCGCCTTCATGGGAACACTGTAAGGTCTTTGGGTTCTTTGTTTCCTATAGTTTGTATCTACTTGAACAAGAGCGGCAGCACGGGCCCCCACCTGGATAAGAAGAAGATCCAGCAACTTCCCGACCATTTTGGGCCAGCCCGCGCCTCTGTGGTGCTGCAGCAGGCTGTCCAGGCTTGCATTGACTGTGCTTATCACCAGAAAACTGTCTTCAGCTTCCTCAAACAGGGCCATGGCGGGGAAGTCATCTCAGGTAAACACTTTTGGGCTAGTTTGGCCTCCTAACCAGAGTGGCAGACCTTCATTCTGATGAGAGATCTTAGTCCTGAGTTCATACTCAAAGGCTCTGGAGAATGTAAAAGTATCCCATTCCTCAACAGTCCTCATTGCCAGCTCCCAGGCACTGCTGAACATATATAACCTATATGCCATATGGTATATATCATATAACTCTGCCAAAAATAACCGAACAGACTACCTAACAACTTCTAAACTTGGGTCCCAACAATGAGTGTTGCTTAAAGCCACTTCGTGGGGAAAATACATAGGGCTTATGTTGTTGCAACAAGAGGATTTCCTCAACTGGCTTCAGAGGACCTCTGCCCTCCTTTCATTCCTTTGCCTCCTAACTGTCTGGGTCTATAGGACCCAGACAAGGGAGCTGAATTCCAGGATAGAGGGGAATGTGAGCCTGATCTAACAGTTTGGTAGTTTTTCTGCAGTAACTGACAATGCTTTCCTGATCTGCTCTGTTTCTGTTTCAGTTTTCTTAATTCCAAAGTCTTATATTTATCCACCAAGCCTACAATGGCTTGACCTATCTTATACCCTCCAGTCCTTACTCTAGTGCTGCCTTACAGTTCCCTCCCTTTCCTTCATAGCAAGCTGCTATGGCATTACAGAACCAGCTGAAAGGGAGCATAAACAGCCAAATGGTCCTTTTGGCAAATACCTGTTGAGCCTTTACTGTGTGGCAGATGTTTCTGCCACACACTAGCCAGGAAAAGGGAAAACAGACTATGACAGGCTCATGTCTGCCATGGTGGAAAAGAAAGTCTGTGTACTCTGTGGAAGGGGGACAACAGAAATGTTACAGAGGCAAGTCTAGGCAGTCACCGGGTACATGGAGGATGGGCACTGTGGATACATTCAAACCCATGTCTTCTGAAGCCCAGCCCACACCCAGCAATCTTGCAGGGTCTGAGTCTTCCTAACTGCCTGCAGGTGCTTGTCACCTCTACTGCCTAGAGTTCTTCCTGTTTAAAACCTTGTTGAGGGTGATTTATCTCCCCAGATTTCCATTTCCTTGCTTCCCTCAAGGACAGTTACATGAGCTTTCTGCTTTTTAAAAATTATGACAATATTTTGATATAAATAGATAGTACATAAAAATAATAATAAGCATGATACATTTCCCAATGTTGCCCAAATCCAGTATCCTGATATAGATTGGAAATTGTATACCTAGGTTGCTGCTAGCAATGGCAGTATTATCTTCTGCACAGTCTCCCTGTTGTTGGGTAGTTTTCTTGTGAACACAGCTCCCTAGGTGAGCACACTTCCTGAAAGAGGCCCAGCCAGGTGATGAAGCCAATAGCATTATGTTGATGGTTGTTTGCACAGGTTGAGTCAGATCATACCAAAGCCCTGAGGGTGCAACAGACCTGGCCTGGCACTCCCATGATTACACACCCTTTGGAGTTAGAGGCAAAAATCAAAGCCCTTGAGCAAGGGAAAGCAGCGGGAAGAAGACAAGTGGGCAGGCAGCCTGGCAATGCCTTTTGTAGCCTGCCAAGCCCAAGCACACAGTGAGCTAAGCTTCTCCAGCCAGGACAGCACAACTTACTCGCTTTGTGTACTTAACTCCACAGCCGTGTTTGACCGGGAGCAGCACACTCTCAACCTGCCAGCAGTCAACAGCATCACCTATGTCCTCCGTTTCCTGGAGAAGCTCTGCCACAACCTTCGGAGTGACAATCTGTTTGGCAACCAGCCCTTTACACAGACTCACTTATCACTCACTGCCACAGAGTACAGCCACAGCCACGACAGGTACCTACCAGGTAGGAGCTGGGATGGGGCCTGGGGCTGAGATATGGCTGGGCAGCCAGCAGCACCTGTGAGCCTAGCACCCATTGTGAGCCTAGCACCCACTGTCCAGACATCTGGTTTCTGCCTTTCACCAGTGCCACATCTGGGTTACAATCTATGGGTTTTTGGTTTTCTGCTACTTTAAGTCTTCAGTATTTTGCTGTCACTCTAGAATTTCTCTTTCCTCTGGATCCCTGTCTCTAGAAGTTGTCCTATGATTTCCTTCTGTGCAGCCCATGAAGTCCCAGCATATCTCCCAGTATGAACCAAAGGTCTCATGTAGCTCTCCTTTGCTAGCTACAAGGTTTAGTCTTAGGCTAGAGATTGAGAAAGTTGTTCCTTGTTGATTGGCCATCCGTTCTTTTCTTTGGCACGTGGCCCTAACTTCTAGCATTGCCAGTCTAACAAGTCCATTCAAGTTCCTGCTGTTTCCAACTAGACTGGAAAATAACTTTTTAGTTAACATACCAGGCCCACAATGAGAAAGCGGATGCCACGTGGCTGGGTCAGTGACTAAGCACTTCCCAGAGGCTTGGAGAATGAGTGGGGCTCTGCATCTCTGATCTGAAATACAGGACACAGAACGGAGGGAGGAGGAAAGCTGAGAGCGGTAGGTTGCTGTTAAGAGGGAGGAATTGTTCTTTCAAAGACACTTGTGATGGTGCCCTGAGCAGAGGGCCTGGGGCTACTCTGTCTCTCTCAGGGTGCATGAGTCTGAAAGGTGCTTGGGGGCTTCTGCATGGGGCTCACTCCCACACTGCCTTTCCTGTCTTTTCATCAGACCCTTAATGAAAAGATTTCTGATGAAAGTATTACTTCTGGAGAATGTCTTCAGGGAAGAGACCATAAAACCAGTCTCCTGTGACCCCTCTATACTTCTGCAACAAATGAAAATTGATTTGAAGTGATTTGAGGTGAAAAGATACCTAAACTCCTTTGCCTGCATGTCAACCAAACATCTGGTCCCTGTAGCTCTGCCATGCCTCTCAGGTGGTTCTTTTTTTCAGAGGAAACTTCTTAAAACTACCTGCTCTAAATTGCTTTTTTTTTTTTAAAAAAAAAAAAAAATCAGAACCTATAAGAACAATCCTTCAGTTAGAATGTTGTATTGGATAGGCTAGAGTTGGAACAAAGACAATGTGTTACATATCCTCAGCCATTGTCATTTGGGAGCCCTGGGCTCTTGTCTCACTAATGAAAGGCCTAACTGAAATCTGAAAGAGGAGGTTCATGAGAGGGAGCGGCATGTCCAATCCGGCAGCTGCTCAAAGAAAAGAAACTCAGAGTAATGTTTACATAGAACACTGCCCCTCATGAGCCAGGAAAGTACAGGGGCTGCAGCACTCAGCGACCACTTGGGACATGCCCACTGTGGGCCTCGAGTCATGACAAAGAGCAGTGACACAGCTGTGACTGTGTCAGACAGGATACACCTGCCTCTCTGCTCACCGAGTTGTTCCTCATGGGACGTTTTCAGCATGTTGTCTACGTGCATCCTGCCTTCTGTTTGCTTCTTTGAGGTAGTTTTAACTGTGCCCAGACAAGCCAGAGCGTTGTCGAGACTTCTGACTCCTCTACTCTGTAGCTTGTCTTCTCTGCCGACCTGCTCCTCTGCTCTGATGCCTCATTGGCACCTATCTTTTTCTGGTCATTTACCTGCCCTCTGCAGAAAGCTCCATCAGTACCCGGAGCTTTCTTTGCTTTTCCTTTGAACCTGTTTTGTTGCCCTTCCCGCTCCTCTGCCTAGTCACACAGTTCTTGGATATAGTATCCATGCCGCCCATCTGTGTTAACTCCATCCTGGAGCCCTTTCCCTTCCTGCCTTGCCACCACATTGCCCAACCTCTGTGGACTCAGCTCAGCTGACCACGTGCTTACAGTGTAACAGCCATCAAAAGTTCATATCCTTTTAAGCTTCCTTACCTACACTGGGACTTACTGTTTTCACTGCTCTATTTTGGAAACATTCTGCTGGCCCTCAGGGCTTCAGTCCTTTTCCCTCCCCCAATGTCAGATCAGGTTCTCCTCTCTCCCTCCCCCCTCTTTCAAACCCACGGAAGAATTACAACAAAAGTAAAACGAGTGCTTCGTCAAGAGTCACTTTTAACTTTTTGCAGTATTTGCTTTGTTGCACCGTTCACACATATATTTGTATCTATATATTTAATACTTATCTATGTATATGGCTTTTGTTTATTTAACACAAGAATAACTGCAAGCAAAATTTTTGTCTTGTTTGTTTTGGTTTTTCAAGACAGGATTTCTTTGTGTAGCCTTGGCTATCCTGGAACTAGAACTATAGACTAGGCTTCCTTGGACTCACAGAGACCCACCTGCCTCTGCCTCCCGAGGGCCACCATGGCCCAGCTAACCAGTAAAATATATTTCTACATATCTCTTTTAAAGAGCATAGAACATACGCACATACCTGTAATCCCAGCCCTCAGGAATTTGAGGTGAGAGGTTCACAAGTTAAAGGGTAGCCTGGGCTACACAGTGAAACCCTACATCAGAAAGAGAGAAAAAGGGAGAGTGAGAGACAGAAGGGGGTGGAGGGCAAAAGGAAGAACATTAATTTTTGTGTTCAAGAAATTTAATGTAGGGGCTAGAAAGATGGCTCAGTGGTTAAGAGCACTGACTGCTCTTCCAGAGGTCCCAAGTTCAATTCCAAGCAACCACATGGTTGCTCACAACCATCTGTAATGGGATCTGATACCCTCTTTTGGTGTGTCTGAAGACATCTACAGTGCACGCAGATACATAAAGTAAAGAAAAAAATCTTTAAAAAGAAAATAAATTTAATGTAAATAAAATACTCCTGGGCTTCTATACCATCCAGATCAGGATTTCCCCAGTTGTCTTAATGATGTCTTTTGTAGCTGTTTTTGTTTTGCTTTGTTTTCTATAACTTAGGATGCAATAAGAGATCATTTGGTGCCTTTCACTGTCCTGTCTCCTAAGCTTCCTTTATCTAGAGCTATTCTCTATCTTTCTGTCTTTGCTGACTGCATTAGCATTTTGAAGGACCCAGTCCGGTCCTTTTAGCTTTAGATCATCAAACATTTATTAAATCCTCACTCTTTGCCAGATCCTATACTAGATTTTAGGACACAGAGGTAAGACAGACTGAACTCCTGCACTCTGAAGCTAAGAGGGGAAAGGCATGTGGTTAGCAGCATGGATCAGAGATGCTCCAGTCCAGCCACTTACCATCAGCAAAGACCATGAAAGAGTGGATGAGAGGACTCCCGAGTGAGGATAGGTTAACAGCGGGATCCCTTCTGCAGAGTTACATGTGCTCTGGGTCAAGTGCCAGGCATGTGGAAGCTAAAGGAAGGAGGAGCTCCTTTGGATTCCCTAAAATAATAACAACATGAGGCAGGAAATTTATTTTAATTCAGCTAGTTACTGTGGATATTCACATTAGCTGTGACTGGAATCTACCTTGTATTAATCTCTAGATCTGCTGCTTTGAGATTTCCGGGCTGCTACCTGCTAGGGAAAGTAGTGCCTTTGTTCTGGGCCTCAACAGCTTTGTTTCTGGCATGATCATTCATCCACCCTCTGTGCCCTTTTTCCTGGGAGTCTGCTTGTTTATCTATTCAGAGATAGAAGATCTCTAACCATCCAGTGTTAGTGTAAATTAGTTTTTCTGCTGTGATGTTGGAGAAATGAGGGTGTGCCACTGCTCTGCTGGATGTCAGTGGGCAGAGATGAGGCCCTTGCTATGTGCGCACAGCATCAATAAAGGGCAGCTCTTCTCCAGATCTTACTGCAGAAAGGTGCCCTATAAGCATTCCTAGTGGCAGGGAGCCAGCAAGGAGTGAGGAAAGGGGAAAGGGTGAGGAAGGAGAAAAGTCATAGGTAACAAATACTCCTAGGAGAGCCTGAGAAGGCAGGGAGAGCTCAGTACAGACAGTAGAACAAGGGGATGATTTATAAGAAGACAGATTCCAGCTTTTAAAAAAAAAAAAAGGCATTTTAGCCATTAGAACTCTCAACACGATGATTTTTATGTTTGTGTGGATATCTTCTTTTGGGTTTGTTGGAAGACGATTACTTTCTTGCTTAAGGGTGTAGTTTCCCTCCTTGTGTTATCATTTTCCATCTATTATTCTTTTTTGGTTTGGTTTGGTTTGGTTTGGTTTTTGTTTTTTTCAAGACAGGGTTTCTCTGTGTAGCCCTGGCTGTCCTGGAACTCACTCTGTAGACCAGGCTGTCCTTGAACTCAGAAATCCACCTGCCTCTGCCTCCCAGAGTGCTGGGACTAAAGGCGTGCGCCACCACCGCCCGGCCTCCATCTATTATCCTTTGTAGGGCTGGATTTGTGGGAAGATATTGTATAAATTTGGTTTTATCATGGAATATCTTGGTTTCTAACAAATATTTTTCATGTAGATCTTCAATTTTAGCCAGGCAGTGATGGTGCACAGAGTGAGTTCCATGACAGCCAGGGCTATACAGAGAAATCCTGTCTCGAAAAAACCAAAATCCAAAAAAAAAAAAAAAAATTTTTTTTAAATCTTCAATTTTATCAGAAAATGTTTGTAATTCCTCTTTCAATTAAGTTAGTAATTTTTTAATGCCTACCATTTTATCTGCATTTTTCATGATAATCTTCAATTTAACATGTTTTTCTATATATTTCTTTTATCAGAAATGTTTGCCATGTAAATCTCTGATTTTTATCACAAAATGTTTTTAATTCCACCTTCAATTCATTTACAAAGGTTTTTTATGTCTACCACTTTATCTGTATAATTTTCCATGAAATAGTCAATTTTAATGTGTTTTTCTATATATTTCTTGAATTTTACCAGAAATATTTTCCATGTAAATCTTCAGTTTTACCTGAAAATGTTTATAATTCCATTTTCAATCAACTTAGAATTATTTTTATGCCTATCATTTTATCTGTATAATTTTCCATGCTAATCTTCAATTTTAACATGTTTTTCTATGTTTCTTCTATCTTATCAGAAATAGTTTCCATGTAAATCTTCAACTTTATCAAAAAATATTTATAATTCCACTTTCAATCAACTTAGGAATACTTTTTTTTTAAATTATTTATTATATGTAAGTACACTGTAGCTGTCTTCAGACACACCAGAAGAGGGCATCAGATCTCATTACAGATGGTTGTGAGCCACCATGTGGTTGCTGGGAATTGAACTCAGGACCTTCAGAAGAGCAGTCAGTGCTCTTAACCGCTGAACCATCTCTCCAGTCCCTTAGGAATACGTTTATGCCTACCATTATTATATCTATATAAATTTTTCCATGATAATCTTCAATTTTAACATGTTTTTCTACATTTTTCTACAATTTTATTAGAAATGTTTTCCACGTAAATCTTCAGTTCTATCATAAAATGTTTCTACTTCCTTTTTTAATTAATTTAGCAATGTTTTTATGTCTGCCACTTTACTCTTTAATTTTCCATGAAAACTGTCAATTTTCTATATATCTCTTCTACTGTATCAGAAATATTTTCCATGTAAATCTTCAATTTTATCATAAAATGTTTTTACCTTTTTAATAAAAGAACATGCTTTTCAGACCAAAAAAAAAAAAAAAAAAAAAAAACCTCTCAACACTGACATGATTACCAAAAGTCCTCCAAGAGAGCAACCAGTCATGGGTGAAGGGTAGTGTTTATCAAGTAAAGTTCAGAGAGCCACTAAGCCTAGAGAACATTACATTCTGCATGGCTTATTCAGCCTGCTTTCTTACAGAACCCACGACCACCAGCCCAGGAGCGGCACCATGCACAATGGGCTGGACCCTCCTACTGCAAAAAGAAATACCTTATAGCTGGAGACATTTTCAACTGAAAGTCTCTCTTATCAGATAACTCTAGATTGTATCAAGTTGCATAAGACTAGCCAGCACACCATCCTAAGCTTTAGGTTAGACCTCAGCTTTAGGTTCCACAACATGGTGACTGGGTTCTATATTGGCCATAGAGATGTATAATCGTCATGGGATTCCCTTCCCAAAGGCTTTCAGATGTTCACAAACGCCTTGGAAGGCTTCCTGTGTGTAGATATACTTCTTCAGGGTTTCCCACAATGTAGTGAGAAGCATTCTTCTAAGTGTCAGAACCAAGTTCTTACCCTGATCCACATCCCTGTGCCTGAGCTGCCCCAGCTTCTTGGAATGTTTCTGTAGAACAAGGTCAGTACACATAGATGACTAGAAGCATTGAAGGAACAGGTTCTCTGCAGACAGGCTTTAATCAGGTATAATGGAGTATTCCTGAGATGTCCTGTTGATCAGCATCTGCTCTAAAGAATCCTCATTGAGGATTTGCTGACTCAGTAATTAAAAGCACTTGCTCTGAAATTGTGAGGATTTGAGTTTGGATCCTACTACCCACATTAAAAAGTGGCTGTGGCTGGATGTGCTGGTAATTCCAACACTGGGGGTCAAGGACAGGCAGATCTTGGGATCTCACTAGCCAGCCAGCCTAGTCCAAGAAACAGTGACCTTCAGGCTCAGTGACAAATCCGGTCTTAAGAGAATCGAGCAGAAGTGACCCAGTATCCTTTGGCCTCCACATGTGTGTGCATGGGAACACACATACAGACCCCTCCTCTGAGCAGTTCCATCCTTCCCACAGCCCTTACCCTCTTTCTAGCATCTTACGAGAAATAGTCTTCCACCGAAAGTAATTCTGTTCCTTTTTTTTGGGGGGGGGGAGGGGGAGTTGAGACAGGGTTTCTCTGTGTAGTCCTGGCTGTCCTGGAACTCACACTGTAGATCGGGCTGGCCTCCAACTCAGAAATCTGCCTGCCTCTGCCTCCCAAGTGCTGGGATTAAAGATATGCACCGCCACTGCCGGGCCAACTCTACTCCTTTTAAGTTATCCTTATCCAGAAAAGGACTACTACTATCACAGGCCAAAAGGAACAGTCTAGAGAAGACTCCAGGAAGGAATCCAAGTCCTGAGCTCCTGAGCCAGGATCCATGAATGGTACACAGGCATCCTGAGCCCTTGTGGGCTTTATGTCCTGCTGCCTCTTGTTCCCCTCAGGGACGCACCTGGCGCCAGCACCCTGCCGGTCCCTTGAGGCAGTTCCTACTTTAACTCTGCTTTTATTATTTTCCAGGTGAAACCTTTGTCCTGGGGAATAACCTGGCTCGGTCCTTGGAGACACACACAGACCCAATGGACTCTGCCTTGAAGCCTGCCAACCTCATCAGCACGTCCCAAAGCCTTCGGACTCCTGGCTATCGGCCCTTGCCTCCCTCCTGTGGCCTCCCGTTAAGCACCGTCTCTGCTGTGCGCAGGCTCTGCTCCAGGGGTAAGCTGATCAGGGCTTTGTGCGCCTTGTGACTCCCTGCCCTGTCTTCTTCCCTTGTTCCTGGAATGAAAGAGTACTAAGGGAAATTAGTCTTGCTGCCCTACTGGGTGTTAGGACTGGGGCTATGCTCACCTTTGTGCCTTGCCCAGCCACCTGGGATGTTATTGGTGTTCAGAGCTTGGTTTAAAAAACAAACAAACAAACAAAATCCATAAATTGGAAGCCAAAGACCTAGAACTAAAAGGGACAGGGAAAGGGATTGTTCTTCCAGCTTTTAACTGTTTATTGAATACCATCTGTCTTTTGTATGGGATTATACAAATTAACTTTTTAAAAATATCTTATACAGGAGATATGTATACAGGAGATAAAAAGATACTTGTAAAACTGTAGCTGCCCGCAGCCACATGTAAACCGGGTTACCTGTTGAGAGAATTTTGGGGTTATAGGGAAGAGGGGCGAAAAGAACGTACGGCCAAGTCAATGTTCACTGATCAAAGCCGTAAACTTTAATGGCGCCAGACCTTTTAACAGTTCGGGCAAACCCTTCCCCCCAGACTCCAGGCTGAGTTCCGGTGGAAGTTGTCTAGCTTCTCTTGGAGGTCTTCATCTTGACTGCTCCGGCAGCTGGGTGGGTCACCTGTTTAATTCAGGAATCCCTATACCTGGAGGAACAATGAACTTAACCTTTAGTACGAGCGCTCCACCCTAGGTGGAGCAGGATCCTGGCTAACTGGGAGAAGTTAACCTTGACCAAAGTCAAACTCTGACCAAGTGCAAGACTGCCCCAATATGGCTCTGTACATGTCCTCCCTTTTTTTATTAATTTGAACACGAGGAGGTAGAAAACAAGTGGATAAATATCCTTCATAAGAAGGCGGGCCTTAACCAGGAGGGGAAGCATTGACCGTAATTCCTCTTAAATATTGTATAACGTCTTTTTCAGAGGAGGGGTAATAGGCTCCCTTATTATTTTAAGGACAGCCTCTCGACGTTAACCCCTATGCAATTAGGTGTACTTCCTGGGGACTCAGAAGCAGAAATTCACCTCCCCATGCAGTGCTTTGCCTCGCACGTCTCGCTGGTACCCATGTTTGTTCAAAAACAAACACACATAGATCTGAGTTCTATGTGGCTCCCTCTTTGGAGATCCACTTGTGTAAGTTTTGAAGCCAGGGGGGTCTGCAAGTGTCTTTAACAGACATGTAATCTCTCCATCCAGGTGAGCCTGGGTGGAGACAGCCAGTCTGCTTAACAGACAAGGTCAAGAGTTAAAGGTGGAATAGGATTAACTTGTCCCAGAAGTATCCAATTCAGTTGTAAATTAACAACTTTAAGGATCCAAAGCTTGGCCTCTGAGGTGGGAGAGGTAGCCTTGTGAATCAAGAATTAAGCTGTTACTTCTCAGGAAAAGTGGAGACTATATGTTAAATTAACACAGCTGGCTGAAGATTGTTAGCCATCTTCAAAATTGGAATCTTCAATATTGGAATTATTTCTAGACCATTCTATGGTTGAGTCAGCTGAACACAATAAGGAGAAGAGTCATTTTAACTCTTCTAATTAATTTTTCCTAAGCTAGCATAACAGTCTCCATGTTCTGTCCCACAAAGTCTAAAAGCTTGAAGCTAGGCAATTTATCTAACCTGGGACATTTAACAATTGAGGTAAGTCAAGAACATATACCCAATATAGCTCTTATGTTACCATGGTCTGGGCATTCAGCAAGCACAGTCAGCATATCTTCTGCAGCATTCTGTGGAAAAAACAGAGGACATGCCTTCTCCCCCAATATTAAATCAGGATCATGGCATATGTTAGTAAGTGAATTCCTTCATTTCACCTAGACATCAATATGTCTAATTACAAGATGTCATATACATTTAGCAAGGAGTTTCTTGGCATCCAAATTTTAAAATTTTTTTTAAAAACATGCAAGCATAATTTAAATTATATGCACAGGGACACAATTTCCCCTCTCTTCTTTCTTCCAAGAAGATATTGTTTTATTAATTTAAGTTGGAACACAAAGTATAAACCATAACATAGGCAATAACTATGTAATTATATAAAATATAGTTGCTTTTTCTGTTAGAGCAGTTGCAACTAGACAGCCTAAAAATGAATCATTAGTCACATGTACATATTTTTTTAATCTTTTAAATTAGAAATATGAATATCATTTATCTGTAATAACTAAGTCCTCTAGGATTAACACCATTACGTGGTAGAGGTAGAAATTGAGGACATCAATGAATACCATCTGTCTTTTGTATGGGATTATACAAATTAACTTTTTAAAAATATCTTATACAGGAGATATGTATACAGGAGATAAAAAGATACTTGTAAAACAATAAAGATACATAATTAATAATATGAAATTGCAAAAAGGGACACCTAATCCCAGTTGTGCCTTCAAGGCCCTCTTCTTTTGAGAGGGACATTTTGTTTGAGACTAGATAAATGGCCATGCCTCTCCTGGGGAACAGGGAGAACTTCCCAGAAGAACAGGATGGAGCTAAAGGTAGGGTGTGGAGTGGGTCATATCAGAACTGTATGGTTTTGGTATTGCTAAAATGTAATGTCAAAAGTGAGGCCTTATATTATGGAAAACTTCCAAACTGAAGAGTTTAGAGTTGATCATGCTGACAGAGCTAGGCCACCAATGGTAGCTGATCAGAAGCAAGACACAAACAGAGCTCTCTCTGAATAACAGAGTGTTGGCTTGAACCTGGACTTGAGGGACAAGACTAGAAAGAACGGGCCAGAACAGCAGTGAGAAGAGCCTGAAAATTAGGACAGTGTTAGACGTGAAACTACTCACTAGATTAATTTAGAAAAGCTTGAAGACAGTGAGGAAGGAGAAGTGGGGACTGTCCCCTATGTTTAGATATCTAGATGCAGTTTGCTGAATGGTGTGCCATTCACTAAAAAGAACTAGAGATGGAAGGGAGCGGCGCATGAGGCATCTTGGAGATACACAGCAGACAGCAGCTAGTGTAGGTCAGATTCACAGGAAGAGTGCAGTGCTGAAGTTAAGTGTTCAGGAGTCATTGGTACATCAATTACTGTTGAAACTTTACAGGTAAGTGAGTTCCCAGGAATAAAAGTGGGATGAAAAGAGCAGCTTACCGAAGATGGGTGCCTAGTAGGTAAAGTTGAAAAAGTGGGAGCAGGAACAGGGGGTTACTCAGGAGGAAAGGCACCCAATGTGAGGAGGAGGAGGAATTGGTTGGATGGTGGCTGGACACTCCAAGAATGTTTAGCAGCAGACCTGAGGAATACCTGCACAACTCGATAAATGGTAGGTAGTTGGTGATTGTCGTATCAAGAAACAAAGGGAAGGCACTGCCATGAGTTGAGAAAATATCAAGGGAGAATTTGATCAAAATAAAGACAGATGAGAGAGCCTGTGAGTCAAAAGAAGTTCGTTCCGAGTACAGAGTGCAGAGTGCTTGGGCCTGATTGCAAATAGACAACTTGAACTTGTGGGAGGTTGAGATTATAGCAGAGAAAAAAGGAATAGCAGGAAGTAGTAGGGGTCCAGAGCACAGGCAGATGGATTAGAAGATACACTCTCTCTAGCACAGGAAAAAGACTGCCAGCAGTGAACAGAGAAAGGACTGAACAGGGAAGGCTTTAGGAGTAGTGAAAGATTAGACCAGACATCCAGACAATGAGAGACAGTGGGTAAAGAAAAGAATGTTTGCCAGAAATCTCAGGGGGCCAGCTGTGGGTGAAGACTAGCCTGTAAGAGCTAAGATTTCTTTTGTTTCTTATTGTCTCCTATAGGAGGTGAGACAAGACAGCTTGGAAATCAAGGTTTATGGTGTGCTAGTAAGATAAAAGAACCAGGAAGGAGGACAGCGGAAAGAATTCAGCAGAAGCACAAGGGGGATCATTGGCAGCTCAGCATTATGGCATAACAGCTCTGGGATCCATCTCAAGAGAGCTAGAAAGAGCCAGGCACTGGCACTGGTGGCGCATGTCTTTAATCCCAGCACTTGGGAGGCAGAGGCAGGTGGATTTCTGAGTTTGAGGCCAGCCCGGTCTACCGTGTGAATTCCAGGACAGCCAGGGCTATACAGAGAAACCAGGTCTGGAAAAAAAACGAGAGAGAGAGAGAGAGAGAGAGAGAGAGAGAGAGAGAGAGAGAGAGAGAGAGAGAGAGAGAGAGAGAGAGAGAGAGGGAGGGAGGAGAGAGAAGGGGCGAGGGAAGGGAAGCAGAGGAGAGGAGAGATGAGGAGAGGAGAGATGACCAGGTGATATCAGAGAAGAGCATGGTTAAAATTCTGAAGCAGTTTGTTCCCAGTGCTGACATAACACAGAGCTTTATTGATAAATAATAGTGTTCAGAAAGAACAGACGGTTGGATATGGGCTTAGCCTCTGAAACACATGAATTTCATAGGAAGATGATCTGGAAATACCAACAGAAAGCCGGGAGGGTGTACTATCCTCAAACCCTAGCCTCCCCAGCCCAAAGTGTGTAGAAAGTGTAGAAAAATAAATAGATCCCAGTAACAAGAAGTAAAAGGTGACTTTATAAGAGAGATTTCATTAAGCTAAGACAGACATGCTCCCTGTCTGTTATACCCCGACCCTAGCAGGGGGCAAAATGAAGTAGAAAGAGCTGTCAGGCAGAGATAATAGCTAAGACCTGGCTCCCTCAATTTCCTTGCCTTGAGACATGGATAAGTTGTCTCTCTCGCCTCAGGTCTCTCTTATATGCAATGTACTCCCATGAAGAATGGAAATTCTCACACCAACCTGGTCTCTCCACAGGAGTGTTAAAAGGAACAAGGGAAAGAAGGGATGTGGAATCATTCTGGAAACTAAATCATTCCCCAGGTATGTGGGGAGTTACAGTATTTTTCATCTCCACCAAGGCAGGCTCTGGTCTTGGTAGGGATGCATTGTGATAGGCTTTCTCTCCTTCTTAGCACACATGGTACTGGGGTATCAGCTTTCTCCTCTTTAAACATGAGTCTTTCTGCCAGGTTATACTCAACTCTCGTACATGAAGAACCTCTAATGCTGGATTCTATCTGATGAGCTCTAGATTGCTTGACTCAAAAAAGAATTTGAGTCTTATTTCGTTAATTCAGAAGATCAGACATAAGCGCACTGCCCTGCTCCCTTACAGATGCTCTCTACCTGACCCTGTCATACTCAGACTGGTATCGTTGGTCTTCCCTGAGTGTGGAGGTGAGGACCCTGAGGTCAGCAGGAGCAGGCAGCTAACTCATCTCCTTAACTGGGTAGGCCTAAGCTAGTCCCTTCACCCCGCTAGACCTCAGCCCCTCCTTTCTATGCTGAAGGCGGGTTAACACCTCCTTCAAGGGATGTTTAGAGGTCACAAGAGCTGAGACAGTAGGTCTTCTAACTTGTAGACGACTGTTGTGAGCTCCAGCTACATTCCTGACTGCCTCTGCAGTACTCTCTGCGGGTATCTGTCGCCTAGGCTGTCACCAAGACTCCCCTTGCCCTGAGCACCTGTCTTCCGCGGAGCCTTCTGTGTTAGAGCATCACTCATCTATGAAAGCCACCTGAGCACAGTCAGTGACGCACGTGCTTCTGCGTCCTCCCCGCCCTGCCCCTTCCCTCAGTGAGCAGATATGCCACACATGTCGCCTCACATTGTTTCTCCTTAATCCCCTCCCTTCCTGCTAACCTTAAGCAGGCCAACTGTTCTGCTGCTTCAGGTCATTGCTCAGATGTCATTTCACCAACACCTCTGGTATCAGATTAAAACTCCTGCCACCTGTCTTATTGAATTTATATTCTAATAGAAGTTGGCTGACAAACATAAACACATAATAGTATTCAATGTGTGAATTGTTACCTCCTTTGTAATGCTATGACAATTACTATAAAGTAGGTTGCTCACAAACAACAGAAATTTATTTCTCCCAGTTCTAAAAGCTGGAAAGCCAAGATGAGGTGTTGGCACGTCTGATGTGGTCAGGACCAGCTAGCCTCACCTAGCCTGCAGACATGGTGGGTGTTCTCCCTCCGGCTGCCTTCAGACAAACAACACTGACCTTTTATTAAATTTAGGCTCTGCCCAAACTCCTAATATAATCACTTTTGAGGGTTGAGAATTTCGACATAGGAATTTGGGGAAAACATAATACAGTTAACAGTATGTTGTGCAATGGATATGTGTATAAGCCTGCATGTGTATTTATATGTGAACACACATACTTCCTATCCCTGAGTAAAGGCTTCAGCTGGATGGTCCAAGAGGGACACATTTATACAATACACGGCTCAATCACATCTCCTCTCTCCAGACTATCTGCGGCTGGTTTCATTTTTGGCATCACGAAGGACTAAAGTAAAGGGGAAAGTGACTAGTTCACAGAGCCCTCCCACTTCCAGTCTTCTTAGCACCTAAAACCCTCCTAAGGGTGTCCGTGCCTCTAATCATCTGCTGTCTTAGACTTTCTGCTTTTGTCTGCTCAGTGCCTGACCACAAGCTGGAAGGAATTGCTTGAGCTCTACTACCCATAAACAAAAAAGGCAAGGTCAGGCTGGGCCCACTAGTGTGCTTTAGCCCTAAGGACCCAGACTGAAGTCAGCAGGAGATTCTCAGCCTCAGGAGGAGACAGGGAAGGAATACCATTCTTCCTTTATGTGTCTTGTTTGTTTGTTTGTTTGTTTTTTTTTTTTTTTTTTGGAGACAGGCTTTCTCTGTAAAGCCCTGGCTGTCCTGGAACTCAACTCTGTAGACCAGGCTGGCCTCCAACTCAGAAATCCGCCTGCCTCTGCCTCCCAGAGTGCTGTGATTACAGGTGTGCACCACCCGCCCAGCTTCCTTTATGTGTCTTAGCCCTGCTCCCGGGTAGTTATGTGACACAGGGTATCACGTGTGCTGTCTACAGAGTTGTAACCAATACAAATACAGCTTTGAGGGACTGTTTATTTCAGCTTTGAAACTGATGTGGTCCTAGGAGCCAAGACCTCCTTAGATAAGCTGGAGTTTGCCTGAAGAGATGAAGAGACTGAAGGAAGGGAAAGGCACCATGTGTAAAGATATACCAAAATAATCAGATACCAAATCACACAGGGACAAAGAAGAGCTGTGTTGTAACCACAATTGAGATAAAAGCTGTAAACAGGGTCCTAAATTAATACTGAGATTCCTGGCAGCCAGGGCAAAAATTGTTTTGTTTGGTTTCATTCTGCCCTAGTATATGAAACTATAGGGAAGCCATGTATTCCTCAACCCTTGGGAAAGGACCCAGAATATGCTTTATCAGTTTTATCTCTAGTCCCCAAAGAACCAGCTATAGTTTCACACAAATACCATTATTTCTCTGGTCCCAAAGCCAAAGCAAAGGTAAGTACCCATTTTTTCCTGTCCCACCACCAAACTTGGGAGTAGCCCCTGTCTTAGACAGGGTTTCTGTTCCTGTACAAATATCATGACCAAGAAGCAAGTTCTTTTCACATTGCTGTTGATCACCCAAGGAAGTCAGGACTGGAACTCAAGCAGGTCAGGAAGCAGGAGCTGATACAGAGGCCATGGAGGGATGTTCCTTATTGGCTTGCTTCCCTTGCCTTGCTCAGCTTACTTTCTTACAGAATCCAAGACTACCAGTCCAGGGATGGCACCACCCACAAGGGGCCCTTCCCCCTTGATCACTGAGAAAATGCTTTACAGCTGAGTCTCATGGAGGCACTTCCCCAGCTGAAGCTCCTTTCTCTGTGATGACTCCAGCCGGTGTCAAGTTGACACACAAACCTAGCCAGTGCAGCCCCCTTATATTGATACCTACCTCAGGTTTAAGGTAAACCACTGCTCCAGTATAAAGTTTCCAAAAGCTGGACCTGCATTACAGAATGAAGGGGTGACTTCTCCTTATGGAGACGTTCTTCATTCCCTGGGCAACCTCATATCATCTTCGTTTCTTTTTTTTTTTTTTTTTTTTTTTTTTTTTGGTTTTTTGGATTTGGTTTTTTTGAGGCAGGGTTTCTCTGTGTAGCCCTGGCTGTCCTGGAACTCACTCTGTAGACCAGGCTGGCCACAAACTCAGAAATCCGCCCGCCTCTGCCTCCCAGAGTGCTGGGATTACAGGCGTGCACCACCACCGCCCGGCTCTCCTATCATCTTCTAACATTTGAATGTTGCTCTGTCACTTCTGGGTCCATGGAGTGTGCCAGGGGACCAGTGGGCACGGACGAGCAGTCATTCCATGCATTGTGCTAAGTGCCCTTGTGTCTTCAGGGTCAGACCGACATCTGGAGAGCCGAGATCCACCTCGCCTAAGTGGCCGGGACCCCTCCTCATGGACAGTGGAGGATGTGATGCAGTTTGTCCGGGAAGCCGATCCTCAGCTTGGATCCCATGCTGACCTCTTCCGAAAACATGTAGGTGCCTCTGACTGACTTCTGTGTGTGCTCTAACCAAGAGATCTTAGAGGGCATGGCTGTCTGCTCTGTGTCCATTGAAACATAATGCAAGCCATGCTTTCTTAGCGGACCCCACTGGGCACTGTGTTTACCTCAATCTCAGCACAGGCTCTCCCACTGGGTGTGTGGCCTAGGGCTCAGTTTCAGGTTACAAGGATCTCTTCCTCACTCCTGTCTGCCTTGGTATGAGATTTCAGCCCAAGTTAAAGAGTCATATGCTAGCGGCCCTGCTTCCTTCTTCATGGGTCCCCCTCCTCTGCCAAACTGTGGGCCCAGTGCTCCCTTCAAGACATCACATGGTTCCATGGCCAGGCATTGTTCTTGCCCTCCGCTCTGACCACACCCCAATTTTAGGGCTCAAACCCATTTCTCTACCTCTGCTGCTGCTTGGTGCCATTCTTCCTATGGTCACAGACATAAAGTCTACTCCCGTCACTGAGCATGTAAATCTTTTAGGTAGGTGGGTTTGCAGAGTCTCTAGAGCAGGCCTAAAGGTCACCGCTGCCTCACGAGGCCTTGGGTTCAGTGCACAGAACATTTTGCTGGTCAGTGTCAACACCATCTGCACAGGTACACTGACTAAAAGCTTCTTAGGGGCTTAGGACAGGAAAGCAGCCCCCAGCATCAGAGAAGAACAAGGTGGAAGCAGACTGTCCTCTAGTGCCTGCCGGGGGAGAAGTGCCCAGTGACAGGAACGGGAGAGGGCACGCTTCAGGGTCCCAGCAGCCCGCTGCACTGTGCACCTACACTGCTCTGGATGGCCTTGGGGTGGCACCTTAGGCAGTCAGACCTCTGATGGTTGCTCTACCCCACCCCCAGGAAATCGATGGCAAGGCCCTGCTCCTGCTGCGCAGTGACATGATGATGAAGTACATGGGCCTGAAGCTGGGGCCCGCCCTCAAGCTCTCCTTTCACATCGACCGGCTGAAGCAGGGCAAGTTCTGAATAGGAGGCCGCCAGCCAGCTCCCAGGCACCTTAGCTCTGGGTGACCTCAGGACTCTAGGAGGCTGGAAAACCACCACTGCTACCCTTCCTGCCCTGATGTGTCCTTCCATGAAGGACGGAGGAGGGGACAGTGGGCCCAGGGCCGGTGCTGCGCTTCCCCTTAGCCTGCTGTGGCTCCCAGGCCCTTCTATTTATTTCTCAAGGCTAGCCAGCCTCTCACCACAAGTTTAGACGAGCACCTTCCAAGAGATGAGGAAGACGCCAACCCCAGGACCTTGAAAGGCCCTGGTACCGAGGCCCCTTGCCACCTCCTGGGCTGGGCATAGTGCCCTATAGCCCAGCTCACGCCTTCTCACTGGAGCCCCAGACTCTAAACTTACGGTGCAGACCTTTTTTAGAGATTCTTTCTTACTGCTAATTTATTGCTTCTGGCGTTTGGACTTAATGCTTCTCTTGCACCAAACATTTTTTGGAAGAAGGAGACCGTCCTCTGTGGTCCAGAGGGCCTCTCCAGATAGGTGTGTCCCTATTTCAGAAGACAATGCCCTAGGGCATGTCTTCTCTGGAATGGACAAAGTCCATGGCTCACTGAGCATAAGGTGAGGGTCCCTCTTCCTACACTGAGTCCTTTGTAGCCCCAGTCTTCATCTCTGATGGAGTTTCCCCTTGCCCTGCCCCACAGCTCCCTGCCCTGGTCAGAATTGCTGCAAAAGATGGGGCCTAATGCCGTTAGGTCACAGGCCCCAATGGTGGGACGGAGGACCTCAAGGCCAGAGGGGTTTTGCCCTCCTCTAGCTCCTGTGCTTCCTCCTGAGCAAGTCAGCAGCACTGCTGCCCCCACTGCCATCTGAACTGTTTTATGTCAGTTTGTTTATAAATAAAATCCAATACAAATGTCCGTGTCTTTTTAACTAGTTGACATCCAAATCACTCAGCAAGCAGTTACCCCTTCACTTCATCTTGGTTCTTACACATATATAACAAGGAGCCTTGAGCTAGATTATCCCTGGGAACACCTCTTGACTCACAGTCCAAAAGAACAGGCTATTGTCCACGTGCTCACAGACCCAGCACCTTGCAGGCCTCAGGCTCTTCCACCAGTTGCTTCCCTCGGTCAGGTCAACTATATCAAGCCAAGAAGCAATCCAGAGATAGCAACTCCCAGAAGCCTCCATAGGCTGCTTTCTCCTCCTCGTGGAGAAGAGAGACAATACAGACAGGCCTTCAGGGACCCATGCACTAGCCAGGGCCTGGCACTACAGATCCTATAGCCTGTTGGCCCACAGTGGGAGCAGATTTACAGAGGTGGAGAAGGCTGCCTAAGATAACATCCAGGGAGCCACCAAGCCTCACTGTTGCCCAGGGAGGGAGAGCGGCGAGACAGCTGGGACAGCCGTGGCCGACTCTGCCACCCTGTGAACTAGCTCCACCTCTTCCTTGCTTGTACACCATTGCCTTTTTATTTCCCTGCAGCTCCCTGCCCAAGCATCTGCCTCCAACCCTACATGCAACAAAGGTTCAGGCATGCCTTCAAAATGGCTGCCCACCAGAAGGCAGACAACTACTTGACTGAACCAGTCAGTCTCTGTGGTCTCCCCCTTGTCCCCAGTAATCAGGGACACTAGAAGTAGAGTAGGGAACTGTGTGTAAAGTATTTATATGGGAGCTGACAAGATGACTTAGTAAATTGATCCCCAAAATTCAAAGGTAAGGAGAGAACCAACTCCAGAGTTGTCCTCTGATGGCCACGTGTGCGCCGTGACCCATGCCCCCTTTCCCCACATTATACACAGTAATAAATCAGTTTTCTAGTAATCATAAAAAGTCCTTAACTAAGCTAAGCCATCAAGGAACCAGCTGCCACACTGGCAGAGGCTGCATGTCACTCAAGCAGCAGGCAGCTCTGTCCTTCAAAATGGCTAGCTGATTTTCGGTTCCTTCTAGATAGCAGCAAGTGTCTGTTTGGCATACAGAGAAGACTTGTGTCAGAGGAGCCCTGGACCACACCATGTACAATTTTGGATCATACTGGGAGCAGCTAGGTCCTGTCAGTGTCCAATGGGGATTGGGGACTAAGGAAGGAAGCGGAGACTTTAGACAGGAGAGCCTAAGGTAACTGGTGGCTTGTGTGAGCACTGCAGCTGGAGAGGTGGCGTAGAGGGAAGAAGTGTCTTCAGGCCCTCAGTTCTACACGGCCAAGTGCGTAGCGGGCGAGCAGCTGTGTCTGCTTACATTGTCTAGCAAACACTATGGTTGTTGAAGACTGTCTCTTGCTTGGCCTCCCCACCCTGCTTGTCTGAACCAGAAGGCATTGTTGGCCTTGGTGAGATCACAGAGGCTGTTACACAGGCCCCGCCCACTCCCTAGCCCCTGATTCTGTCTCCATGCCTAGTCCTAAGTGTCATGGGTCAAGGGTTGTGGGAGCTCAGGGCTGACACCTCCTATGCCCCTGCAGGAGCCAGCAGGACATGAAGATCATAGGCCTCCTCTTTCCTCCTCTTCCTGCTTGCCCTGAATACCCCCACTGCAGCTGTGGTGGCTCTTGGACTCTGACTGCCTCAAAGACCCAGTCTGAAAAGATGCGGGCTGGTGCTGCCTGCCACCCAAGTTGGAGGCTGGGGGTGTGGGGGTGAGTGGAAGCTTGTGTGTGCCTGTAGCACAGCCTGTAAGGAAGCTCCCAAGCCTAGGGTAAGGAGCACGGCGCGCTCTCGGTCCTGAGCCACCTCGAGTTTTACGTATATATGCAAAGGCCCTTTTTATGGGGAGGGACCATAGTTTTCTGGTGCCAGAACCCCAAAACCTGCCAACCCAATCATAGTTTCAGTGACCCACACTAGATTCCTAGCAGGTTTGAGTTGGTGGGAAAGGCTGCCCTCAATTTAGAACTATGGCCTCTTCTCTGAGGCCCACTTTAAATACCTTGCTAAGGCCTGGAGACTTTTAAGAACCTTCTGGAAGTCAGGAAACCCCATATAAAGACTTCAAAGATTCCTCCTAACCCGTCAGGCAAATCCCTTATCTGCCCACCGGCCCAGAGGCCTGGATCAGTCCCACCTGGCTCTTTCCTGGGCACCCAAGGGAGTTACTTGGTTACTTGCCCTCTGCCCTTTCTTTCTGACCCTGCCTAGCCTCTGCCCGTCTACAAGCCTCCAGAAGCCTCAGCACCTGTGAGTCCATTGGGAAGCCCCAGCCAGTCTGAGAGCCAGGCCCAGGAGGAGCAATCAGCAGTGAGAACTACCAAAATCCCTTCTGAGGAAGACCACCATGAGCCTCAGGAAAAGATCAGCACAGACACAGATGTGGGAGTCTCCTGTGATGTCCCAGGGGAAACAGTCCCTGCTGGAGCGGCCTTTAAAAGAGTCCCTGCCCAAGGACTCTGGCCTCAAAGCAGCTCCCAGCACACATACTCTTTATGTGGGCCACTTAAACCCCCAGTTCTCTGTGCCCGTGCTTGCTTGCTTGCTGCGAGACACACTAGAGCGGCTGGAGCTGCCAGTGGCCCGTGAGCAAATCGAGGTAGTGAGGCGGCCACGGAACACTTACGCGCTGGTCCAGGTGGCTGCCCCCAAGGCAGTGCTGGCCTCCCTCCCCTGGCGCCTGCAGATGGCCTTGGAGGAGCAACTAATCCTCAAAGAGCTCACAGCCCGCGGCAAGGAGCTGGTGCTGAATGAGGGCTTGGAGTCGGTACACCACAGGGAGGTAAGTGCTGGTTAGGGCATGAAGAGGCCCTAGTGTGGCTGGCTTGAAGAACTGCACACCCAGGAGGTGTGACTCAAATGACTGACCCTCCACTAGGGAGACTAACTCTTAGGGACCCTTTTGCATTCCAGTCAGGTTTGGGCCTGGAACATACCAAGTCCTGTTTTCTCCTTGTTCCTCTGACAAACACTAGAAGCTAAGCTGAGGTAGGCAACCTATGCACAGCCCTTGTCAAACCCTCCAAGAACCTCTGCCAGTCCCCAAACGAGGTGGCTGTGTGAGAACAGGCAAGCCCTTACTGCCCACTGGCGAAAATTTTACAGGGGACCAGAAATCCAGTTCTAAGGCTTGGAACTTAGGAATCACGGAAGGCAGAGAAAAGATGCTGGGGTAGTGACATGCAGGGCAGGCTGTGGGTATGTATCTCTGGAGCTCAGGCTGGAGGTGGGGCCAGAAGGCACCCAGACCTGCACATGTAGCAAGGGAAAGCATGGAACAGGCCAGTTTTGTGGAGGTAAAAGGTTATAACCAGTTTCCTTGGTCTTTTATCCCAAGGACAAATCCATGGGGCTTGAACTGTGGAACTAAACGGCTCTGTGATAACCTTTTGATACATCTGCACCTACTATGTTTCTAAGTTCCTCTTCTCTTGGGAGTTGCTGTGCTATTAGGGCTCTGTCCACCTCCACGAACTGAACTAGCTGAGTGTCAAGCCCTGTAGAGGTGAAGGCACCAGAGACCTGGGAAATGGGAGTGGCCACTGACTGGGCATTTGCTGCCGAGGGCGGTAAGAGGAAGGTGACTGGCTGTTGAGGCCCTATGGAGGAGACCACGCAGAAACAAACTGCCAGAGCCCTAGAGACAAAGCAGAAGCCACAGAGGGACTCAGCAAGGGCAGAAAACGTTAAGATTCGGAGGACTTTTCATTAGCCAGGAAGTAGCTGGCAGACATTCAGGGACAACAAAGAAGGGTCCCTCAGGTCAGGGGCCTGCATCTCTGCCCAGATGCAGGGACATCTGGGCTGAGAACCTTATTACATTCCAAGCAGAGAAAGACTGGCCCATGGGTATGCTGACTGCCAACTTCAAAGTGGCAATCATCTTACCCACCCAGGCATCTTACAGCAGATGCCAAGGAAGAGCCCAACCCAAGAACTGGCTTGAGCCCTTGGGCCAGCACTAGCTTTTGCACAAGTGCAAAATTGGGCCTGGAAGAGGACTCTAGCAAGAGTGTGATGGGGATCTGGCAGTCTAAGTTAGGGTCCCCTGCCTTCTGCCTTTGCCTATACTTCCAGTCTTTACCCTCACCCCAGCAGGAGGACAGTGGTCCAAGCCCAAGCCACAGCCCCGGCCCAAGCCACAGCCCCGGCCCAAGCCACAGCCCCGGCCCCAGCCCCGGCTTCAGGCGCTCACCACTGCCCCACGTGGCAGAGCCTCCTCCTAACTGGGGCTCGGCTGGCCGTCGGCAGATGTCGCAGATGTCTCAGAACCGACCCAGTGGCGTACGCTCTGACAGTGCCATTGTGCACCAGAAGATCCTGGGCCAAGAGCAGCTATTCCAGGGTGCCTTCCTCGGCAGCGAGACACGCAACATGGAGTTTAAGAGAGGCGGTGGTGAGTACCTGAGCCTGGCTTTCAAGCACCATGTGCGGCGCTACGTATGTGCCTTTCTCAACAGTGAGGGTGGCAGCCTGCTGGTAGGTGTTGAGGACAGTGGCCTGGTGCAGGGCATCCACTGCAGCCATCGTGATGAGGACCGCACACGCCTGCTGGTAGACTCCATCCTGCAGGGCTTCAAACCCCAGGTCTTTCCTGATGCCTACACCCTCACCTTCATCCCTGTCATAAGCACAACCATGACCAGCACGCCTCTCAAGGTGAGCTGCAGTCACTGTGCAGGACAGTGACTCTGCCCTGTGATATTGCTGAGCAGCACGGGTGGGAAGCAGCAACAGGAGCTAGCTGAAGGAAAGGAGCCTACCAGGCTGCCTTCAGGAGCTAAAGTATGGGACTACCCAAGGAAACTGGGACTACCACCGTCGACGTGGCACCCTGAGCCTTCACTGCCCCTGCTAAGGTACTCCGCCTGACGGTGCACACCCCCAAGGCTCAGGGTGAGCCACAGCTGTACGAGACAGACCAGGGAGAGGTATTTCTAAGGCGTGACGGGAGCATCCAGGGCCCACTGTCCGTTGGCGCCATCCAGGACTGGTGCAGGCAGGTGAGGAGGATCTGGCTAAGGTGGGTTGTGGTCAAGCTGACTCAGACCCTACCAGCCATTAACCCCAAAATGCTAGGCAAGCCTAGAGAAGGGAGGGCTTGGATAAAAGGAACCCTGCCCACCTCCTCCCACAATTCACAGCTCAGTGGTTAGAGGGGAAAGTCCCAGCAGTCATTTTAAAATTTGTACCCCACTGCACAGTACAAAGCTACACCTACCCAAACGGCTAAGGGATCAGAAAGACTAGACTACTGAGATCCTATAATGAAACCAGAAAGGGGGTATGCACTGCACTGAGGGAGGGCCGGGTGAGGAGGTGGGGGAGGGTTGAATCCCAAGGAGAAGCCTTTCTGTGAAGGAACCACCAGATGGTAGAAAGCAGAGGGGACACAGTCAGGGTACTCAGGTCTATCCCAGCCCTTGAAAGGCTGCACGGGGAGCTCCATAGTGGATGGTAAACAGGCAACCTCAGCCCATCCCTGGAGGGAGGACAGCCTAAGACGAGGGCAGCCTAATTACTGCCTCACTGTCCTCAGAAGTGGACAATGGAGCTGGGCAAGCTGGAAGAGAAGGTGAAGGTGTTAACGCTGGAAAAGGAACAGCTTCAGCAGCAGTTGAGACAGCGGCAGCCACTGTCCTGCAGCTGCTGTGTCCTGTGAGGACATGAAGATGTGGGCTAAGACTTGAAATAAAACATTCCTGGGCCACCTCCCCTCCCTGGCATTGCACACACAGGAGCCACATGGCTTCACCCCAGAGTGGGCACAGTCACATAGCAAATAAACAGCACATCTGCAAGGAGCTCTGTTTTCAGGAAATTTGGCTAGTCTTCAAGAGCTGAGCTCTAAGGGACTACAACTCTAATTCCAACTAAACGCACCTTTTGCCTAGGCCAATTAGAGGGCTAGGGACTCGGTCACCTTGGAAAGGCCACTCACTTGCAGTCAGCAAGACCTACGTGGTAACCAGTTACAGGGCACGAGCATGCTGCAGCTCTCAAGCAGTCTGCGGGACTTTCGTGCCATTACTCCTTCACTGCATGCACTGGAATCCCTGGTTAGTTCTAAGACACTTGGCCAGCTGCCAGAGGCTGCTGCATCACAAGTCTCATGCCCAGCCCACACCTGCACATCTTGCACTGGCACAGCACTGCAACCACTCAGCACCACTGCTCCGCACTAAGACCAAGGACTTAAGGCGACAGTGCCTACCTGTGAGACAGTGACAGTGGGCAAGGGGCATTCTGTCACCATCATATAGTATCTGGCATCTTGCTGGCTGTAGCAGAAAAGCCATTCACAGAAGGGGTCTAGCCAGACAGGACTACTGCCTCTCCACTAACACACACAAAAGCCAGAGTTAGATCCTGCCACACCTGACCTGTCCACATGCATTTTGTCTTAAGAAAGCCACCTGTGCTAAATCTTCCTGCTGTCCTCCCCACCCCCCACCCCCACACCTCTACATTAGATAATATCTGCCTAGCACCCACTTCCTTCAGAGCTGCAGGACTTTAGCTTCCCCTCCAGGCTGGCCTTGAACTTGTGGCACTCCTGCTTCACCACCACACCCCAAATCCCAAGATGCTAAGATTATAAGCAAGAACAACTTTTTATCCCCAGCTCCTTTTTTTCTTTCCATAGCAATGTCAGTTTCTCCCAATAAAATACATGCTGCAGGTTGGGTATGGTCTGTGTTCAGAACACATGCAGGCTTGTGGTGGGTGCCTAATAATTACCTAATGAGACAATCTGCACTCTGAGCTCCCAGATAATCATGGAGTATTGACAACATTTTACAAGAGAAGGGTTGCCATGACAGTAAGCATTTAGTTATCAGCTCTCTCCTGGAGGCTGATGGCTATATTCAGGGTAGGCACCAAAAAAATGCTAACAAGCACTGGATCCTCTTTGATACATGTGCACTCATGAGCTGGTTTTGGAAATTCAGTTCCCATAGCCCACTCACCAGACACTGGACACCCCTGCTTACTAGTACAGACCAGGTTTCCCTGGATAACTCCTGCCTGCACTCACAATGCTTCCAGGAGCCAAACATGATCATAAATGTTCATGACAGATCACCAAACTCTCTTTACACACACACACACTGGTGTCCCCAGAGGCTGAGTTGTGGCTCAGTGATAGAGTACTTTATTCACTAACATAAGTAAAGTCATGGGTTCTAGCCCCAGGATAGCCAAAATAAATGAAAAAATAAAGCCATTATTCAAAAGGTGAGAGGAAAGAATGTTTCTGGGCACCACACATCCATGTGCCAAGCATGGATGGTACCACCCTCAGAAGTACTTTCTCTGGAAGCTGTTTTTGGTAAAAGCAGGTAGGCATCGGAACACAGATGCCATCTACCCTTGGCATCTAAGTCCGAGGTCAGCACACTAAGGACACGAGGGAGAAGCCACTGCGCACTGGTAATCACTAATAATGGAGGACTGCCTTCCAGCACCATGGTCAGCAGTGTGGCAAGCTGTGGGGAGCCGAGGGGGCTTCCTTTTGCTGCACAGGTTATATATGTAGCTATCATGTGGCAACTGGTCAATAGTGAGGCCATCTTCATCAGGACAAAAACATTAGAGATGACTCTTCCAAACCATTCCACACCCAGCCAAGCCCTCACTATCGTGACAACAGCAGTAGATCCTCGAGTGGGAAGAGCCTAGTAAATCATCCCAAAACCAGACAGGATCCATATAGAAGAAAGCTTGTGAGCTCACAGAAATGAAAGCAAATACAGGATAGGATGCTTTTGAACAGGATTTAGAAGGGTGGGGCTCTGGGTCTCAAGGGTGACTGACACGAATAGGGAATGAGGAACCTGAGGTAGGAGTTAGGCAAACACATGGTGAGACACATTTTCCTCCCCAATGCCCCGACTTAACTTGTAGCAAGTGAAGGATGTCACCACCTATATGCAGCTAGGCCTGCAGCCCAAGTGAGTACCAATGTCACCAACACTGCACCATTCACTTTGGAAAGAACCCTGTCCTAGGACCTTTAACTTCTTTCTGAGCCTGAACTCTTGAGGTCAAGAATGAGTGCAAAGTGGGAAAGAAAACAGCTGGTTTAGACAGCCTGTGGTCGGCCGCCTGGCTGTCTGCAGCGTGTAAACAGCCCTGTTCAGACGGCCCATGGATCCTGCTGAGTAGCATACTGCAGCACCTGGCTTTTAATCTTTTAACCTTGCTGAGAAGTCCTCACTGCTACAAGACATCTTAGCTTGCTACTCAGACTGCTCAGCCTCCACTGGCAATGAAGCTCAGTGCCCGTGGAAAAGCACCCCCACTCCTGACAGGAGAAAACACACCAATGGTTTCCGCATTATTTATTAAGTTATGAGTATACATCAAGCTAACCACCATACTGTAGGCACATGCCCATGCCCATTGCTATGTCACATTAAGAAAATAACTTCAAATTGCATTTCAACTGCAGTAACACCGTTCTGGAAGAAAAAAATACCCTCAAATCAATGGTGCATACACAACAGAGGGCTTTAGAACCAGTTAGCCTAGAATTCCTTGTTTCTTGACCCCTTGATGCAAGGAGTTTTCTCAGCCCCAGGAATAGAAAGTGTAGCCAGAGACCCAGGTTTTTATGTGACACTTTATACAGACAGAGCTTGTCTGATGTACCAAAGAACCAAATATCCCTCTGGATGGCGAGGGCAAGCACAGCTGGCACCTAGTCTCCTGTAACTCAGCAGTACTGAGACTGCAGCAACACCCAGTTAGCAGCCCAGCACTGGGAGTCCTGGCAGCCCAAGGAAACAACAGCAACTCACTCCAATCATAGTGACTCAAGTGGTTGGAAAACAAGGTGGTTGATGGCCCTTCACCAGCCAGTGGCTCCCATCAGGTCCCATCCAGAGTCCTGTTTCCCATCGCTGAAGCACACAAACTGCAAAGGTTTTGTCGCACAAATGCATGTGTTGCAGGATCCAGTATAAAGACAGGACACGCAAGTGACAAAGTTTTCCAAATGCCTTTCCCCCATAATAAAATAATCTTAATAAAAACATAATTTAAAAGAAGTGTCAAAAGCAGGATGTAAAATCATAGCTGTAAACTATCAAAAGTTGAAGTTGAAAGCTTTCTTGAAGGATTTCCTGTTTAAAAAAAAAAAAAGCTAGAATTATATGATGTTTATTAAAGTGTCAGAACTTAGTTGCCAGCACACATAGGAAACAAGGCCTGTTCCTGTGGGAGAATGACAGGAGCCTATGTTTGTAAATCCACAGACCTTCAAGGCCTTGCAGCAGCCTGTCTCAGTCAGATGCAAGCACTATGTCCACAGCACCAGCCCACCGACCATTTCAAGGCTGCTGAGGGACAGGCAATTCCCAATGATTGACAAATGGAGAAATGTAGGTGTATGCTCCTCTGCATGTGCTTATACAATATGTGGAAGGCAGAGGTAGACAGACATCTTCAGAATCTGCAGCTCACAGGAAGAGCTAAGCTGGCTGGCCAGTGAGCTCTTGGAGAGTCTGTTACCACTTTTTCAGTTTTCTACTAAACCTTAAAAATGTCACTAACTGGGGCTGGAGAGATGGCTCAGCAGTTAAGAGCACTGACTGCTCTTCCAGAAGTCCTGAGTTCAATTCCTAGCAACAGCATGGTGGCTCACAACCATCTGTAATAATGGGATCTGTCTGATGTCCTCTTCTGTGGTGTCTGAAGATAGCTATAGTGTACTCATATAAATTAAAAAAAAAGTCACTTACCATTATCAATCCTGACTTATTGATGGAAACTTCAGTTCAGTGATTTCAGAGTCAGGGGAGCTGCTCCCACTCCTATCACTGTAAGTGTCCCTGTGGAATTGAGAAGGTTTACTTATCTCCCATCAAAGACTCACTTTACTTCCCCACCTTTGTAACCATCGTTATACACAACATGTGTCCACATGTGGCAACTATCTCTACCACATACTTGAGGCTGTGGAGGGAATTCCTTTCTCTAGCTGCAAGAGAGACAGCCCCTCCCCAATAGTTCAACACTGATATACCACTCATCTAGAGAAACCAGTTTCAGATAAAAGAAATAATAGGGCATATGCCTACCTGGCGGTGACCAACTTAACAAGGACAGGATATGCTCAAGAGCAAAAACAGAACACAGAAAGAAACTACAAAGATGAGACCTGGCCAGTAAGATAGGGGCAGCCTAATAAAACCCAAGGGAAAGAATGGGAACCTTCACAGTATACCGAGGAGTATGTGGTCATGTACACAATGAACAGGCCATGACACCTATAGCTTTTTCTTAGGGCTGTGTAAAACCTCACTGTGGTGAGTTAGCGTTCCCACCTGGGTGAGAGCCGGCAACCTTTCTGAAGGTAATGTGGGAGACGTCCCACAGAGGCCAGGAGGAGGCCAAAGTAGGGTGGGGAGGGCTTGATAGGCCTGGACAGGAACTCGGGGTGATACTGCACTCCAACAAAAAACGGATGGTCTGCAACACAAATTTAGAAGGAATAATTAGCATTTGAAAAAGTCTATTATCAAAATGTAAGAAAACGGAACCCCCATCAAAATGTAGGAAAAGGGAACCCCACAGCAGGAGACAGCTAACACATTGCTATGCACTGTGTAACTCAAAGCTCAGCCCCTGCTCTCCAGAGTCTCATCTGAATATCCTATCACTTGCCTAGGCTAAACTACACTGTTCACATGAAAGCTAAAGAGCATTTACCACTCAGTCCAGCTAGGTTTTCCTGCTACATAGGTGCTGTAGAAACGTACATAGATACGTGCCTCCCACCTCTGGAACCTTGTCAAAACCAGGGCAGGAGAAAGCCCAACAACCTTTTCTTTTTCTTGAGATAGATCTGGCTCTGTAGCCCTGGCTGACCTGAACTTATGATTATCCTCCCCCAGCTCTCCAAGTGCTGGGACTGCAGGTGTGTGACACATTTTTTCTGCTTTCCCACATACCAAGAAAACCTCACTGCACTTCGTCCACTGAGTTATCACTACCCAAACAGTCACCTTCCAACTCCACGATCTCCATCCTCTCGCCTTCAACATCTTGGCCAACAAACTTCAAGCCTTGCTCTTCCAAGCACTTTTTCAGGACTGGATTCACCTGGTGGGATAAGAAAACATTGTTCTGGCCTCTCCAGTACCTTCTTTGCAAAGTTACGTAAGGAAGTGGCTCACATCCTCACCTCAAATCGGTGGCGGTGCCTTTCTTCCAAGTAGTCTGTATCTCCATAGAGTTTCCCTGCAGAAAACCAAGCAATTTGTGACTCCTACCTGCACAAAAAGTCTATATAAACTACTAATTATTCCCAATTCATGTAAGTAAACCAGGCTACCAAACTTCTCCTAACCACATTTGCCTGCTCTTGATATAACTCAGAGGACTAATTCCTGGGTCTCTGGCTCCTCTGCCCAAACCAAGAACCACAGGAAGAAAAAAAAAAAAAACTTTCACCACCTCCCTTGAATACCCACTGCTAAATGCTAAGCACTGTGTTGTTAGGAAACTCCAAAGGGACAGGACAGGCCCTCCCAGAAAACCAGGTCCCTGAGAACAATGTGCGGGGAAGGGAAATGAAAAACTGGTTTGTGGTGACTGTAGATGAACAAGCACAGTGTGTACAAATTGGGTGCTTATTGAATGAATCACTCCTACTGAGACCCCAAACCCATGGAACAGCACAGATGGAAGATCCTGAAAATGGTACTCAAGTGATTCTCAAACTAGTCTGACTGGAACCCCCAGGCACTTCTACCCTTGGTTAAAAGAGCAATGCTCCCATTGGGCATATTTTCCTCCTCCAGTTCCCCTAAGTTTTAACTTCAATTGCTATTTGTTAGAATAAAACATTTATATTAAACTAAGTGAAATTGATTGTTTTGTTTTTTTTTTAAAAAATCACCAAATTCCACATAATTCTATTTGCTAGTTTAAGAAAGTAATCATAGATTGCAATGGATTTAACCTAATGGCCTGTTTTGTTAAGTTACCCACACCCAAGGGCCCAGATGCATTTACCAGAGACCATCTACCATAAACAAGCATGAGGAGGAGGAAAGACATGCAAAAATAGCCACACAGCGAAGAAAAGGCTGGCCTGGCTCTTTGGAGCTTTAGAACCACCTATCCCACATGTCCTGCAGACCAGGACACAAGCCAGACTCATGTGAAACAACTTACTCATGACTGAGTTCTTGGTCTGGAACAGGGTTCTCCTCTTGCCCAGCCTCATGGTTCCACCCATTTGCCCAGGGTTATGTTCTGGCATGTCTATGACCTAGAGATATTCAGAAAACAAGTCTGACTACCAAACTCTGCTTCTGTTAGAGCTAGATCTCCTTCCCCAAGTGGAGCCCTCCAGGGCAGGAACTCAATGCTTCTGCCTCCCTCATAATGGTGTCCCCTGCTGTAGCACTTGGGATGCCAAAGGCTCTAAACTAGTCATAACACAGCCATCCTCTGGACCAACAGCCACTAGCAAGTCTGTCAAGAGGTAGACTGGCACCCCAGAGGGCGCTGCTTCAGTCATCTATTGGCCCAGGGTATGTAATAAACCCCTCCAGGCCTCCCTGTGTTCCACTCTCTCACCCAATCACTGTTCTTACATTAACAAAATTTCAACTTTAGAACAAATAAGATCAAAAACTATGTCCAGCTTGTCACAGTATCCTCAGTGACAAAAAGAGTACCTCACATACAACCAAGGCATGCCTGTCATTCATGGGGTAAGGATTCAAAGACAAAGACACTGCCTGTCCCTAGTGAGCCTTAGTGTCACCACAGGCTGACTAGGCCACATGCCCCAGGTGATCAACAGCAGGATTACAGCCTGGAAAGCTTCACCTACCAGTAAGAAATCACCACCCTTTAGCTCGTTAACCCTGAGCCTGTCTACCCTCTAGGACTGGCACTGGGAAGAACATCAACTGTTAAAATATGGAGCTCTGAGAACAGTGGCTACCAGGCAGCAAGCTTTCACACGCACCTCCTACCAGAAGCTGAGGGGATGTGAGGATATTTCACTTGGGAACCTCCTCTCGCTATTTGGGAATACACCTATCATTTAAAGACTTCCAATGGTAACCTGGAAAGACTGGTGAGGAATTAGGTGAACAATCCTTGTCAGGAGGTCTGAAGGGTCTCTGGGACATAGTGGCCTCACTGCCTGTCTGTTATCCCCTGCTTCACAGATGTCCTTCCACCCCTTCTCAGCCCGAGAGATTCAAACACTAGACTCACCACAGGATGACTAGTCTTAGGGTCAAACTCTGTAGAATTGGCATCTGAAAAGTTAAAATAATTGAGTCATGAAAATAGCTATAAACAAAACTTTAGCTACCTGTTTCCTGCTAAGCATCAAATCACGAGCTCTCTCAGTTTAAAGTTGATGATTATAGGCCGGGGAGAAAGGCCACGTACTTAGAGCACTCACTGTTCTTAGTGGGTGCTCTCAGAACCACTGTGTGGTTCTTAGCACCCACATGGCAATTTACAACCACCTATAATTCCAGTTCCAGGAGACCCAGTGCCTTCTGGCCTTCATGGACAACAGGCAAGCAGAGTGCACTTACATACATATACATACAGGGAAAACACTCATTTGCACAAAATAAAGAAAAAAAATTATTAGAAAACTATGGGACACCAATAACCAGGTGTGGAGGCACATTCCTTTAATCTGAGCATTAAGGGGGACGGATATCTGAGAGTTAAAGATTACATAGGGTTCTAGGCCAGCTAAGGCTACACAGTGAGGCTTTCTCAAAAGAAAAAAATAGGAAAAAGAGAGAAAACTACTAACTTTAAAATATAATCATATTATTTCCCCTTCAGGGAACCGCATCTTTAAGATAAGACAACACAGGTGAATTTTCCCTACCAAATGTTCAGCTTTCTGGGAAGTCAAGCTGCACAAAGTGGATCAATATCAACTTATCATGTTTCTTTAATAACAGTTCTTACATTAATTTTTCAGTTCGTTACAGCTTCTCTGCGATTAACAAGAGCTGCTCTCTCTACCTTTCTTTCATCCTGAGCATCTAATATGCTGTCATCCTCAGCTAAGGTAGGAAATAAATGGTTTATTATTTTTCTTTGCAATACTGATACTGAATCCAGGGGCTTACCCAGGCCCAACCCTTTTTCATATTTAGTTTGAGACAGAGTCTTGCTATAGTCAAGACTGTGATGAAACTCACTCTGTGGTCCTCCTCCCCCAGTCTCTGAAATAGCTGGGAAATTAACTGACTTCAATAAACTTTATTTTATGGCATGTACATAAGCAAACAGGTGCCAGACAAAAAAGGTAGGATCAAGCCCTTGCACTGTGTACTGAGTTTTTCTGTAAGGTCCTGTCCCCTGCCTGGACCCAAACCATGATAACCACATCACAGCCACACACCCAACTATGAACTCCGTAGAGAGGCAGGAGCCTGAGCAGGAGCTATGAGAGCACTCCAGTAATCCCAGACCAGTCCAGCTTCCCAGATGCTCACTGCCTGAGCCAGACAGCTTTTCCAACCTACAGGTTGCTTCATTCTGTATCAGCCTCAAAAACAGCTCGGAGATGTGCTCCCATGGTCAAACCAGTCAGAGGGAGCTATCACACTAAGCAGGTTCCATCTCCCAGGAACTGCCAGGGACTCTTTGTTTATATTACTTCTCCTACTTTTTTGTTTTGTTTTGTTTTTTGTTTTTTTGAGACAAGGTTTCTCTGTGTAGCGCTAGCTATGATGGAACTCAACCTGTATACCAGGCTAGCCTTGAACTCAGAGAAATTAAAAGCATGCAGCACCACCACCTGGTTTCACCTGTTCTTTTAAATGTACATTAATGTTTTACCTGCAAGTATGTGTCTATGTGAGAGTTACAGTTGTGAGCTGCCAGGCTGGTGCTGGATTTGAACCTGGATCCTCTTGGAAGAATAGTCCGTAACTGCTAAACCATCTTTCCAGCACCTTCACCTACTTTTTACAACTGTGTGAAGTAGGAATCACTTTGATGCCCATTCTACAGGCAAAAGAAGACAAAGTTGCCTAAAACTACCCACAATTAGTGAGAAAGCCAGAACTTGAACCCAAGTCTATAACTGCACAGCCCTTCAGTAAACTAGTGGCTTCTTGCTGGGTACCGTCTGGGTAGTAGTTACTATGTTCAAAGTGAGGATCTTCAGACAAGAAAGGGAGGGTCAGTAGCCAAAGGCCTGCTTGCTTGCTTGGTGCTCCCTCAGATATGTAGAGTGATTCACTGTGAACAAGGCGCCCACTTCACTGAACACTGAGAAGTGCTGAGAAAGCAGGCATCATTCGCAAAGTTCCCAAGCATATTCACACAATGGCTGTCGGGCCCTCCAGGAATCAGTTGCTAAACATACACTTACCTTGCCATCCCAGCACATTTCTTGAAAATTCTACCACTGCTAGCTGCATTCCTAAGCACACACCTTCCAAGAGAATGAAAACATGTCACTCTCCAATGAGAGGGCAACTCCCACATTTCCTAACCTGTCAGTGTCTTTGTATCCTAAATGGAAATCACACAACATAAAGAAACACCCAAAAGTGTTACCTGTACTGAATTAAAAACAGGACCTATACATTCATGAAGATTCAGGGTTCTGCAAAGCTACTCAGTTAAAGACTCTATACTCAGTACCTTAGAATCCAAGTCCCTAATCCTCTCTCATTAAGTTCTCATTTACAAATTGATCAAGTTGAAAACTGCCTAGATCTGCGGCAACAGGAAGCATCTAAAATCACTTGGCCCAGTTATTGCCTGGTTTACCAAATGAAAACACAAAGCCCGGCCTTACATGTACTGCAAATAGTTATTTCCTACCTGACAGTCCACTTTCTCAAAATTCCTTGTCATCTGCATGCAGCTCTTAAACTTTCCATATTGTGAATCTAAGGGCCAATGAGATGGCTCAGTAGGTAAAGGTACTTGCCACCAAGCCTGATAACCTAATTCCTGGGACACAAATGACAGAAGGAGAAAACAGACCTTGGCAAGTTGTCCTCCAACCTCTACATTTGTGCCATGGCATGGGCCTATGCACACATATATAAATAAACTGAATTTCCCCCAGAAAATTCCTTTCTGCTTACTCATTCTTTTTTTTCAGAGTGAAGCGGGCACGGCAGAACTCCTTACCCAAAAAAGGCTTCTTCTGTTTCCGAGCCCAGGCAATTGCTTGAATTTTTCCTTCTGTTCCCCGAACACCAAATCCTCCTGGAACCAGCACTCCACTGCAGAGAAAAAACCACAGAGCAAATTCCTTTATCAACTAATCCAGCCCTCAGTCATGTCAAGGAAGTCACTGCCAAGACACTGAGGCCCTGAACTTCCTTCCCATCTAGCTCAGACCCCAGGGACTGGGAATGTAACTAAAGGACTGTGGATGCACTTTCTGTGCTTATAAATCTACAAGGAACTTAATGCAAAGACATGAGCACCATCACACCTTCCCCCAAATTCTTTATTTATACTTCTTTTTTGAGATGGGTCTTTCAGCTAGCCCAGGCTGACTTCAAACTCACAATCCTACTGCCTGAGCCTCCTAAGTACCAGATTGTGGGTGTGTTCAACTTCAATTTCCTCCCAATTTCAACACTCCTCTTAGATTCTGTGAGGGGACTTTCTTCAGCAGTGTGTCACACTGACCAAGCATCTAAGCAGAAACTTCGTTGGTTTTTTACTATTTAAAAAAAAAAAAAAAAAAAAAAACCCTAACTGGACATGGTGGCACATTCATTTAATCCCAGCACTTGGAAAGCAGAAGCAGGAAGATATCTGAGTTTAAGGCCATACTAGAGTTATGGATCAGCCAGAGCTAAGCAAAGAAACCATTATCTCAAAATACAAAAAGAAAGGAAGAAAGGAAGAAAGGAAGGAAGGAAGGAAGGAAGGAAGGAAGGAAGGAAGGAAGGAAGGAAGGAAGGCAGGCAGGCAGGCAGGCAGAGACACAGACCTGGGGATGTGGTAGAGCATTTGCCTAGCACATGACCCTGGATTTGATCCTCAGTATCTCAAAATAGTATTAGTAGTAACAGAAGCAGCTACCAAAAACAATTTATGAGACTCAACTGATGGTGACTCATCAAATGACCTGGATGAAAAAAATCTTTAAGCCTCAATGAAGTCCTGAGTTCAATTCCCAACAACCACATGGTGGCTCACAACCATCTGTAATGGGATCTGATGCCCTCTTCTGGTGTGTCTGAAGACAACTACAGTGTACTCAAATACATGAAATAAATAAAATCTTAAAAAAAAAAAAAGAGAGATGCATAGCAAGAATCAATACAATGAGAATATGCTTTCCTCATATCCAACTATAATGGTGAGCTCCATTTTTTATAACTTAGGCCATTTACTAGGCAGTCATTAGACATTTTTACAGGCAAGGACCACCTCCCTCAGCACTAGAAGCAGAGGTCCAAATCCACTGGCACGAGTGCCAGGGCAGAGACGACCACTTACTGAGCACTGCAGAGCTTCTGCCACGCCTCATGGTAGCGCACAGGCTCTTCCTGCAGGGTACTTGGCTCCAGGTCTGTGGAATCGATGTACTAGTACACCAAGGCAGGCAGAGAAACAGCAGCTTATGAGTCCAACCATACTCTCAACTTTCAAATAACATTATCAATGTTCCATTTCCCTTCATTTCAGTCTTCAAGTGACAACATAACTAAATTCCCCTTTCCAACTACTTAGCCTTTAATTCCAGTTCTACCCACTCCATTCAGAGTGTTTAGATCTTTTTACAAGTAAGCCACTGGAGGACACAAAAATGACACTCTCCTTAGGCCACCAGCACTCCACTGGTTGGTTTGTTAGCTGATTTTCATTTTTTTTTCTATCTGAATCAAAACATGACTTATGAACAATAAGATATAAACATTTTAGGAGGGCTGGAGAGATGGCTCAGTGGTTAAGACTGCTCTTCCAGAGGTCCTGAGTTCAAATCCCAACAACCAGATGGTGACTCACAACCATCTGTAATAAGATCTGATGCCCCCTTCTGGGGTGTTTGACGACAGCAACACTGTACTTACATATAATAAATAAATCTAAAATTTAGGGGCTGGAGACATGGCTCAGTGGTTAAGAGGACTGACTGCTCTTCCAAAGGTCCTAAGTTCAAATCCCACAACCACATGGTGGCTCACAGCCATCCATGAGATCTGATGCCCTCTTCTGGTGCATCTGAAGACAGCTACAGTGTACTAGATAAATTAATCTTTAAAAAAAAATTTTTTTAGGAGTATTTGTCCAGTGTACCCTGTACCAGATAGTTTTATGTCAACTTGGCACAAGCTAGAGTCATCAGAGAAGAAGGGGCCTCAGTTGAGAAAAGCTTCCTTAAGATCAGGCTGTAGGGCTGGAGAGATGGCTCAGCAGTTAGAGAACACTGGCTGCTCTTCCAGAGATCCTGAGTTCATTTCCAAGCAACTATATGGTGGCTCACAGTCATTTGTAATGGAATCTGATGCCCTCTTCTGGTGTGTCGGAAGATAGCAACAGTGTACTCATACATAAATAATTCTTTTAAAAAGAAAATAAAAATATCAGGCTGTAGGCAAGTCTGCAGAGCATTTCCATGATTGACATGATTGATGAGAAAAAGCAGAGCCCATTGTGGGTAGGACTGCTGGTCCTGGGTTCTATCGAGAAAAGCAGAATGAGCAAACCAGTAACAGCACCCCTCCATGACCTCTGCATCAACTACTACCTCCAGGTTCCTGCCCTGCTTGAGTTCCTGTCTTTGCTTCCTTTTGATGAACTGTGATGTGGCAGTGTGAACTGAATGAACCCTTTTATCCCCAAGTTGCTTTGGTCAGTGTCATCACAGCAATAGTGATCCTGACTTAAGACATATCTGTACCACATGAAGACAGAATGTACCCTCTATCCAGTCAAAGAAATAATACTGTTGTCCCAAAAGACCTTTTCAGCCTAGGGACAGCTGTTCCTGGCTTCTCAATTTTAGACAACCATGGGGCTGATTCTGCCACCAAAGATTGGCCTTGCCTCTTCTACATACAACTCCATGTCTCTTGTAGAACTCCATGTAAATGGAAGCACACAGCTATAGTCTTGAGCCCAGCTTCTTTTGTTCAGGCTGATATCCATCCATGCTGCTGCACTATGAGATGTTTGTTTCTCTGTATTGCTGAATCAATTTCTACTACATAAACACATCACACTACACACTGACCTGATATAGACATTTAGGTTGTTTCCAAACTTGAGGTTGTATGCCTGTATCCATTTGTATAAAACCGTTTTTTGTTTTGTTTTAGGTTTGGGTTTTTTGTTTTGTTGCTTTTTTAAACAGGGTCTCCTATAGCCCACTTATCTTAAGTAGCTGAGAATGACCCTGGACTTCTGATCCTCCTTTCTCTACCTCTCAAGTGCTGAGATTACAGGCACAACACCATACCCAGTTTTATGTGGTGCTGGGGATTGAACTCAGCCAACCAAACTACCTCCTCAGCCCAAAACATTTCCATTTCTCTTGAATAAATACTCAGGTGTGAAAACATAGGGCCATGCCACTCTACTTTTATATCAACCTTCACACTGCTTTCTAAAACAGTGCCCCTTTAACATGCCTTCCTGGCAGCAAAGCACAAGGTCCCCTGTCCTCTCAGGTGGGTATGTGCCACCAGCTCATTTGAATCCACTGGCAACTATTTTGTGTGAAAACCAAGCATCTCTACACAAGCGTCTTTCCTTCCTTCCCTGATTCTTTCCTTTTTGAGACAGGTTGCATATATTTCAAATTCAAGTCACAACTGTTTGACCTAAAAACTGCTCAGATTATATCTGGTTTATTTCTTGTAGCATTCACTATTTTTAAAATAAGATTCTTTCTGCTAGTGTTCCTAATCTCCCCTGTCTAATACCTTGCAGTTATTTCCCAAACTTCAGGGTAAAATCTATCTGACCCAGTTCATGTCCTCACCACTACCTACAGACTCTCATACCAAATTCCCAAATATTCTTCATCCCCAGGCCCTTGGACAATCCTCCTTCCCAGTGCTTTCCCAACCCCTTTCAACCTCCTCAGGACCTTCTTTGAAGTCTACCCGTCTCATATATCTACCAAGGCAGGTGCTCCTCTTTCCTAGGTGTTCTCTCTGTCTGAGAGCCTTAGTATCCCTAAAAAGCCAGGACTTTTTATTCTTCTTTATTCTTCTCTCAGCTTCTACCACTGAACACATGGTGGCCACAAGCTAACTTCAAAGAGATAAAATCAATTATGGAAAGAACTAGTAGCCCCCCTCCCAAAAAGAGTCAAGGGTTCTTCTATTTCTTAACCCATATACCACATCACTCTATAGGAACTATGTGCCAGCACATTCAATTATCATAGAACTATGTGGAGAGGCAGGAGGCAAACCTTAACACCAACTGAGGGCACAGCTACATGTACCCTTGGGCACCAAGCTCCCACTCTCCTGTCCTCCATCTCCTCCTGAAAAGCTCTAGCTAGTGCAATAGGAACAAAAACTGAAGGGATTGGCCAGCTAACTTCCAAGTGCAATGAATACATCCAGTAATTACTACATATGGCAGACTCAATCTCAGCAGTTCCCAGCAAACCATTAGTTTGTTTTGTTTTTTTTTTAAACCATTAGTTCTTAACCACAGGAGGAAGAGCTATCATTATCCCCTTTTAAAGGAAACTGAGGCATGAAGTTAAGATATCTAAGTTTGCTGGGCGCTGGTGGCGCATGCCTTTAATCCCAGCACTTGGGAGGCAGAGGCAGGTGGATTTCTGAGTTTGATGCCAGCCTGGTCTACAGAGTGAGTCCCAGGACAGCCAGGTGTACAGGGGTACACAGAGAAACCCTGTCTTGGGGGGGAGGGGGGAAGAAAGAAAAAAGATATCCAAGGTTACACACAGAGCACTTGGGCACCAAAGCCAGTACCCTAGGCCTGGCCACCTGCTCTGTAGTCTTGAGTCCTTAACCATGACACTTGCTAGGAGCCTGTACTGACATCTCATCAGAGCAGCTACTGGGAAAGAGATCTTACGCAGTGCCCTCAGCTGTACCTGTATCCACCAGGCCTCCCATTCCACAGGGACTGACACCCAGACCCACGCATTAAGGCCCTTTCATTATTTCTGGAAAATGTCCTAGTGCCTTCTTGGTGCCAACAGTCAATACAAATCTTTCTTATCCCTAAAAATGAATGCAGAGCTCCAAAAGCCATAAAGCAGGAAAGCTTAAGTCTTTGGATAATTCAGTGGGAAAAGGCATTTGTCACCAATCCCAACAACCTAGTTTAATCCCTAAAACTGACATTGTGGAAGAAATGTGACTTCTACTAATTGTCTTCTCCATACGTATACCATGGTACACAAACACAGACCCACATATACCTACACCCCAAAAAAATGCCTTAAATGTTTAGAACACATACACACTGTCTCCATTTACTCCTCGGCTGTACCTACACCCCACTTCCTTACCTTGATCTCCAACTTATGGTTAATAGCCAATGCAGAGTGCTCTAGAGCTTTAATGACAGAGGCATACGAGTCTGAGAATTTGGTGTATTTGCCCACAAGAGCAATAGAGCAGGTCTCCAGCAAGCGATCATATCTAGCAAATAAAGATCCAGACAGTTACTTGTAATATCCACACCATCATAAGACTAAAATTACATGAAACAGAAAACATGCCTGGGGAGATGATAACCAGAGAGTATCACTGCAGTACTGTACACAGAGCAGTAAAAATGACCCTCAGATCAACAGGGCAGGCTTTGCAAAGAAAGTAGGACTAGAGCTAATGAGATAGCTCAGTGGTTAAAAGCACTTGCCATACAAGTGTGAAGATGTGAGCTCTATCCCCAGAACACACGATGGAAAGAAAAAAGAAAAAACAGATCCCTAGAAGTTGTCCTCTGACCTCCACATACATACTGTAGCATGCACACATTCAAGCACAAACATAACCAAAATAACTAAATGTCATTTTTAAAAAAAGGCCCTGGGGGTTGGGGGGACCTAAACAAGCAGTTCATAAGAGTTAATATGATAAGTCGAATTATGGTACAGTCACAGAAAAAATTGCCACACTCATTAAGAATTTTCATTTTGAAACATAATAACAGACTAACAATGTTTCATGTTTTATCAAAGTGACCATTAAAAACTATAGGCTGTTTTTATAGCTACATGCAAATGGACACAACATACCACATAAAAGGCCAAAAAACAAAGTCAAAAACTGTTAAAGTGAAAGCAGTTATCACAGACAGAACAAGTGCTCTGCTTGCTCTGTGTACTTACACTGCCACCACAGTGATGTCCCAACTACAGCTGGGTTCACCTGCTCTACTGCAGGAGTAAATACCTTAGAAATGAGACAATCTCAGAGCATCAGGACAAGGTGGCAGCAGCCCACCCCTATTTAGCCCTTTCCTGTAGAATGAATGGAATATTCCCAAACACAGCTTAGATATCAGAGAAATACAACAGGAGCGCTACAGCTAGGGCTCTGGGAATATACGTATCCCTCTGCCCCTGGGCTGCAGTTGGTGCTGTTGAGCTGCTGAGATAGTATTATAATCTGAACTCTCTGCCTGAAGGCCTGGGAAGAGGCCCCACCTGGCCAGGCCTTCTCCTCAGTGCTATGACCACATGCTGACTATAAAACCCTTCGTGCCCTCTCTTCCTACCAAGCACCTTTTCTATCAGGAGTGCTAACACATTATTACAGCATAGTGGAACCCCTGCAAAAGAAGTCATGCATGTGAGGAGGCAAACCTGTCTGCCATCTCTTTCCATTTCATCAGCATTTTTCGTGACTGTCTCTCAATAGGAAGGTCAAGTCTCCGAAGAAAGTAGTCTACAACCCCTTGCTCTTCTAACAACAAGGGTACCCGGTAGATGGATGAAACATCATGAACACAGATCACCTGGTTTTAAGAAAAAAGTGACTTAATAGGTGCCTTAAATTAAAAAAAAAAATAATAAGTAATTTTGGTTATATCTATATGACCTTGGGGTGGAGGAACTTTAATTTGGAACAAAATAATATAATTTCCTAGAAAGAAAGAAAGAAAGAAAGAAATAATTTCCTAGAAAAAGATAAATTTCAACAACTGATTCAAGAAAAGAAAATAATTAGTGGATAGGCTATTATGAACATGGATGCAAAAATCCTTATAAAAGAGCCAGATGTGGTGGTACATGCCTTTAATTCCTGCACTCAGGAGGCTAAGCTTAGGCTATCTCATAATACTTATCTCAAAACAACGAAAGATGCCCAGAGAGGACTGTTCCTGAATCCACAAACAGATCAGTGGTTCAAGCTCAGCTGTATAGAAGAATCTCTGAGGAAATTTGTTAAGAATCCTAAGCCTATGCTGCACCCACAACCAATCAGATCCAAGTCTCTGGAGGCAGAGACTCCCCACTTAGTGCAATGTGCAGTGAAACTTGAAATCCACCACACTGAACCATTTTAAAATGGAATTTGGCTACTCTCCCATTAGGAGACATACAAGACATGAAAACAAGATGGTTCACACAGTAGGTAAAGGAGGAAGAAACAAATTTAAAAGGGGGTGGGGGTAAAATCAGGCTAGGAGTGGTTACATACACCTTTAATCCCAGTAGGTGGATCTCTGTGAATTCAAGGCCAGCCTGATCTAGAGTGAGTTTCAGGATAACCAGGGCTACACAGAAACCCTATCTCAAAAAACATAATAATTTTTAAAATAAATAAATATTATCAAAATTCAGGATATAAACATAAGGAAATTCTATTTTTAAAAAGTTTATCTTTCTATACAATGAGTATGTGCCAATTATTAAGAGTAACATGCCACATAAGCACATTAAAAAGGAGAAAAATAAAAAGGAAATCATCTCTGTGGATACAAATGATCACAATTTAGAAGATTACAATTCAGAACATGTTCATAATAAAAATACTAGGTAAATCATGATTAGGGAAATTCTGAAATGGAAAACAGCCTCAGCCTGACACTGGCTATCTCTGCTTATTAGGGGATAGTCTAGGGAACTAAAAAGAACAAGAAGGTACCTGAGATGTCACCCATTACAATCAGACAAGAAACACAATGGGATTTGAAAAACCACAAGCAACTGATACTGCATAACATGGTCTCACTACTTACTGCCTCTGTGTGCCCATAGAAGACAAGGAATTACAGTTAGCTGTGTCTAACAGATTTTTAGTAGGATGCTAGACCATGAATCAAAAGAAATTACTAGAGTGCCTCATGTACGGGCCATTTCTAATGAAGAATACATTTTTTAAAAAAATCAGCCAGGCAGAGGTGGTGCGCGCCTGTAATCACAGCACTCTGGGAGGCAGAGGCAGGTGGATTTCTGAGTTCAAGGCCAGCCTGGTCTACAGAGTGAGTTCCAGGACAGCCAGGGCTATACAGAGAAACCCTGTCTTGGAAAAAACCAAATTAAAAAAAAAAAATTGAGGAAAATCTTTATGATTGTGATTAAGCAAACTTCTCAAATAGCCAGAAAGTAACACAACCCACAAAAGAGAACATTGAGCATTTAAAAGATTTTGTGGGACACTAAGAGCTTAAAAAAGCAAACTAGAGGCTAAGAAAACACTGTACATCACATATGTGACAAAAAAAAAAAATCACATTCAAACTAACCTCTTAGAATGTGACAAAACAATCCAATGTTTAAAACAGGCAAAAGATATATAATTCAAATCTGTTATAAATGAGGGAATACTCATCTCAGTGAATAAGAGTGAAGAGTTTTCACAGCTTTTGGGGTTTTTTCTGCATTCTGTTTTTGCTTTTGTTTTATTTTGGGTGTTCTGGAACTAGCTTTGTAGATCAGGCTGGCCTCAAACTCAAGAGATCTGCCTGCCTCTGCCTCCCAAATATTGGGATTAAAGGCATATACCACCATATCCAGTGAATAATTCTTCTGAAAGTCAGTTCTGCTAAAGAAAGCAATCTCCCCTCTCTTTACTTGTAAAGACAGAAATATCTGAAATAAAGTATATAATAAAGGGTCACTTTGAAAAAGTGAAAATTATTCTATGCTCTGTGGTTTGAGTATAAAACAGAACCTGAGAAGGAGCCCCTGGCTTAGGAGTCATGGAGGAACCTGACCCCAGTCCCAGGTGCCTTTATCCCAAGGCCTGAGTCCCTCCTGGAGGAAGCTATCTGTAAAGGTCAAGGACTTTCCCCAGGCTCCATGTTGGGCTCTCCTGCTGTCTCCTGACCCTCAGTTATGGAGCAGTAAAGCAAATTCTACATACTCTCATCTGCAAACTCCTTTCCTGCACCTTTCTTCTGATTTCCTTCAGGCAATTCTTTTTTTTTTTTTTAAAGATTTATTTATTTTATATATGTGATTACACTGTCTCTGTCTTCAAACACACCAGAAGAGGGCATCGGATCCCATTACAGATGGTTGTGAGCCACAATGTGGTTGCTGGGAATCGAACTCAGGACCTCTGGAAGAACAGTTAGTGCTCTTAACTGCTGAGCCATCTCTCCAGCCCCTCAGGCAATTCTTAGTGCTATGGTTTCCATATGGTTTGAAGCCCTTCAAGTGCCCATGTGGCTGGAGGGTCAAGCCCAACTGGCATAACTGGAAGGTGCTGGGGAACTCTTAAGACAAGGCCTAGGAGGTACTTGAGATGTTGGGAATCCTGCCCTTGGAAGGAATTATGGCACTCTTCCTATAACCCTTGAGTTTTCATAAGGAATCTGGTCCCTCAGTCTCTCTGCAGCTGGAATAGAAAGTGGGTCTTTCCAACTCCTGCACTCTACCAGCAGCCACTACAGGTCCTTCCCAGAGTCTGTACAAGACTCTGTTTAGACTTTCAGTTTCTAAACTATAATAAACCTTTATTAAATTAAGTTGCCTCAGGTATTTTGCTATTAAGAATGACTAGCTGGGGTTAAAGAGATGGTTCAGCTGTTAAGAACACTGGCTGTTCACCCAGAGGACCTCCATTCAAGTCCCAGTAGCCACAAGGTAGTTTGCAACCATCTACAACTCTAATTCTAAATCCAGTGCCTCTTCTAACCTCTACAAATAACAGGTTTGCATACTGTGCAGAGATGTACATGCAAACAAAACACTCAAACACATAAATTTTAAAAAAGAAACTCTTAACACATTGACCAATGCCATAAGCTCTATTTATATCCACCAATGTTTCCATAAATAAGCGCCATATTTAGATATCACAGGATCTATTAACACTGCAACAGACAAAAAATATATGGGAGCCATAACATCCAGGACACCAGGTTACAGGAACATAAAATGGATTACACATCCATGTGTATGTACATATCAAGGGGCATAAGACAAGTTCATGACCAGCATATCTGATACATACAAGCAACCCAGAAAGGGAAGTGATTAGTTCTGAGGGTTAAGGAGGGTATGGCAAAAGCTTTTTATAAGTACTGAGGCAGGCAAACAGGAGACAGTTTAGCTTGGAACCCACATTTGGTTTTGGGTTATGCACCCCTCCCCCATTTAATAATGCACTTAGCAACCTCATTCCTTCACTTGCACATATTATGCATACAAACCCATCTTCAAACAAACAATGCACCTAGCAACATCAGATTCCTTCACCCTGCACCAAGCTACATGTACTACCATCTCTGAACAATAGTGTAAATTTCAATCAAATTTAGACAGTTTGTAGTCAAGGAAACTCCCAACATATCAGGGTATGAAAAAATAGAAGAGTTGGTCTGGTCTGAACTGGTTTGGGGTATACATGCTTAAGTAAGGCAAAACTACATTCTCTAGCAATCTTTTTTGGAGATCCCCTATTTACCATGTATCACTGTATAATTGGATTTACACCAAAAGCACAAAAGCAAAGCTAGGTTAGGGGCACACACCTTTATCTGAGCACTTGAGAGACTAAGACTAGACAAACATAAAGTCAAGCATGAGTCACAAAGTAAAACTACAGGCCTGAGATAGCTCAATGGTTAAAGAACTTGACTGGCGTGCACAAAGTTCTGGGATACCAAGAAGTAAGGTGAAGACAGTCACCCCAACAGCATAAAGAACAAGGGATGGGAGAAGAGAGGAAAAGTAAGTCCTAGGGGACAGTTTTCTGTCTCTTACCAATGACATTACAAGTCTTGAGAAGCAGATTATGGTCCAGGCTTTAGCTAAGTAGAAGTAAGAAGCCTTTTCCAGAGCTGAAATTTCACTTACTTGTTCAGGTTCCACATGGCAAAACATTGATATTTTCTCTTTCACAGATGTGTCAAGAGGATTTGAGCACCTGCACACCACCTAGCAATTAAGAAAACAAGAGACTCTGAGCAGAAAGAAGGGTCAAAGTAGGGCTTTTTCACAACTGCAATTAAAATAGAGATGAAAACGTCAGTTCTAAGCACAGTGCACAGAACACACCACTATCTGTTTTTCTCACCAAAACACCTACATCCCAAGGAGAGTATGAGAGACAGAAAGGAGAAAGGAGGGAACTACAAGAAGCTAGCGGACTAGTTTTCCTCCTTAATGGAGGGCAGCAAAAGGGAAAAGACCCAGGGAGTGCACACAAACTCCAGTCGCACTCTTGCACTATTACCTCCACCACCCAACATATGCTGATAAACGTCCATCCTGCCTTACAGGCCAGAGTTTAAGTAGGAGATGACATCAAAACCAGGGACTTAGGAAACCTTACTAAGTCTGGAGAAAGCCCGAGTCCTCTAAGTTCGCGAACACTGTTCTGGGTGGGTTTTGTCTTCTGTTCCCCTGTTGAACTTGGCTGTTTTACAAAAGGGAAAAAGAAAGTGGTTCATTTCTCTATGAAAAATTCCTAGCACTTTTCTTTAAACCTCTTGAAGAATTCAGCTGTACAATTCAGCTTAGATTTTTATTGAAGTTACATATGCATATGTTTTAAGAGTCTATTGGTTCTATGGGGTTTGGCTTAACAGACAGTATTACATGGCCCTGTCCTCCCACTCTCCAGAATGCCTCCCTCCTCAGAATGTCTCTGCTTATGTCTGTATTTTGGGCATATCTGACCCAGGGCTCTGCTCCCACTCAGGACAAGGGTGGCCATGGAGCTGACCCCCATGTTAACTCAAGTCTTCTGCTGCGTTTCACTGCTACTTCTCAGCATTTGTCTAAGGCATGCTCTGTTTAGCTCTCTCTGTCCTGCACCAACACCTTCAAATGTGCACTTTTGAGTATGTAAAGAAAGACCTGCTCTGTTAACTCAACCCCAAGTTAACCCCATGTTAACTCAAGTCTTCTGCTGCGTTTCACTGCTACTTCTCAGCACTTGTCAAAGGCATGCTCTGTTTAGCTCTCTCTGTCCTGCGCCAACTCTTCAAATGTGCACTTTTGAGTATGTAAAGAAAGACCTGTTCAGGTAAGTCACATGCCATATTTCCGTCTATAGTAAAGTATCTTTATTCTCTTCCTACACTTAAGACAAATCTGCTACATTTACAGTTCTCAGAACCTTCCCTTAGAACAGTGATTCTCAACCTGTACCTTAAGACCTAATCATAGGGGTCACCTAAAACCATCAGAAAACAGATATTTACATTACTGATTCCTAACAGTAACATAACTAGTTAAAAAGTAACAACATGAGGAACTGTATTAAAAGGCTGTAGCATTAGGAAGGGTGAGAACCACTGCCTCAGAACCCTTTAATGCCATGGCTCCACTTTCTTCTGGCTCCTAGTTTTGCCATACTGACTTCTGATTTTTTTCCTTAGTGCCTTTGAGGTCTTCTGCTCCATTATTCTGTATTCTCCTAGCATTACCTTAGTAATGGGCATTTTACACCCAATATAGTGAGCACTCAATGGGCTTTTTTAACCTAGAAACAGTATCTTGAAATTTCTTTGTTCAGAGCAGAGGTCAGAAAACTCTGAGTTTTAATAGTATTTTAGGTTTCAGCCTTGCATCATAGCTCATGCACATTATCCTAAGTTATTAGCACACTTAGGATGCTAAAAGTTTAAGGCCAGAAGCCTAGACTACACAGTGACAGGGTGGACAGGCCACAGGTACATTATGACACACTATCTTAAAACCCATTACTATTATTTTAAGCTTTGTGAATCATATGGCTTTTCATATATACTCAACTCTGTTGTTTCAGGATAAAGCAGCCAAGATAACATATCCACAAAGGAATATGGCTCTATTCCCATAGCCAGTAACCAGTGGCCCCCAACCACACCATGACAACCTGCTTCAGGCTACATTTCCCTCTTCATTTCTTTGTTGTAATTTAACACATCTGGACCAATCCTCTAACGTTCTTACCACTTCTCTCCTACTTTCTGGGTATTCCTTCAACCTCCCTCCTTTATACTTTCATCTTTGTTTACCTAATTCTTAACTTCAATTCTTGCCTGTCTCATGTTCCTGTCTTACATGGTATCTAGCTCCTGCTGAGCACATGCAGTCACTGCCTGCTGACTCTTAAGCAAACTACTAGTTCCCTATAAGTGACAGGCTGGTGACTGGATAAGTGTCTTCTCCTAGACTAGTCACACATAGGTCTCAGAATTCTCATGCGGAGGGGCCCACCCTGGCTCTGAAGACTCTGGAACCAGCAGGTAGAATACATCAAGGCCTTTTAGCGACACAGCATGTTTATGGTCAGCATCACTGCTCTCAAGTGTCCTGCCTGTCAGGAAACGCCGCCCCTCCCCCCCTGGCTATCTTATGGCAAGAAAGAAACACAGATGACTGACTGAGCACATAAGCAAATAAGTAAATAGTTCACCTCTCCTAAAGCAAATAGTTACAGTGAGCCTTTATTGGTATCTACTCCCAGAAGAGCCGGAAAGCCTCCCACTGCCCATCCTGAGCCTCTGGAGAGCCCATGGGAAAAAGATGATTTCTCAACATCCTCTGCTGCAAAGCGGCTCCTTCAGCAGTTTTGTGAATTCCTTATTTTTATTATAACCAACTATTCTCCATGCTATCTTTTTAAAATTTCTTTTCTTTTTCTTTCTTTTTTTTTTTTTGGTTTTCTCGAGGCAGGGTTTCTCTGTGTAGCCCTGGCTGTCCTGGAACTCACTCTGTAGACCAGGCTGGCCTAGAACCAGAAATCCGTCTGCCTCTGCCTCCCAAGTACTGGGATTAAAGGTGTGCACCACCACCGCCTGGTCTTTTTTAAATTTCTGTCTTAAAAAATTATTTTACACCGGGTGGTGGTGGCACACGCCTGTAATCCCAGCACTCTGAGAGGCAGAGGCAGGCAGATTTCTGAGTTTGAGGCCACCCTGGTCTACAGAGTGAGTTCCAGGACAGCCAGGGCTATACAGAGAAAGAAACCCTGTCTCGAAAAAACCAAATCCAAAAAACAAAACAAAACAAAACATTATTTTACTTTGACAGACAGTAAAGACAAGCATGTAAGTTCAACCTACCATCTTTAATTACAACTGTCCTGTTCCATTTTTTTAGATGTTTTCCATTTAATCTTTCATATCATAGACTGGCAAAAAGGTTCTGCAGGTATGAGCATGTATGCCCTCCACCCACCAACACACACGCCAAATAAGTAAATGTAAGAATGTGACTGCAATAAACTCACAGGAAGTTCTTTATGTCCTATTTCCAGCTCCTCCAGTGTTGAAAGCTATTAGAGCCAAACTGCATGCCTTACCTGAGGAACCAGACTAACATGGATATTACAAAAGTTCTCCCTCTTGACCTTGAACTGAAACTGGCGGAAGGCCTCGATGAAGGGCATGCTTTCAATATCTCCCACTGTGCCACCAAGCTGAAAGGACACACCATGTCAGAAGTTAACACTGACTCTCTAACATGTGCTGTCTCTCAATTCAATGCCCAGTTACAATGTGACTACAAACACCTAGTAGCCCTGCAGAAATCAGCCTTCAGACACTGCTTTGTGCTCAAAGGTGATGCTGTTAGAATCTCTTGATTACTCCATGAATATTGCAGAAATGCCACAGCATTTTAGGAAAATGGTCGGGTTTGAAAAGTACCAGGAGCTAAGCATACCTTTAATACTAGCACTTGGGAGGCTGAGGCAGACAGAATTCAGTAAGTTCAAAGCTAGCCTGGTCTACAGAGCTAGTTCTAGGACAGCCAAAGGATACACAGAAACCCTGTCTCGAACCCAGCCCCCCCCCAAAGAAATGTACCTGAAACTAAACTTAAGAATTAAGTACCTTTAATTCACTTGAGAGCCACAAAGAATAGAGTGAAACCTAGATGTGTCCCCTTAGTTAAGTATAAATAACTTTTTAATAAAAACTACCAGTTATAACAAAACTGTTGGGACTTGTGAATGAAAGGACAGTAGAACAGAAACAAAGCAAAAGACACTAACAAGATAAACTCTGCCATAGGCAAGCAAAGGGCTGCCAACATCAAGAAAGGAACAGAAATGTGTCCTGCCACTACCAGTCAAGTGTTAGATCGTCCAGCACACACAGAAGGGAGCACCAATGGGACAGCATTGCTTCCCCTGAGCTGCATTCCACCTGTTGCAGTGCACTGCATGGACAGGAATGGAAGGGTGGGATTTCACTGGGCACAGTCCTATTGGTGGCTAAGGAGAGGAATGACTGAATTAGTTCACAGAGACAAGAATCATACAAACCTCAATAACACACACTTGAGGTTCTAAGCCATCTTCGTCTACAGGTATTAACGCCTGTCTCATCACCCACTCTTGGATTGCATCAGTGATGTGAGGGACAACTGAGAAAGAAAAGAAATCTGTGACTTGCACTTGCTGTCAATCAGCATTTATGAAGGTAAACACATTCACTGATAAAACAAACTAATATATTTTTTGCCTGGATAAACAAACAATGGGGTACTTTTTTGCCTAAATAAGCAATATATGATTATAAAAATACTTTGGAAGAACCTTTAAATGACTCAATAAATCTTTGGACTCACACTTCCCTAGTCCTCCTCTTTCCCGATTTGTAGGTTGTTGCTGGAAGTCAGTAAAAAGAATGAAGCCAAGACTGGTTCCCTACTCTCCTCTCTCTGCTGCTTCTCCCCAGACTCCTGGCCCCCATGGTGACTTCACACTCTACTGTGTTGTTATGTCTCTTGCAGTAGATTGTCTATACTTTGCTAAACTGGAAACAAATGGCACAGGGTTCTGGTAGACTGTTGGCTCCTGGAAAACCACTCAGGTGTGATGTACCCATTGCAGCCTCAGCTAAGAGCAGTAGGGATGGTCACATGGTCTTGTGTCCATGTGTGGCCTGAAGAGTAGACTGTATAGGGTAGGTTTTCTGAGGTCCTTTAGGGAGCCAGGCTTATTTTCTTAAAGACTGTATTGAAGACAGGATTATTAGGAAGCTGCTCTTGGGTGAATTCACTAGTCCCAAGGACTGAGGCCAGGGAAGTCACCATGGGTCAAATCTCAGTTCACCACTCACTAGATCTAGCTCAGTGATTTAATATAAAATATAAAAATAAAAAGTTTCCTCTATTTTTAAGCTTGGTGTCTCCATCTATCAAGTGGCAGTAACTGCTTTCTCTACTTGTGAGAATGTCTTTACAGCTGCACATCCAGGACTCAGTAATAACCAACTACTATGGGACACTTTAGAATCAATCACAGTTGAACTCAAGAATGCAAGTCCCTAAAGTACAAAGGTGACTGTTGGGAATGATCTGGGGTTAAGCATGGATAACCATTATCTATGTCACAATGATCAGCCAAATGATCTATAAACACTAATCAGAACTCACCATTCCACACTCTAGTACTCAATGAAAGCATCACAAGATCCACTGAGTGACTCTCAGTTGCTCCAGACTGTAGTGTCTCAGCCACAGCTGCCTCCCCTCTAGCCCTTGCCTAAAGACCCCTGTGGTCTGAGGCCTGTGTATCTATGCCTCCTCCTTCACTCTTCTTAACTGGCTCCCAAGCTCAAGCTCTCTCCTAGATCCCCAAGGCACCTGTCTGGAGTGGCTTTCTCAGCCATGCTTTCTGGCCCTACTCTTTATTTTTATCACACCTTCTATCAGACATCTCATGTGATTTGTTTTCTGCCTGTCCCATGGCCTATTAACATGAGGACAGTGAACTCAATGATCTCTTCATCACATATACTAAGCTGGACCAGTAAGGGTCTAACCACAGTTGAGTATTCAGTAATCATTTCTTGATAATAAACAGAAAAATAAATACACCAGAACCAGAAAACTGTACATCTGACATAACCTCAATTCACAATAGTCCCTTCCATGTGTCAGAAAGGTGGAGCAGCACCCTACTGATGCAGTCCTTTAACTCTTAACAGCCCAAGTAGCAGAAGTCTTGGCCACCTCCACTGTACAGAAAAGGTGTTCATAGGGCTATTAAGTAACAGAGCTAAGCCCCAAATTAACAAATGATTAAGCCTTGATCTAGCAAAGGCAGCCCCATGCCAGAACCAGGTGTCAGGCTAAACCTGAGCTCTCAGTGCAGCCAAGGGAAAAATCAAATGCAAATTTGTTCTTATAGCTCAGAGGAAAGCAATGGCCCAAACTGGCATATTGTCATTCCACTAGACCAATGGTATCCCAGAACCACCTTTTCAAATGACAACACTTTTCCCAAATGACTACTTACAGAAAATCTCAGAACAGTCAACAGATGTCAGCTGTGCTGGTAAAGCTCCTGAGGGCCCCAAGAGCCCACTTCTCAGACTCCTACCAGCCCACATGACACAGAAAACCAACATATGCCATGGAAGCTCATTTCCTCCTCACTTACACAGTCACTTGGCACTTAGGCCCCAATCAAGCTGCCTTCATTGCTCAGCATGTAAAACTAACAGCTCACTGACTCCAACCACACCACCATGCCAGATTAACACCACCAATGCCATTACAACAGCTTTCTCAAATTATTTCTTGAGTGAACAACCATACGATTCTGAATTTTTAACTAAAAGAATATTTTGGTAATAATACCTTGACAAAATAATGAAATCGCATAAATGTAACTTTTCAAACTCAAAAGAAATTAAATTGGCTAATAATTTATGCCTTAAGGTAAATCCAGTCTTACCCTGAACAGTTTTCCCTAAGTAATCTCCTTTGCGCTCCTTGTTAATGACATACTGGTATATCTTCCCAGTGGTCAGATTATTGTCCTTGGTGAGGCGGATATCAAGGAACCGCTCATAATTTCCCAAGTCAAGGTCAACTTCTCCACCATCATCTAGCACAAAGACTTCTCCTGCAGTAAAGAGTGAACACGTTCAAGGAAATGAAAAACACATTTGCCGTGGCGCAATTTCAATCTTGAAATATTTGAAATATAAACACTTAGAACAAAGTCTGTATAATCTGATTACAAAACAAGGACATCATTTCTAGAAAATTAAGTATGTCACAAAAAGGAAAATTACCAATTAACCTCCAAGAGAATGCTTCGTGCTTTGAGCCTGAACTCACTCTATATGGGCAACAATTAACTAGCATGGAATGGAGGGAAAGAAAGGCCATCCATTAAAGGCTGTGGGTGAAGGGACTTTATAGCACCTTGAACAAAAGCGCTACTTGAGCAGAAAATGTCCAAGAACAGAAATGGGACATTTCAAAATCCCTAGACACATACACAGAAAGGTGGTATTGAATTTACAAGCCAGCCTAAACTACACTTTAGTTCTAAGTAGTTATTCAACAGCCCAAGTTGCTCCATCCTTTGTTTAACATTTACTCTTTATAACTTACTGGTGAAAATACTACCTAGAATGATTCATTCCTACCACTAACAGAGGACATGCTCAAACAGGGAAGGAAACAGTCTTACTAGTCTTATTAGTCCTTTTGGAAAAGGAATCCATCCACTGTTCAAGAACTTTATATTAAAATCCCTCCAAAGGGGCTATCTAGAGGGTGCTATCTATTTATCTGTATCTTAGAGATAAAAAATATCTATCTAGAGATAGTGCTAGCATACACAAAGCCCTGGGTCCACTCCTCTAGAAATGAGAGAATAGTAGCAACAAAATATCTTTAATCTGACTAATTGAATCTTCTAATGCTATTTATTACTAATGGCAGTATATATCCTTACTGATTTTTACTTCAAAACCAGAAAACAAATATATGGAATTTTAAAACTTGAAGGCAAGCCTGGCTTGGTGGCGCACGCCTTTAATCCCAGCACTTGGGAGGCAGAGGCAGGTGGATTTGAGTTCAAGGCCAGCCTGGTCTACAAAGTGAGTTCCAGGACAGCCAGGACTACAAAGAGAAACCCTGTCTCGAGAGAAAAAAACAAAAACAAAAAAACCAACAACAAAAAACAACTACAGGACTGCCACCAGACTCAGCTTTAAGATTTGTTTCAACATTGCTTCTCCAACTTTAAACAAAGATTGCCGGATATACCAATTATTCATCATACCACAAATAAGAATTCATAGCCAGGCAATCCACTCGGGAGGCAGAGGCAGGCAGATCTCTGTTAGTTCCGAGGTCAGCCTGGTCTACAAAGCTAGTTCTAGGGTAGCCAAGGCCACACAAAAGAAACCCTGTCTCAAAAATCAAAATCAAAAAGAAAAACAAAGATTGGAGACACAAAGCAGCATATTCCATCTTCTCAAATGTCTCATTTTTCAAGGGAAATGAAAAATTTTATTCAGCTGCCACCACCCCATCTCACCCCCATATTTCACACGTATTATAGAAACTCCTGGGTTATTTATTAAGATAGCCGCTTCCTCTTAATCCAAGAGAGAAAAAGCATCATTCTGTTGCACTAAGGATCATTCTAGAAGGCAGGAAATGGAAGTTATACAAGATATATACCTAATGCCCCAAAGCTAGCATGTTCTCCCAGACACATTACTATTTAAGTGAGAAAAAAAATCCAGTTTTCTTACCATGTTCATAAGGAGAGAATGTTCCTGCATCAATGTTAATATAGGGGTCAATTTTAATTGATGTTACATGTAAGCCACATGACTTAAGTATTGTGCCCACACTGCTGGCGATGACTCCTTTTCCAATTCCTGATATAACACCACCAGTAACTAGAATGTACTTCATTTTTCTTTTAACCTAGATGGACATATTTACATATAAATACACACATTTATATACATCTGTCTTACAAACTTTGTAGCTCATTCAAGATTGTGATTGTTTTTCCCCCACACAGGGTAAATTTTGAGACACTTGTCTGGTATGGGGGTGGGGGGAGGAGGATCACAATATTGAATGAACATTCAAATTTTCCTTGAAAGAATGTTTTTGGCTATCACACAGAGAGAACAAAGTTCTGGAAGACTGAACAACAAAAAAGAACTGTTGAGTCTTAAAAAAAAAAAAATCTACAAAACCTCCAGTTCCTTCAATTACATGTAGTTCTCATCTGTTGCTTCTTGGCAGCAGTCTCTCCCAGGTATGCCCTACAGAAATGATACAGGCTGCAGGAAATGGGACTTGTGAAATAACCCAGTCAGAAGCACACACTGAATAGAGAAGATGACATTAAACCCAGAGGGTAACAACACAAGTAGTGGCAGGGAATAAAAGAAACACGTGAGACAAGTAGAGTGGATGCAAGACCAGCAGAGTTGAATATCAAGCGAAAACAGCATCAACAAGCAAAGACATACTGACATCAAGGATTTATCACCAGCTCCCAGCTTCAGAGGTCACCAATTGGTCAGCAAACCCAAATGTGACCAAAAAGAAAATGTCACCACCAAGAATCAAGAAATGTTTGCTTTAGCATGGAGAAGACACTTTCCTTCTCTAGAAACCCTGTGTAAAGCCAAATTAAAACAAAAACAAGCTAAGAAACAAAGAAAGGGGAATTGTGCTGGACGTATTTCCTAGCTCCGCTCCTCCCAGGAACAAGAATGAACATACTTGGCAAGGAAATCGTAATGCTTGAAATACCTTTCCCCTCAAACAGTAAGGAATGCTATCCTGCTTTTTCTACCCTCTGCTGCAGTCATTTCAAAAGTATATTTCTGCAAAATACAACTGGGTTTTCCAGAAAGGGTTTGACTGGGTGTGGTACTCCATTCCCGTAAAGAAAGGGGCACTTGGAAAGAGGAAGGAGGATTGTCCCAAGTTCAAAGACACCCAGATCTACATATATATGGAGATCCTATCTCAAAAGAGGGGAAGGTGACTTTATGGATGGAAAAAACAAAAACAAACAAAAAAGAGCAGAAGAAATGATGACTAACCTTTAACCCAAGACCTGCAGGAGTGTTTAGTATGCTAATACAGATTGTGAACCCCAAATGGGTAGACAATACCCTTGAGAGAAAAACTGTCACCTCATAATTAAATGGTTCCTTATTAATGCATTTAGCAAACTTGGCTATATTTTAGATATGTCATAGCCTAGCATACCTTAATAAGACTGCAGCCTAGACTCACTGAGTCAATTTCTGATGGTCCTACAGATTCCTCAGTTCAGAACAGGTTGCCACCTCATCTTGCTCCAGCTTTACCCAGAGAGTCTCAGTCAGTGTCTGTCTGTCTGTCTCTCTCTCTCTCTCTCTCTGATTCTGGCAGTCTCCCAGAGTGACTGGCAAAAAAGTTCCTAAGAGCCACAAAGAGCCAGTTGGAAAGGACCTAACATTTACAAACTACCTATTATAGGAGAGATACTCACATGCTGGGGACACCACAAACATAAGTCCAATCTGGGTCCATACTTAGGTATCCCCAGGAGGGATGACCTGGACTAAGGGAGGATCCAGGAGCTCCTTTTGAAAACCTGCCTTGTAATGGGCCGGAAAGGCTGACTGACTGAAATGAGCTAAGAATCAGGCAAGCAAGAACAAGCAGGTGAGCACACAGGATGCACCAAAAAAAAAAAAAAAAAAAAAAAAAAAAGAGGATGAGGGCAAAGGGATGGCCAGTGGCCAAATCACAGGCAAAGTTGAATGTCCACGCTGCACTTTTTTTCTGAAGATGACAAGACACAAAAGGTTTTCCAAGTACAGGAGCAATATAGATCAAGGGGCACCAGAGAAATTCACGAATGAAACACTTGAAAGCTTTTGTTAAAAAACTGAAGTCGGTGAAAATCAGGCGTCAGGATCCACCGCTGAAGTGCTGAGATCTACATCTACCCCCGAAGCGCCTGATGCCCGGGTTCGCACCGCCGTAAAAAGTGGGACGAGAACCACAGCAGCACCCACGTCACCCGGCTGCTGAGGATTTAAAATAATGAGAGTGGACGTAAGGGAGCCACGCTGACGTAGTGAACCCAAGAACGTCAGCATCTTCGCCCTGCTGGAAAGAGCTACAGCGGCCGGGCAGCCTAGGCCCAGCGAACCTACAAGCCCCTTCCTCCCGCGGGGCAGGGCCGGGAGGACCACTAGGCCGCCAGTCGGGCCCTACACAGGCTGGGGCTCTGGGAGGCCCTCCGCGGCGGCACTCGGCATTCTCCGCCTCACCGAGCCCGTCTGCCCACGCGGCCGGACTCGGCCCCTCTCCTCAGCCGGGCCACGCGGCCCGCGCGCGGGAGCCGGCACCTCGCGTTCCGGGACTGCCCGCCCCACTCCCGTTAGAGATGCAGCCCATTGGGCAGAACGCCGGGCCAACTTGCCCCTGATTGGTGAGAAGAGGCGTTTATCGCCCCGGCGGCGTGGCCGTCCGCGCCGGGCTCTGTCGGCGCCACAGGCTCCTGCACCCGGGAGCCGTTCCTCCGGGATCCTTGAAGTCAGCCTACCTGAGGCCGGCTTCAGAGTCTCGTGTCAGCTACAGCAAGGGCGACGCGCGCGCGCGGTGAGCCTTGGACAGCCAGTGCTCAGCCGGGCCGCATGCGCCAGCCGTCTTTCTGAGAGGCGGACTCTAGGCAGTGCGCACGCAGAGGGCGGGGAGGGGCGGGCCCAGGGGAGGGTGGGGCCAGGGCGCGCATGCGCGGGACGCCTCGTCGCGGCGTGTGGGGTGGCTGCGGCGGTGGGTTTCAGGAGTCGTGGGTTCCATGGATCTCCCTGCCCGAGCTTAGAAGCTGCTGGTGACTCACATCTAACCGGAACCCTGAGGGCCTTCGCCTCGTCCCTCAATAGCCGGTGCACACTCTCGCCTCCCATCCGCCTTCCCTGGGGCTGCGGGCCAAACCCCGCACGGCCTTCTCCTGGTGTCTGCTCCCTCTTAGGCCGGGCTTCTTGGCTTCACCTCCCAGCCAGCTACCTTTCCACACAACGAGCCCTGACGGTGCCTGCATTAGAACAATGGTTGCTAGAGTAGTTTCATCCGGCACTGAATGTAGAGAGGCAAATTAGCCCACTTCTAACAATCGGGATTTTCACAGATACCTAGGACTTGAGTTAGTGTCCAGCGGTTGTGAACACGTGTGAGATTGGGTCAGAAGCAGAAACGTTTACTGGCAAGGAAGGGAGGTAGGGATAGACAACGAGGCAGAAGAAAAGGCCTGTGTGAACACTCCAGGGGAGGCCCAGAAGAGCCTAGCAGAGAAGACAGAGCAGGCTGGAGAGGTCAAAGGGCAGCCCCATGCAGAGCATTGTAGACAAAAGGTTTTCAGTTCCCCTGGGGAGAGTGGAAAGCTATAGACACATAGAAGGTGATGATTTTGTCTTTTGAATAGTACATAAGTCCATGAGAGTTTTTAATACTCTCCACCCTGCAAATAAATACTAAACGAAGGTTTCCATAGAAAGTACCTGGTACCTTGAACTCCATCCAGTAGGATTGTCTCCTTCCTTGGGAGCAATTCACCACCTTTTTTTTCTGTCTTTGCTGAAAAAGTTAAAAAAAAAAAATGACCATGACCGTACTGGTTTTTCAGGAAAATGACTCAAACAATTGGAATTCCAAGAAACCAGAACTGCAGGGGCTGTTCTCAGAGACATCTGGATTCTTCTAGATCCCAACCCAAAGCACAGTCTGAATCTGCCCACATAGCCAAACAGCTCTGCTCCAAGAAGCTTCTGTCAGAGGTACAGAACTGAACTCCTCACCCAGCCACTCTTCTGGGACCCCTCTACTCTCCCATATTATCCCCATTGGTGGTCTTGTTTTTCATTTGCAAGAAAATGGAAGCCAACAAGAGAACTTCTGCCTACCAACCTTTCCTGTGTGCCCTGCCAGCAGCACTGTCTTTCATCCTGGTACTTCAGACAAATGGCTGCAGGGGAGAAGGCAGTCTTCTCTCCCTATGCTTCAGGTGCCATACAAACTTGTCAACTCACTGATGTCTGGAACGGCTCCTCTTCCCACATCTCCAACTTTCTCCTTCTACTACGGGAAAGCAGTGTTACACATTCTCCCATGTGTGCCCAGGGCCCTTGTTTGGGTGTCTACAGCCATCTCTGGTTCACCTCCCATTCTGTCACTTTTCAGCAAAACTCAAGAAAAATGTTGGGCTGGGCAATGGTGGCGCACACCTTTAATCCCAGTACTTGGGATGCAGAGGCAGGCAGATTTCTGAGTTCGAGGCCAGCCTGGTCTACAGAGTGAGTTTCAGGACAGTCAGGGCTACACAGAGAAACCCTGTCTCAAAGAGAAAAAAAAAATGTTAGCACTGACTACCTCTGGGTTTTGTTTTCTGCCTCCCTCCTTTGGTCAGCCATTGTTCATGTTCTTGTTAACTAAACTTTTTTCTGCGTTTTGGTCATGAGCCATAGTCGTTAAAGCCTCAACTGTCCCCAGCCCAGTTTATGTTCTGTAATTCCACCAAAAATGTTTTGTTCAAAAATCGAGTTCATGTTCCCAAACCTTTTCTCTGAACACAGGATACAGACTCTCATCTCACATCTGTCCTCAGGCCCTAAAGGAAGACAGTGTGAACCTGACGTGAATGCATTTGTGTGTGCACACATACTTGTGATGTGAATGCATTTGTATGTGCACACATACTTGAACTGCTTGTTTTCCTAACCTTAGACTCAGTCTTCCTGTAGGTGTCTATGTGCAGCCATAGTGTGTCCCCAAAACTGACATCTTCTATAGCATCTTATGTCCCAGCTGGTCATTCCCTCCCTAGAATGGTCTTCTCTTGGCTTCTAGGAAATTATATTCATTTTTTCCCTCATTTATAGGCCTCTCCTGCATCTGCCTAGATCCTCTTCTTGACCTGTAAATACTGTTCTGCTGCCTCAGGCCTTATTTTAAAAGTGTCTCCACTTAAAATCTTCAGAATAATCATGTTCAAATTGACAACTCTGGGATTTATATCCCCAGTTCTTGAACTTCATGAGTAATTCACCTCGTAGTGCCACCACCGCCCTGTGAAAACTGTGTTTCAATAAACCTTTCCTTACAGAAGTACAGAAATGGTATGAAGGCCAAAGCGTGCCAGTCCCCAAATGAAACATGCATACTACCTAGCTTCTTCCTTGCCCTGTGTTCTTCCCCTCGCTCTGCCAGGGGCTTTAGCCTAGAACAGGAAACATCTTCCACCCATAGCCCTTCTCACCCGAGAAGTAACCCTGGATATATAGGTATATAAATCAAACATTTGCTGTAATAGATTATAAATTTAAGTTACCTCTGAGCTGGGCAGTGGTGGCACACGCCTTTAATCCCAGCACTTGGGAGGCAGAGGCAGGCGGATTTCTGAGTTCCAGACCAGCCTGGTTTACAGAGTGAGTTCCAGGACAGCCAGGGCTACACAGAGAAACCCCGTCTTGGAAAAAAACAAAACAAAACAAAACAAAAAAACAAGGATTACAGACATGGACCACCAAGCTTTTTGTGACTGGTATTGTGCACTGAGCCAGGGCTCGCACTATAACAGACAAGCACTCTACCAACTCTACACTCTAACACAATACAATCGAAATAATACAAATGTGATACTTACATGCTAAGGAATGATGGCAAGCAGATGTTAAAAGTCTTTGTTTTCTCTTTTAGGTACTAGGCTTCTATATGACCATGTCTATACTCTGCATGTCTTCTGCAGTTTACCCATGCAACAGCTTTAGATCTGAACAGAGGTGTTTCAGGCAATATGTCGTGCAAAGTGAGAACACATGTTGAATATATAGAAACATGGCTATGGTAAAAATTATATAGCTCAGGTGAGCACATCCAAGAAACAGATTTGTCACACACTCACTTTTGAGTTCCTTTTGGCACTTGTGCACTCAGAAACTTTATAGAGCACTCACATTCAGTTATACAACTCCATCTGAGGCTCTGAGTCACAGTTAAAAGGAGCTGAGTCCTCCAGGACTCTTCAGTCATCCATTGACTCAAGAGCCCCACCTCAGGCCATGTTCCCAGGAGACCCTAAGATAGCACCCTTCCCACACATCATCAGCTTACTGGATGCTGCCTGAGGTGTTTGTTTGTCACAGTAGGCTGGCATTGCCTATTTACCTGTCTGTCTCCTCTACCCCAGATTGGAATCTCTTTGAGGTTATTTAACCTTTCTCTGACTCCATTTTTTTTTTTGCCAAGTACAATCTTGTTCACCTTTTAATAAACAGGATCTAACATCATTCTCACTAGAACCCTCTAATGACAGCACCACTATTATCACTATCTTATAGATGATGAACAGGTGGCAGTGAATGCAAATGAAAGCACCGTCATTATCACTATCTTATAGATCAGAGGTTCTCAACCTGTGGATCTCAACCCCTTTGGATTGAGTGACACTTTCACGGGTTACCTAAAACCATCAGAAAACACATTTATATGATGATTGCTAGCAGTAGCAAAATTGCATTTATGATGTAGCAATGAAAATAATTTTGTGGTTGGGGTCAACACAACATAAATAACTGTACTAAAGGGTCGCAACATTAGGAAGGCTGAGAACCACTGTTACAGTTCATGAAGACAGACTGCAGTGAGTGCAAATGGCCTCCCTCCCAAGGTAAGCATGAAGATCCCTGAGTCCTCCTCCTTGCTGTCTCCCTCACTCTGCCCAACATGGAACCTTTGACTTTTACATCACCACATCCTCAATCTCATAGATTACCTTGGTGAGAGATGGAGCAGGAGAGAAAGACAGAAACGATTTACAAACGTGTTGTCAGTTTTCATAGATTGACAATATTCTAAAATTATAGTTTGCCTTTTTAAAAAAGCATATACATGACACAAATTTCAGGAGACAAAAAGGAAGGTGTGTAAAGACCATGCCTGTGACCCTGTTCCCAGTTTCTGCTCAGAGTCAATCACTATTCCTAGTTCCTTGTTTATCCATGAAAGGAATACCTTCTTGTCTGTATGTTGTCATAATACGACTGTCAAATTAGGTCTCCTCAACAGAGTTCACTTTTTTTCCTTATTAAGATGAAAATTTCTGTTTCTGCTTTTTGTTGTTGTTGTTGTTGTTGTTGTTGTTGAGACAGGGTTTCTCTGTGTAGCCCTGGATATCCTGGAACTCACTCTGTAGACAGGCTGGCCGCGAACTCAGAAATCTGCCTGCCTCTGCCTCTGCCTCTCAAGTGCTAGGATTAAAGGTGTGCACCACCACTGCCCACTGAGTTCACTTTTTTTAAATTATGTTTTTAGTAAATTCGTGATTCTTTGATTACAAAGAATTTAAAGTGCTCTGTATATGTGCATGTGTGTGTGTGTTTGTAAAATATGAGAAATTTAAGGAGAAGCAGTCATACAATGCTGAACAGTAAAATTTGTGACCTCATTAAGGATCAAGCCATAGAACTCAAGCTTTGCAGTTTCTGGACTGAGTAGGCCATGACAAGGTCTTATACACCTGTAGACTGTCTTAGCTACTTTCTGGGATCTTCCCACCATTTATTCCCCCCAGTTTTGCTCTCTATCTCTAGATAGAAGAGAAAGAAGGAAGTGGGAGAGAGATAGAGAGAGAGGTCTTGGAATCTAGTTTTTTTTAAGGATTTGTTTATTTTATGTATATGAGTAGTACACTGTAGCTATACTGATGGTTGTGAGCCAACATGTGGTTACTGGAAATGAAGGTTGCTCGCTCTGGTGAGCTTTGTCTGCCTGGTCCCCCTCGCTCTGGCCTGCAGATTAATTTATTATTATATCTAAGTACACTGTAGCTGTCTTCAGACACACCAGAAGGAGGTGACCACCACCCACCCTGCCTCTTGAGGCCCTAGCATTTATGTACTCTCTGAAAAGTTCCCAGAGTTCCAAATGTCATGCAATCACAGAAACCATCTGCAGTTGACAAAACTAAAGCAGGAAGCAAATCATAGCCAGCTGTTGCAGACAGTCTGGAACAGCCCCACACCCCACACCTGGGACTAAAACGAAACATCCTTATAATATTTCTGTGTTTTTTTTTTAAGAATCCCCAAATCCAGAATTCTCACATCTACCCAGTAGGGAGCTAATGAGGGCTCTGGACTCACACTCCACCAATGACAAGGTGCTCGAGGCCCTAATGAGCTCTATGAGCAATGAGATGAAGATTCTGGATTTTGAACACCTAGTGCCCATGCAGACTGCAGACTGTATGACCCAGAAGAAGGGCTGGGAACCTATGAAGATTATGCTGTAGGACTTCAGATGTTTGACAAGAAAGGGAGTGGCACTGCCGTGGGCCCTGTCTGTCATATCCTTGGCACACTTTGCATAAGATGAAAGGAGTAAATGGATATGTGTCCATCATGACAAGCTTGTCTGCATGGTGGTAAATGGCTGAGGATGTTGCCAGTATTCCCAGGGCCTGTGTCTTGCCCAGTAGAAGATTACTCTGGCCCCATAAATTTCACAGGTTCCCTTTTCACAACACCTTTCTCATCTGGTCTCTCGGATGCTATTTGCCATCGGCATTCAGTCCCCACAAAGGGTGGTAATGTGTATAAGAGAGATGGACAGATGGACCAAATCTATTATATAGCTCTAGTTGTCCTGGAACTTTCTGGGTAGATCAGCTTGGCCTCAAAATCACAAAGATCCACCTGCCTCTGCCTTCCGAAGAACTTCAATTTTTAATGTCATCGCCCTCAAGATAAAATTACATACACAGACAGACACAGACTAGGGCTGGAGAGAAAATAACTCATGCAAACATGAGGACCCAAGTTCAATCCCCAGAATACACATAAAAGTGTCCCGTGTAGTGGTGAGATGCATGTGTAGAGCCAGCACTTGCAGAGACAGAGACAAAAAGACCCTGTGCTCACTAACCAGCCTGTCTACTCAACTGATGAACTCTAGGCCAAAGAGAGGTTGCTTCAAAGGAGGTGGACAGTGCTTCTGAGGAAGAGACCTGTTGTCTTCTAATCTCTGCACAGGCACTTATACACACATGATTTAAATTTTTTTTAATCTCTTAGAAGCAGATCTTATGCCTGCATTTCCTTGATGCTGAGATAGAAGCCTAGAAATGAATAACAGCCCCCAGAACCATTCCTGGAAACTGCACCAAGAAGCTTCTTCCCAGCTGAAAGCCAGCCATGCTCATTGCCGGCAATGCTTGTGCTGCCTGGATGTCCTTCCCGAGCACAGTGTTTAACCATCCTCCTTTAAGGATGCTTTACAACTATCTGTAATGAGATCTGATGCCTTCTTCTGGTATGTCAGAAGACAGCTACAGTGTACTTACATATCATAAATAGATAGATAGATAGATAGATAGATAGATAGATAGATAGATAGATAGATAGATAGATCTTTAAAAAAAATAGTTCACTTCTTCATCTACATCCCCCCCCCCCTGTTTATTGGCTCTATGTTTATTTCTGTTTGCTCAGTGTCTCCCTGGTCCCAGCACACAGTAGGCTTTTAGTAAATGGTCGTTCCACAAAGGAAATGAAATTAGATCACAGACTTTTTCAGAGGTGAACTGCAAACTTAACTTTTTAACCTTTCCATTATTTAAGCTTTCTAGAAGCCAAAGTGAAAAGAACCAGTGTGAATGAGTAGAAAACATATAACAATTACTCAGGAGAAACATCTCACCCTCAGCCCCTGTTAGTTCTTGGATTTCCTTTCTTGCATCCTTAAGTCCCCCCAGGTTTTCCTAGTAACAGTTATCGAAATTGTAATACTTGACAAAATAATTGGTAAGTTGAGTTGTGTCTTCACTACTTCACTACTACAGACATTTGCAAGTCTATCCACAGCATCTCATACTGTCTGTATACAATAGACACTTAGGAAGAGGTTATTGAATAAATAAAAGACCATTATTCCCGCCCATGAGCTCAGAAATCAATTTCCCCAGCTAGTCTTCATGGAGAGGACACACAGGAAAGAGTCACAGGCCTGTTCCTTATAATGACTTGAGATATAAGCTCATAGCAATGTCACCAAGTGAAAATTTGTCAAAACAGCCTCACAGAAAGTGAAGGTGGCACACACTGTGATGCTGGCTTGCTCAGGACAGGCATAAAGTATCCACCACTATTCCTCTACGATGCTTTTTCCTGGACACTAGGTTAGTGAGGGACCGTGGACCTAACGTTAACTCTGAGCTAGATGGAAGTAAGCTGTTCTGTATTCAAGTTAAATGCAGAAGGCCTACAGCCAGCAATTAGGCAGGAAGGTGAACTTTATCTTCACCTCAATGCCCTTAGCAGGGAGCACTATGAGATGAGAATAATCTGGCAGTAATGTCTGTCCTGTGTAAGGCCTATAATAGTGCACATTGACAGAGCCTGTGACCAAACGGTATAATCATGTACTCGCCACTTTATAAAGGCATGTGCAGGGGACGTGGCTGAGTTGAGAGTGTTCTTACCTAGCATTCATGAAGCCAAGGTTTCAATCCCTAATGTAAAACTGACTGAGTGTGGCGGCTCACTCCTGTACTCCCAACACTATGAGGTAGAGGCAGAAGGGTTAGAAGCTTGAGATCATTCTTAGATACTTAGCAAAATCACAGCCTGGGTGGCATTAGACCCTCACTTAAAAAAAATATCTTGCCAGACAGTGGTGGCATAAGCCTTTAACTCTAGCACAGAGGCAGAGGCAGGTGGGTCTCTGTGAGTTTGAAGCCAACCTGGTCTACAGAGCTAATTCCAGGACAGCTGGGGGGTACACAAAGAAAACCTGTCTTAAAAATCCAAAAAAAAAAAAAAAGAAAAGAAAAGAAAAGAAAGAAATGGGCAAGTACAAATGAAAATTTTTTGCATCATATGATCTGACTTGAGATTAAAAAAATATATGAGGGCCAAGCGTGGTGGCGCACGCCTGTAATCCCAGCACTTGGGAGGCAGAGGCAGGCGGATTTCTGAGTTCGAGGCCAGCCTGGTCTACAGAGTGAGTTTCAGGACAGCCAAGACTACACAGAGAAACCCTGTCTCGAAAAAAAATATATATATATATATATATATGAGGAAAAGGATCGTCCCTGCCTAGGACACCCACGAGCTTGGTCTACTTAGTAGCCTCACCTGTGAGTCTGTCCTATCACCCCTTCCCCTGTTGGCAAGTACTAGAAGTAGTAGGTAGCCCTCCTCTGACCTGCAGAACCTCTTTTGATTTCTCTGTCTCAGCACATGCAACATGTGAGATGATATACAGATTTCTGCTTTCTAGACCAATGCTTTGTTTTGGTTCTATAGCAGTAGGAGGAGCTAACCCTCAACTTTCACAAGTCCTCCAGAACCACCCCTGTAAGACCCCAAAAAAACCCAGGGCGCCCCAGCACCCCACGCTTCGGAAAGCATCATCCAAATCACTCGAGAGAAACGGTCTCAATGCAATAGCATGAGGATTTCTTTTATCCCAGAATTCTGGGTTCCACAGCCATACACTGTGCAGGGCTAGAGGACTGTGGACCCTGAGAGCAGAATTGCAACAGCTTTTATAAGTTTACAACAAAGCCCATGAATCACAAACCAATTATTCCTTAGCATCAAGAGACTGAGAAATGCGAGCCAATCGATTTGTACCACTCTTTAACTTTTAGACCAATTAGTTTAAATTATCGGAGCCCACTCAGTGGACCAATTAGTTTCCTATTGGAGTCTATAGTTGTGTGAACTCCTGGATAGGGATAATGGCGTAAGCAGTTTACAGAAGCAAGATAAGCTTAGCTCTTTTCCAGTAACCTTGTGGGGTCAGGATCACCTATTCAAGGCCTTTTTGTCTAGCTCTTAAAGGGCGGGCTCTGGACTGTGACCTTTTACCTAGTTTCTAACAAAAAGCACAAAGAGCGAGCTCTGGAATATGAAGTGTTTGGGGCTCCTTAGAAGGCTGGAGTTAGGCTGTATTATTTTTTATCCTTTCACCCCGAAAATGACTATATTCATTATAGGACAGACTGAGAAGATGACCTTCAACAACCCTTCCCCAGCCTAATGGTATCCTAACCAAATGGTACCTTTTCCAATATGGCAGCTCTAGAAACAGTATTTCTTTGCTTTTGTTTGGGGGATATTTGGGTTTTTTATTTGTTTTGGGTTTTTTTTTCTTTTTCTTTTTTCCCAAGACAGGGTTTCTCCATATAGCCCTGGCTGTCCTGGAACTCACTCTGTAGACCAGGCTGGCCTCGAACTCAGAAATCTGCCTGCCTCTGCCTCCCAAGTGCTGGGATTAAAGGCGTGCACCACCACCGCCCAGCTTTATTTGTTTTAACAAATGTTTTAGATTTATTTAATTTTATGTTTGAGTGTTTCACCTGCATGTATGTATGTGTACCACACGTTTGGGACCCACAAAGATCAGAAGGGGATGTTGGATGCCCGGGAACCAGAGTTATAGATGGTTGTGAGCCACCATGTGGGTACTGGGAACTGAACCTGGGTTCTCTAAAAGAGAGTGCTTTTGATTGCTCTCTCCACCCAAATCTGTTTGTTTGTGTTTGTTTTTGTTTAAGTTAGGGTGTCTCATAGCCCTGGCTTGCCTCTAAATTCCTATGTAGCCAAGGATGACCTTGAACTTCTGAACCTCCTGTTTCCATCTCCCAAGTGCTGAGATTACAAGAATTTGGTGGGAACTGAAGCTCAGGACTTCCTGCATGCTAGGCAAATACTCTATCAGCTGAGCTATCTGTAACTGCCCGAAGTTACGTCAAATGGATTACCTGGAAGGGAAGCTGGGCGTGTGTGGGAAGGCAGCAAAAAAGAGAAGGAGACCAAGATAACACCTGCTATTCAAGGTCTCAAAGTTTAATGAAGAATTCCCTGTATATTTAGGCAGGGGAAAAGTCTGGAAGCTTCTCAGCAGAATCAGTTCAGTTGCTCCACAGGTGGCTAATGTTTCTCAGGAAACTGCAGGTCCTTGAAGAACAGGCTTCACCTTTGTCTGAGCACTCCACCCTAGGTGGAGGGGATTATGGCTGTCACAGGAGTTCCCACTCAAAGGCTAGGAGAGGAACTTCACATATGGTCGATATCAAGTTCCTGGCTTGGCACCTCAATAAGACTCTCTATAGCTATCTTTCAGTCTTAGAAACAGCACTGGGCCCACTGTTCCCAGCACAGAGCTGGGCACATATCAGCCCCTCAGTTATAAACTGAATTAAAGCTCTGAAATTACCTCGTGGCTATAAACTTCTCCATGGTCTGGCTTGCATCCATCTATCTGACCAAGACAAATCAGCATTCTTGAAAGCAAACCAATTATTGTATTTCAGTTGGTTAGAAAACACCACAAAAACCATCTTTGCATCAGCTCAGGTCAATAACTGGAGGGTCTTGAGCATTGCCAGGCAATGTGTCCCAAGGGAGGTTTGTGGCCTGGGTGTTGTCATGGGTCAGTGGTGTGTCTGTGTGCTCTGGGTACCCACTCCACACCCAGCATTCTCCCGGCTGACACAGCGCCCAGTGAGCTAACCTGATGACGTAAAGTGGAGAGAAGAGATTTTGCATCCACCAAGCACTCACTGGAGCTATTGTATATATATAAGACTCAATAGTTGTAATTTCAAATTCTGGGCCAGGCTCCAGACATCTGTACCCCAGATCTATCTAAGAGATGTATTCTGTCTCCATGAGAGCAGCTCATACTCCTGTCATTAGCACATGAAAGGCGTGCTTGAAACCTGGTGGAAAACAGGGCATCCAACAGCCCTCACGTTCACATAATAAGCACTTGACTTCCCATTGCACGTGAGAGTTTTTAAGTGAGTCAACCTTTTCAAATAACTGCATTCAACATGTGTTTAACTGATCTGAGCTCAAAGAAACAGAAATGCTCCCATCTGTGAGTTTGAATTCTTTTGCACACTAAAGACAATTTAAAGAACAAAGTTTGAAACTGGTAGGTTTTCTTCTTTCTTTCTTTCTTTCTTTCTTTCTTTCTTTCTTTCTTTCTGGTTTTTTTGTTTTGTTTTGTTTTGTTTTTTGTGTGTTTTTTGTTTTTCGAGACAGGGTTTCTCTGTGTAGCCCTGGCTGTCCTGGAACTCACTCTGTAGCCCAGGCTGGCCTTAAACTCAGAAATCTGCCTGCTTCTCCCTCCCAAGTGCTGGGATCACAGTCATGCGCCACCACACCAGGCTCGAGTTTTTTATTTCATGCTATGAAGTTTAATATTATATTCGGAGGGTTGGTGAGATGGCTCAGCAGGTAAAGAACATATATGTACCATGTCATGGGTGAGTCCACACACATGACCAATACATAAGTAAATATGTGTCAAAAGATGAAAATCTATTATTGAAAGGATAGAAAATAATACAGCCTAACTCTAATGACCCCAAGAAGTCAGAAGTTTAAAATGCTATCTCACTTTGTTAGAAACTAGGTAAAAGGTCACATTCCAGAGCCTGCCCTTTGTTTAGACCTAGCAGAAAGGCCTTGAATAGGTGATCCTGGCCCCACAAGGTAACTGGAAATGAGCTAAGCTTATCTTGCTTCTGTAAACTGCTTACACCATTACCCCTATCCAGGAGTTCACGCAGCTATAGACATTCAAGAAAATAGGAAACTAATTGGTCCACTGAGCGCGGGCTCTGATAATTTAAACTGATTGGCCTAAAAATTATGGAGTGGTACAAATCGATTGGCTCGCATTTCACAGGCTCTTCATGCTAAGAAATGATTGGTTTGTGATTCGAGGGCTTTGTTGTAAACTTATAAAAGCTGTCGCACTTCAGCACTCATGGTCCACAGTCCTCTAACCCTACGCAGTGTATGGCTGTGGAACCCAGAATTCTGGAAGAAATCCTCATGTTGGGCTGGAGAGATGGCTCAGCGGTTAAGAGCACAGACTGCTCTCTCGAAGGTCCTGAGTTCAAATCCCAGTAACCACATGGTAGCTCACAACCATCCGTAATGAGATCTGATGCCCTCTTCTGGTGTGTCTGAAGACAGCGACAGTGTACTCACTTAAATAAATAAATAAATCTTAAGAAATGCTCATGTTATTGCATCAAGACTGCTTCTTGCAAGTGATTTGGGTGTCGCCTTCCAGGGCGTGGGGTGCTGAGGCACCCTCGGTTTTTTTTTTGGGGGGGTCTTACATTATATGTTTAAATATTAGTTTTAAAAGTATTTGTTTAGAAGTTTTAAAAACTTCTAAACAATTCTAAAAAATTATTAGAACATAATTTGATAAATTCTCCGTATTTGTTTCCCCAGGGAACTTGGACAGCAGACTCCGAAACAACAGAAGCCTGGAAGCCCCTCAGTCCCCTCTAGTTGCCATTCTAGCATAGCCACAGCCTTGACCTCTAATGCCATTGGTTAGGTTTCTCAGTGCTCTTTTGGGGATTGGGAATGGGGCCTTGGGCATGGGGGAGGGTTCCAGTGGGTTCAGGCACATGGGTATGCCGGGGTGCCTTTTTAAAGCTAAACTTAGAATAATGTTATCAAACCTCTGAGGAGCCGGGCAGTGGTGGCGCACGCCTGTAATCCCAGCACTCTGGGAGGCAGAGGCAGGAAGATTTCTGAGTTCGAGGCCAGCCTGGTCTACAGAGTGAGTTCCAGAACAGCCAGGGCTACACAGAGAAACCCTGTCTCGGAAAAAAACCAAATCCAAAAAACAAACAACAACAACAAAACCCTCTGAGGATCATTGTGTAAACGTGTCAGTATTCCCATTTTGTAGAGCTGAGAGTTGTGCCTGTGTGCTCGCTCTCAGGCATGTCCTCTCCCTTTCTCTTTCACTCACTAGTTACGGTTTTTTTGGTTTGGTTTGGTTTGGTTTGATATTTTTGGTTTTTGTTCGCAGGCTGGCCTCCAACTTGCTATGTAGCCAAGGCTAACTCCCAGGTCCTGTGCTCTAGTGTCTGCCTCCCAAGTACTGAGATGACAAGAATGTAACACCTGTTCTCTCTTCCTTTGATTGTCACTATGCAAGCAATTCAAAGGAGTGGGTAGGGCGGGTATGTTTTGTTTATTCTTTGACCGAGCATTTAGTGGTGTCTCCCTTGGGCCAGACTCTGCCCGAGTCACCAAAGTTACAGATACTGATATGGTTTGGGAGCCAAGGTCAGGGCACTGGTGTGGTAGCTGTTGAGATGCCTTGGAATCCTGAGGAACGCATATCACCTACCCACATGCCCCAAACCTTCCCAGAGCTGAGTCTCCAAGGATGGGCAGAGGTCATCCCAGAGAGGAAGTCAGGTGAGGCCAGGGTAGTGAGGGAGTAAGGGGTGAGATGGGAAATGGGCATGGGTTCCTGCAGGAGGCAGGAGGCCCAGGGCACTGAGGGAATAGAACTCTCAGTGCACATGAACCAGGACAGTACAGAGGCCCTGGAGTGAAGATGGTCGACTGAACAAACACATCAAAACCTCATTATTTTTACAGTGAGATCCACACAAGCAGGCCGAACAGAGAAGCATATAAGAGTAAATTTTAAGAAGCAACAAATTGGATGAAAATCTGAGGAAATTTGCCCTAAAACGACACAACACAAAACAAAAAGGGTCAAGAGACTAGTGAGGGAATGAGATCCTTTTGATTTGCACAGATAGGCACAGAGCAATGTAGGAATTAGGCCCTGCGCAACAAAGGGGGCGCTGGGGATGTAAGAGGGGGCTGACTACAGGCCTCCTGAGGAGCTGTCAGGGAGGACAGCTGGAGCTGCTGGGGAGCCCTGACCAGCTGAGGACAGCCAGCCTGGGGGAAGGGCACCAGTGGGGAGGACTGTACAGCTGCAGCTTCTGTGAGGTGCACCTGGTTGGTATCTCTGTGGTACACAGCGCCAGAATGTGGGAAGAGGAGGCCCTTGTGTGGCAGAGAGAAGGCAGGTTGGAGCCACCACACACCAGCAGCAGCTTCCTCGCTGTCCTCACATCTGCTCCTCTTCCAGCCAGACATACCAGGCCTGCACTGCTCATGCTTGGACACGTGGCTGAAGAGACAGAACTTCTATTTTGCTTAAGCTACGAAAACTTGAGGTTGGTTTCTTCGGCTGAATGCATACCCCTTATTGTAGTAGCTCAGCCTCAGGGGAGACTGGAAAATATAGTTCCAGGCCGGGCAACCAAGTCTCAGATAAACTAGTTCTATGAGCTTGCAGGAGCTCACAGCAACCTGGCTACCATTTCAGGTCTAGAAGCAAGTACTCCTCACTAAATGCCCTTTCCACCCCACTTCCTGCCACACCTCAGGCTCAGGCAGGAGCCCCCCCCCCCCCCAGGTGTTTCACAAATGCTGTGAAAAAATAACATTCCAAGGTGTGGCAGAAGCTGTGAGTTCCCTGTCCAGGTCCTTAGTCCTTCAGGGCATGTGACTCTGTCCAAAGCAATGTCTGCATCACCCATAGGGGAGCAGGGAAGGGTTGTTTTGCTTTGTTAGTTAGTTTGGTGTGATGATGGTGCTGTTCTGTTTAGTTGGTGTGTGTGTGTGTGTGTGTGTGTTGATTATGAGATCCACTGTGCCCAAGAGACCACTGGGCAGAGACTAACATCTCATTAATTTCAGTTCCTCACCACTGACAGACACTGGCCCAGACACTGCACCAGACAATGAAGAAAAATACCAGTTTCCTTTTGCTCACACTTTCCCTGCCTTCCTCATTTGGTTCTCACAGATGCGTTTTAGGCTGTTGGCCCTCTTCCCCCAACTTCACACATGTAGAACCTGAGTCTTAGAAAGGATAAGTACCTAGCCTGATCCCCAGCTCTAATCAACAGAGATGGGGGGGGGCAATATGAGTTTGTTTGTCTTTAAGAGTGTTTCTCTTTTTAGAAGCATAGAGAACTGGGCAGCTGAGAAAATAACTCACTGTGCATGTTGGGTTCAATGAGCAGAGTGCAGAAGGCGTCCTGCTGCCTCCCTGCTGGAGGGAACCAGCTGAATACTGTCCCTGGTAGTCCCTCCGTCATCCTGGGATGATTGTCAGTGGAGAGGGAAATACAATTCTGTATTTTAAGCCATTATTTTGCAGCAGGACAAGTATTTTAACTGGGTAGTCCCCCAGTGTTTCTCATGTCATGGGTGGGACTTGTGGAATATAGAAGTATTTTAAGACACATTAAAGAAACTCTGGAGTTGTCACTGTCCAAAGTCGGCTAAGGACTTTTCTGGTCACATTTTCTTTAATAGCGCACATAAAAAGAAACGAAGCACAGAGAATTTCAGAAGGCAGTAAATATTTAACTTGGATAAAATGTCCAAGTAATATAGTTTCAGAGTTTTTAAGAAAAAAAATCAGCTTTCTTCTCCAAATATGTTTTCTATATTAGATTTTATGCTTGAGATGGCTACAAAATCCTTGGATATGTTTTTCTAATTATCCTTTCATTAAATTTCTGGTCATGGAGAGCATTGACAAGAAACCACACAATGCAGAGCCTGCAGACTGCGGTTACACCCATCACACCCCGCCCACCCGCCACTGTCAGAAATGGCTTTCTTGTTCTTAATCCAATTAGGGTCTTTGGAGAGCTTCTTCCTGGCAGGATTGTTCTCTGATCTAATAGCTCCGCCTCTTCTTTCATGGGCAACACGCAATGCTGGATTGGTTGAAATGACACAGAGGCATCAGAACACAATGGCGCTTTGGTTCATTGTCTTCAATTCATGCTGAAATTTTCTTCATGCACAGACACAGCTCTCTGTAGTTGCAATAATTTTTCTGTCTCACATAATTCCAACTGATTCACAGATAAACATTTGTAATTTCATCCTTATAAAAGCATCTTTTCTTTGAATCTGTAACACATATTACTGTTGGGGGTTGGATTTCCCAAGACATCTCTAGATCCGATGACTGGCTGAGTTTAAAATGGCTGCAGTACCTCAGGATCATAGTGAATAGATAGAGATTAAAGTCAGAAAAGGAGAAATGCCCGGATAAATCCAGTGCAGAGGTTCTCAGCTTGGGCGGTTGTGAACCCTTTGGGAGTGTTGAATGACCCTTTCACAGGAGTCCCATATCAGAAATTCACATTACAATTCATAACAGTAGAAACTTACAGTTATGAAGTAGCAATGAAAATAATTTTGTTGAGGAGCTGCATTAACGAGCCACAGCATCAGGAGAATTGAAAGCCACTGGTCCATGGAAAACCAGGCTCAAGCTCCCACTGTCCTTCAGTAGAGCCACTGAATTTTCCCCAGAGGGATGAGGAAACTTGGATGAAGTGCTGCAAACCAGAGGAGCACCCCTCAACCCGGTACCCAGGGTGTTTAATCAAGAGCTGTCACATAGGAATTTGGGTCACTCAACCCAGCTCAGCACCACCCACAGAAGTCAGTGGCAGAGCTGTCTAATGCTTCAGGCACAGGAAGACCTTCAACCATCAGGAGATCCCACAGGCACCAGGGTTGTGTTCCAGAAACTGATCAAGGGCCAGGCCATCTGGAAGAAGCAAAGCTCTAACTCCTCCCCAGAATCAACCCTCCTCCCCTCCCCCCCCCCCCCCCCCGTTCACCTTTCACTAAACACATCTGTTGCACAGTTCTTGAATTTCTTTTATCATAGATTCAAGCATGCTCTAAGTTAGATTTTTGAGACCTCAAAAAACTATGAAGTGAAAGTGATTCCTAATTTTCAACTTTTCTTATTTCTTTAAGCTTATGTGACAAAACTGTTCTTTGGGTTAGGTGGTGGTGCCACATGCGTGTAGGGCAGTGGACTGTGCCACCAGACAGAAAACTTGGTAAGGTCAAGCAGATTCAGAAACCCCAGTAATTCTCGTATCTGAGAATGGTAGGTATTCTTCTACTCCTGTCCAGGTTCCAGTCCTGGAACATGTGACCACGACACCCCTTGTTGAGGACTGTGGCAATTAATCTGGTAGAGGGAACACCTGATACCCCTTCATAAGCAGATGAGGCATCCCTAACATCTCAGACCCAGTCGATAGAAAGCATCTGCTCTTAGAACCCAACCCACCCCGAAATGTATATAAGACCTTATTCACAAGGAATAAAGTGCACGAGTTATTTCATCAAAGACGAGAGCGTCTGCCTTATAGAGCTGAAACACTCTGGGGAAGAGAATTCTCTCCAGAAGCTGTCCTCCATGGGAAGATGCTCTAACCTACTGCAGTCACTTCCAGCCTGGTGGCCTGTTGCCCAGCCATCCTGTTGCTGAATGCCAGTAACTCCTACAGAGCCTTGATCCGACTCCCACTCCCCTTTGGAGAGTGTGACTCTTTGGCCACTCTGGCCAGGCTAGAGCCTCAAAAATCCCCAAGGATATCAGAGACTGGCACACCCTTTAGGCCTAGCACTTGGGAGGCAGAGACAGGCAGATCTCTCTATGAGTTTGAAGCCAACCTGGTCTATAGAGCAAGTTCCAGACAGCCAGGGCTACACACAGAAACCCTCTCTCACAATAAAAACAAACAAGCAGCCGGGCGGTGGTGGCGCACGCCTATAATCCCAGCACTCTGGGAGGCAGAGGCAGGTGGATTTCTGAGTTCAAGGCCAGCCTGGTCTACAGAGTGAGTTCCAGGACAGCCTGGGCTATCTCGAAAAAACCAAATCCAACCCCCCCCAAAAAAAACAAAAAACAAAAAACAAACAAACAAGCAACAACAACAAACCCCCCAAAACTATTCTTTGGACAGTCCACCCATTTTGGAATGAAAGTGAGGGTAGCTCTGTGCTGTCTCTTTGCACTCTGCTGACGCTAATGACAGACAGAGGTTTGCTTTATTATGTTTAAGCAAAGCCTTTCTAACTTGTCAAAATTTCAGTCAAATATCGCACCACATTCAAAAGGCAGACAGGCATACTATTACAGACTATAAAGTAACAAAAGAGATTTCTGCAATTAATTAAATTCTATGGTATTTCTAGAATAACCACAAAATCAGAAAAAGAAAGTTAAATCTGAAAGACTAAAACCAGTGTTGGCAATATCTCTGAAAGCTGCACTTTCTGTTGCTGTGTTATTTTGAGACAGTATTTCTCTTTGTAGCCCTGGCTGGCCTGGAACTCTTTGGGTAAGCCACCATGCCCAGCTTGAATGCCAGTGCCTTACATTAACTTACAAACTGTTGCAGGGGACCAGATGACCAGCCAACCACCTGGACTGTCTGCCGTGTGACAGAAGTGTAACAGTGTGCTCATGATCATGACAAAGGCTTCCCGGAAGCAGGTTTTGAGTAAACCTAAGATGCTAAAATGATTATTACTGGACTCAGGATGTTTCTAGAGAGAGCCATTCCATACTACTTAAATATATTCTCATCTGTGGCAAATCTCGAGGAGTTGAACAGGCCAGTGCGCCTCTGACTCATTCATGGCCGCCGACTCAGTAGAAAGCTGTGTCCTAATTAATGGAAATTGGGATTCCAGAACAAAGCATGGACTGTGGCTAAATAACTGAAGAAACTGTGCTAAGTTAAACTGCAGGTTCAATAACTCTGCAGGAATGTCTGCAGCCTTTTTTAAAAACCCTCCACATAACAATAGATGGGGCCCAGAAACACACAGATCACATAAACACATCCAAAAAGCATTCCAGTGTTGTTGCAAGAAGCAAGGGGTAGAGAGGAACACTGTAGCTCTAGTAGTCTGGAGGCAGAAGCAGGAGAGTCACAAGTTTGAAGCCAGTCTGGGCAGCCATAGTGAGTTCAAACTTAGCAAGATGCCAGCTTTAGTTTTTTTTTTGTTGTTGTTGTTTTTTTGTTTTTTAAACAGGTCTCTCTGTGTAGCCCTGGCTGGCCTGGAACTCACTCTGTGGACCACCCTGGCCTTGAACTTGTAGAGTTCTAGGGCACCTGCCTGTGCCTCCCCAGCATTGGAACTAAAGGCGTGTGTCAGCCCCACAAATTAATTATTGAATTAAGGAATGGATGAAAGTCAGTAGGAGGCTAAGAATGTGGCTCAGTTGGTAGAGTGAAGTCCTATATGCACCCAGAACCCAAAGCTCAGGGTTTGACCCACCCTGGCCCCTCCCACCCCCAGTGTCCTATAAAAGCAGGGTGGAGATGCAGAGATCCCAAAACACAAGAGATAAAGACCGGAAGATCAAGAGTTCAAAGTTGTCTCTCTCTCTGTCTCTCTCTTTCTGTCTCTGTCTCTGTCTTTCTCTCTCTCTCTCTCTCTCTCTCTCACACACACACACACACACAACACAAACAACAACAAAAACTCTTCACAACTAAACAATTACTCAGTAAAGCAAAATAGACCTTTTCACACAGAGAATTGGCAAACTTGAGGAAGACTTATACTATCTGGTGGTTAAGTTTGAGCAGGACCTCTTTTCGGTTGGGAAGCCTGTAGACAGACATATGCTCTTGGGAGGGAGTATGCCCCAAAGCCAATCAAATAAGTGGTTATTACTTTTCTCTCTCTCTCTCTCTCTCTCTCTCTCTCTCTCTCTCTCTCTCTCTCTCTCTCTCTCTCTCTTTCTTTCTTTCTTTCTTTCTTTCTTTGATTTTTTTTCCCGAGACAGGGTTTCTCTGTGTAGCCCTGGCTGTCCTGGAACTCACTCTGTAGACCAGGCTGGCCTCGAACTCAAAAATTTGCCTGCCTCTGCCTCCCAAGTTCTGGTATTAAAGGCGTGCACCACCACTGCCCAGCCAGTTATTACTTTTCCACCACCTCCCAAATGTCTAGAGCTAGACGTCCCAGGCTGGTAGTGCCACAGATCTTCACAAAAGGCTTGGGCCTTCTGTGTCTAAGTTTTGCCAGGCTTAACAGAAAACTTCTCTTTTCAAATTCACCTTCTCATGATCTGGTTACAAGATTTCCTCAGGCCCCAGGTTCACATTCCAGGCAAGAAAGGAACAGCAAGGAGGAAGAGGTGATGCCTCTATCAGGACAGTGCCTGCTTTCTCAGAGGCCTCCAGCAGACATTCCCTAACGGCCTGTCTGCAGCTCTGCCTGTTGCCTCTTTGAGAAGAGTCAGATGTTGAGCCCTGAGCAGCTTCTGAGACCTTTGATCTCCTCTTCTGTGGTGAGTCGGCCTTTGATTCCTCTTCATTGACTAGAGCAGATGTGTTAACCAGGAGACTCCATTTCCTCTTCCCCTCATCCTGTGTGTGACTTTTCTACTCACTGCCAGTGCCCAAGGCTCTTGAGGGAGCCATCATTCTCCCTAGCTGCAGCCCTGGAGCCCACTCTCCCCACATGCTCCCGAGAGGCCTTGAGTCCCTGGGATGGCTGACACCCACCCAGGGCAGAAGGACAGGAGTTAGTGCATCTCCTAACCTTGCTGCGGGGCATGACAAACCCTGTCTGAACTAGAATTCCCAAGGTTCCCTTAGAGAACCCCCAGCAGGATCTTACTTACATTACACAACAGTTTGCTTGCCTTCCCCAAAGGCCCCCCCCACCCCTAAAGGAGCATTCACTTTAGATTCCTCACAAAGAATCCTCACTCCAGCTTCTGCCTCTAAGCCGCTGACCTTCCTGCTGACCCTTGAGTAAGTGAAACTTGCAGACTCTTTGCAATGGCTTCTCCAGATGCCCATGTGATGCTCACCTTTGTTCTAGCCTTTACTCAAACGTCACTTCACCAGTGAGGATTCCCCTTAACAGCACTGCCTCGGACAGACTTATCCTCTGGCCTCTGTTCCTTGTCTGCACGTGCCACTGCTTACCAGAATGTAATATATTCTGCTTATTACCTTCCTACCCACCAGAGCTGACCCTCAGAGGTTAAGACCTGCGTCTCCTTTATCCTCCCTTCCCTGTCCACCCTGCACTGGGACTAGTGTCTAGTGAATGGTACTGGAGACTCTAGTTTGTTTTACAGAGGATAGCCTCTTTAGATTCCCTAAGTCACGTATAGAGACATCCAAATTGGATCAGGACCTCCAAAAACCTCATAGCCTCAGGGAGGATCAGACTCTTCAATCGGGTACTTTTGTGCCACTGAGGTGGCACACAGAAGTGTCCCCAGACAGTAAATAGCTAGGGACATTGATTGATGTCCTTTGTCTCAAAGGCAGTGGAAAGTCACCCGTAGGGCTTAAGCTAAGGGAGGGACAAATGGAGTGTAGCCAAGGCTGGGTGGTAACATAGGTGAGGTCAAGAGGGAAAACCTGGAGGCTGAGAGGTCAGCTAGGGGCTCCCTTACCAACCCTCACTCACCTGCCTTAGCAGTGCCAAGTGCCAACCTGAGCTCTCGGCACCAGAGGGCGCTATAACCTAGGACACAGGCACCTTCCCGGCACGCTCCGACTCTGGCTTCTAGCTGCTCATAATCGCCAGTTTAGTAAGCCTCCCAGGAGCCCTGAACAAACCAGGCAGCTTCTCCGACTCTCTCAGCTCTAAAAGGAAACAAGGAAGTACTCTTGGAAACTCTTTACGGACAGGCGAGCCAACAGGAACTCAGCACACTGGCCCTTGGGCGATCTTTGTACAGATCTGCATGGGCTCAGCTGAGTTTCATTTTTCTATGTAATAACCATTGAGGCGTGGAGTTCCTGGAGCTGGGGAGATAGGTGCAGTGGGAAGCACAGGGTACTTACTGATGGTTGCCAGTGGGTTTCAAAGTGGGTTTCTGGAGCCAACAGCATCAGGGATCCTTAAGAGTATGTGAGAAATACCAGAACCTAGTATCACCTACTGATCTGGGAGGTAGGGGTGGGCTGGGGGCTCACAGTCAGGTACATGCAGGAGAGATTGTGAGTTGCTGGTTCAAAATGTCACAGCATCATGTATCCAGAGCTGCAACAGACTCTTCCAAGGCCTGTGGAGCAGAGCAAGGGCCAGGGAAAGCCTCCCAGAGCCCTAGGAACCAACGGAGAGGCAAGAGGTGGGCCTTCAAGCTTTGGAAGATAGAGTTCCAAGATGGGGGAGAGAGGGGAAGTGGGGGTGTGTGATATTAGATCCTGGCAAACGCCAGCTCCAGGGGTCCCCACGAAAGGCTCAGCCTTCCTCCAGCCAACGCTGGGCTTTTCTCTAGGCAGCTCTCTGGCTTTGAAACCTGTCTTCCAAACAAGTTGTCCATAATTAATAATTCATTCACTTCCACCACTTATTAATCAATACCCACGGAGCTCCAATCGGAGGTTTTGATTAGCACGGGATGTCCAGACTTCCTACTCTGAATTAATAATGATAGTACTACCAGCTGCTTCGGTCTGCCAGGCTCGCCGCCAAGCACTCCCCGCGGACAAGCTGTTCCAGTGACCACCATAAATGGGTGCTCTTATGGCCCTCGTTTTACTGAAGAAACTTTCACCAAAAGAGGCTAAATCCATTCCCTAAAAGCACATCTCGGGATGATGTCTACCCTAATCTAGTCCTCCCTGCCAGCAAACACGGGCCACATGCTGTCTTGTGCCCCAGGAACGATGGAATTCTGGCCCCAAAGACACCCAGCCTGCCATCCCCTGAGCAAATGCTAGCTTCGTTCCATGCATTTAGAAATACTGAAATAGCTCCTGGTACGTGTTTCTATCTTGGGAGTTCCCTAGAGTTCTGGGGCTCCAGGTCTGAACCAGCGAACTGGTACAACCTTCTCTCTGCATCCCTCCCCAACCTGCTGTACACACGGGAGTGTGCAAACCTGAACAGGGGTGGGGTGTCACAGTGGGAACCGCCCCCTAATGGCCTCCCTCAAAGCATCCTGACGCCGCGGTCCTTCAGCCATCATCTCTATGTTCTTCCTTTCTGCTCTCTTCTCTGCCTTCTTGCTTCTTTCTTTCTCAAGTATTCACTGAGCTCCTACTCTGTGCCAGACCCTTGTGCTGGGGGCAGAACACATGAGTTCTTCACTTTGTGGTTTCTGTCTCTTGTTATCTCCACCATGAAGCAAATTCCAGCAGATGTCAGCAGCAACACTAACCAGGATGGAGTATGGGAACACAGAGTCTTCTGCACCCATCCCCCTGCACCCACCTCCCCCTGCACACATCCCCCCTGTACCCACCTCCCCCTGCACCCATCCCCCCTATACCCACCTCCCCTGCACCCATCCCCCTGCACCACCTCCCCCTGCACATATCTCCCCTGAACCCATTTCCTCTATACCCACCTCCCCCTGCACCCATCCTCCCTGTACCCACCTCCCCTGTACCCACCTCCCCTGTACCCACCTCCCCCTGCACATATCTCCCCTGCACCCATCCCCTCTGCATCCACATCCATCCCCCCTCCCCTCCTCCTACACCCACCTCTCCTCTAGATCTATCTCCCCCTGGGAAGACTCTGCCCCCCCCCCCCAGTCCTTCTCTTCCTCAAAGAAATCATCTGATAAGGAGGCTGGAAGGATGGCTCAGTGTTTCTGAGCACTGGCTGTTTTTCCATAGGACTGGGGTTCAAGTCCCAACACCCACATGGTATCTCACAACTATCTCTAACTCCAGTCTTAGGAGATCTAATGTCTTCCTTTGGCCTTCACAAGCACCAGGTACACACATGGTACACAGATGACATACATGTAAACAAAACACCCGTACATAAGCCAGGAGGTGGTATCACACGCCTTTAATTCTACCACTTAGAAGTCAGGGACAGACAGCTCTCCGAGTTTGAGGCCAGCCTGGTCTACAGAGCAAGTTCTAGGACAGCTAGAACTACACAGAGAAACCCTGTCTCAATAAATAAATAAATACACACAAACCACACATGTAGAATAAATTAATTAAAAGAGAAAGAGACCATCTGGTAAGCTGATGTCCTGGATCTCTCCTTTCTCCTGCATCCTGCCACTAACTGTTTCTAGCCAGCTTTCTGTCTTCCACAGATCAATTTCATAGCCAGGCTTCTCCATCAGCCTGGTGGACAAGCTCACTTAGTCTATGTTTGTGTTCATAAACTAGTTTTCCTGGAGGTTGCGTGTGTGTGTGTGTGTGTGTGTGTGTGTGTGTGTGTGTGTGTATGCACTTTGGTTGAGACAGGATCTTATTCTATAGCCCAGGTTGGCCTGGAACTTGCTGTGTAGTACAGATTGGCTTCGAACCCACAGCACTCTTCCTACCACAGGCCTCTCAAGTACTGGGATTACAAGTGTAGGCCATGCCTGGTGTGGTGGCACTCAACCTTAATCCCTGCACTCAGGAGGTGGAAGCAGGTGGATATCTGGGTTCAGGCCTCTGAAAGAACCTGTCACAAAAACAAACAAACAAACAAACAACAACAACAACAAAAAGGACAATACTCAAGGACAACACTGAGTTTATTCTCTGACCTCCACACACGTGCACTTGCACATACATTGAACATGCTCACACACAAATGATCCTGAGCATTGCCTTGAGGGTGCATATACAACTGGGGAAACTCACAGAATAGAGAAACAGTGGGAATCTCAACCTTTTACTTCAGTCAAATTATTTAGCACATTTTTGTTTTTTGTTTTGCTTTTTCAAGACAGGGTTTCTCTGTGTAGCCCTGGCTGTCCTGGAACTCACTCTGTAGACCAGGCTGGCCTTGAACTCAGAAATCCACCTGCTTCTGCATCCTAAGTGCTGGAATTAAAGGTATGTGCCACCACTGCCCAGCTTTCTTCAGTCAAAATTGTTATTAATATTTTGGTGTGTAAGTTTTCATATATATCATGACATATAATCCAATGAATACATATATGTCTGTTTGTGAATAAATATATGGAAAGTAAAGAGATAATTTTTCAAAATGTAAGTTTAAATATAATGAAATATTAAAATATAAACTATGCTTCAAGCTACAATGTGCTATCTTTAATATAACACACACATATTGCATGACACATATTGCATGTCAGCTTGTTTTCTTTTCAGTTTGGGACACTGAGTCATGGACTTCTTCCTGCACTGGCATGTGTGGACAGACATATCTGTTGTTCTTTCTGCCACTCCTATCATGTGGACACACTGGAGCGTGAACTGCCCAGCCCTGTTCAGGCTGCTGTGAGGCCTCAGCCTTTCATTATTCCAAGCAAATCATCTGCATTTATCTTTGCTCGCTTTTGCTAGGATTTCCATAAAATAAATCCCCAGACATGACACTAATTTGATCAAACGGCCTGTAAGCATTAGGTTCTAATGGACATTTACAGTTCTTTCTCCAAAAATAATATACCACTTTACAGCCGTGCCAGCAGAGCAAAGACATCTGTAGACACTCTTCCAAAACTTGGTTGGCTTGTTTGTTACTAATTTGATAAATGAGAAATATTGTCTGGGTGTCACATTTGCAATCCCAGCTAAGTAGCTAGCCTAAGCTATTTAGTGAAACCCTCCCTCCAAATAAAAAGTAAAAAAAGAGGGGCTGGAGAGATTGATCAGTGCATAAGACTGCACTACTGTTGCCGAGGACCTGAATTAAGTTCCCAGCATCTACATCAGAAGATTCACAACTACCTGAAACTCCAGCTCCAGGGCATCTAACACCCACTTCTGGTCTCTGCAGGCACCTGCACATATGTAGTGCACATAACTAGCGCGCACGCGCGCTAGTTATAAATAAAAAAGAAGTGTTTTGAGATAGTGTCTCATTGTGAAGCCATGAGTGTCCTGGAACTTACTATGTAGACTAGGCTGGCCTTGAACTCATAGAAATCTTCCTGCCTCTGCCTCTTGAGAGCTGGAATTAAAGGTGTGCACAACCATGCCTGACTAAACTGATTTTTTAAAAGTAAAAAGATGGCCAGGGATATATAGTTCAGTGGTAGAGTGCTTGCTTAACAAGCTTGAGTCCCTAGATTCAATCCCCAGGACTGAAGGAAGGAAGGAAGAGAAGGAACAGGAAGATGAGGAAAGCAACCAAGGGAGAGAGGGGGAAGGAAGGAAAGAAGGAAGCAAGGAAGGAAGGAAGGAAAGAAGGAAGGAAGGAAGGAAGGAAGGAAAGAAGGAAGGAAGGAAAGAAGGAAGGAATACATTTGAACTTTTTCTGCAGAGTAACCCATCTTAGTAAGATGTATTTTCACCTTCTATAAAGTTCCCCATATGCATTAGTTGTTTATTTCCTTGTTATGACGAAACACCAGACTGTAGTGACTTAAGGGAAGTTTTATTTTGCCTCATGGTGTTGGGGAGTTTCGCCCATCTTGGCAAGAATGGCACAGCTGTGGGAACAGGAGGTGGCTGGTCACGTTGTGTCTACAGGTGAGAAGAGGCACAAGGTGAATACTGGCGGTCAGCTCCCTTCTGATTTTCCTTCTTAGTTTCCTTTCCAGACCTTTCTTGCTGGATCATCTAGGAGCTGCACAGCCTTCCTCTGACTTTGTTAATGCCTTTAGTGTGTGTGTGTGTGTGTGTACAGGCATCTGAGTCTGTGTCTGTTGTGTGCAGAAGCCAGAGGATCGCCCCGGTTCCCTGCTCTGTCACTCTGCCTTACTCCTAGAGGCAGTATCTCTCACTCAGCTTGGAGCTGGACTGATGGGCAGCAAGCCTTAGCGATCCCTCTTGCCCCTCCTCGACCCCACCATGCTGGTGTTCAGGAGCACACAGCCACATTATGCTTTTATTTTTCCCACGTTGAGTTGAGACTCTCACTCAGGCCCTTACACTTGCTCAGCAATTACTGTTACCTGCTGGGCCACCTCTCCAGACCCTTGTTGAGGTCTTTAGAATAAGGCCAGGATGTCTTCTCACAGTGACTTATATCTCTCTAATGCTTGTTCTTTTGTTTTGTTTTGTTTTGTTTTTTAAGATTTATTTATTGTTATATGTAAGTACTCTGTATCTGTCTTTGGACGCACCAGAAGAGGGCATCAGAGCTCATTACGGATGGTTGTGAGCCACCATGTGGTCGCTGGGATTTGAACTCAGGACCTTCGGAAGAGCAGTCAGTGCTTTTAGCCGCTGAGCCATCTCTCCAGCCCATGCTTGTTCATTCATTAACTCTTTACTGTTAAGCTGCCCCGACTCTGAGCCATGTGGGATCTGTGGAGGCATGGCCCTGCCTCACATGGTGAATTCAGAAATTAACTCTCAAGGCTACTGTGAGTTCCGAGGCTCTCATGTTCCAGGAACAATTTCCTATCATTTCCAGGAGCTCTTCAGGAATCCATGTTCAGATCCAGTAGCTTTTGGATTTCCTTCATCTATGGGTTGGCCAAGGCCAGGGATAGCAGCCAAAAGAAGATGAATTTTAAATAACCCTAACTTCAACTCCAACAGTGTTGGAGAGACCCTTGTCTGTCTCATTGTGTTCCCATCAGATTAGAGAAATTCAAAGCAGAAAGAACTTCGGGAAACAGAAAAACTGAGAAAGCTAACATTTAGAAATTCTCTGAATTCCAGCAGCAAAGGGCAGCCAGATGTATAACCTTGGGTGTGTTGCCAAATTTTCCCAGGTTCCACGAGCACAGATTCAATAGGCGTGGCTCCGGGAGCGTCTCTTACTGACTGTTTTACTTGAACCTCAAAATGCTCTCTGCAGGTTGTATAATCCCTCCTGGTTTATACACAAGAGCCAAGATGCCAAGAGAAAAGTGTGGTGTCCAAAGTCACTCGTTTAGAAGGGCCAGAGCTGGCACGCAGTAAGGATCTCCAATCCCCCACCTGTCTGGCATCCCTACAGGTGTTTGTGTGTGAACTACCAGCCCTGCCACGGATCTGGGGACCTTGCTGCTTTCTGGGCACGTTTGAGCCACTATGAGGCTGGAGAACTGGCTCAGTTGTTAAGAACACTCACTGCTCTTATAGAGGGCCTGGGTCCAATTCCCAGCAACTACGTGGTGGTTCACAACCATCTGTAACTCCAATTCTAGGGGGTCTGATGTCCTCTATGACCTCTGCGGGCACCAGGCACATACATGGTGCACAGATGTACAACACAAACAAGAATGAGAACTAGACATATGCATCTGGTGCTTTAAGCCATTAAAATATGGAGGTTTGTCCTGATACAAATGCGTGAAAAATATCTTTAATAGGAGCTTGATTCATAGGCTGCGATGTGCTCACATGTGCAGTGCTATAGACAGCAGTCAGATGTATTAGCTGCAGAGACATGCCTCAGATAGGGATTGATACACACACACACACACACACTTACAAGACATGAAAATAGGAAAGGACTTGCTTGTTGGTAAAACAAGGTGTTGAATGGGAGTGAGAGGGGTTGAGAAAGGCAATGGGGATAAAAATACCAAAATACATTTTATACACATACAAATTTGTCAAAGAATTTAAAAGACATGGCTTTATATTGCGAATCTAATAGTGATTGAAGAAGATTATATGCCAACAGGGTCTAGCACACTCTTTCATGAGGTTTAAAATTACTAACTTTGGACATAACCTTCTGTCTTAGGATTTTACTGCTGTGAACAGACACCATGACCAAGGCAACTCTTTTTTAAAAGATTTATTTATTATATGTAACTATACTGTAGCTATCTTCAGACACACCAGAAGAGAGCATCAGATCTCATTATGGATGGTTGTGAGCCACCATGTGGTTGCTGGGATTTGAACTCAGGACCTTCAGAAGAGTAGTCAGTGCTCTTAACCACTGAGACATCTCTCCGGCCCAACCAAGGCAACTCTTATAAGAACAGCATTTAATTGGGACTGGCTTACAGGTTCAGAAGTTCAGTCCATTGTCATCCAGGTGGGAGCATGGCAGCATCCAGGTACGCGTGGGGCGGGTGGAGCTGAGAGTTCTATGTTTTCATCTGAAGGCTGCTAGTGGAAGAGTGGCTTCTAGGCAGCTAGGATGAGGGTCTTAAAACCCACACCCACAGTGACACACCTACCCCAACAAGGCCACACCCACTCCAACAGGGCCACACCTTCTAATAGTGCCACTCCCTGGGCCAAGCATATGCAAACCATAACACCTTTTCTAAGGAACACTTAGACTTAATAAACTACAATACGGAGGCGGATGAGATGCAGAACTGTGGTCCCTCGAGTGAACATGGAATCCATGGAGGGGCTGATTCATCACAGGGCACAGTGTGTGTGTGTGTGTGTGTGTTTGTGTGTGTGTGTGTGTGCCACTCCAGGGCCCTCCATACTTTCAAGGACCCACAAAGATATTTTAATTTCTTTAAAATAAGAAGGGAAGAGTAAACTTTTAGATTAAAGAATATGTTTTAATCTATAAATACATATTTTGCATACTACTAAGTACTATGATATAAATACATACACACACACAAACATTTGTGGATGTGGATGTGTACACACAATGGCAGAAAAGGCCTATAAAGGTGAAAGCATCTGGTATTCATAAAATCAGAATGGGGGCTGGAGAGATGGTTCGGCTGTTAAACAACACTGGCTGCTCTTCCACAGGACTGCTTTTTGATTCCCAGCACCCACACGGTGGATCACATCTGTCTGGAATGCCAAGTCCAGGGAATCAGACGCCCTCTTCTGGCTTGCATAGGCACTGCATGGTCGTGATGCATGATGCACAGAAACACTTGCAGGCAAATACCCATACTCAGAGACAGAGACAGAGACAGAGACAGAGACAGAGACAGAGAGATAGAGAGACAGAGAGAGACAGACAGAGAGACAGAGAAAGAAATGGAAGGAAGGAAGGAAAAAGGAAGAAAATTAAATAAAAATGTGGTATTAGGAATGGAGCACGGGGCACAGGATGTGGGGATTTGTAGTCATACTTGCATGGTCTGGTTCTGATCAAGCTTTGGTTTTAGGTGGTATATTACCAAAAATAACTATAATGGTAAACTACAGGTACCAATACAGAAAGTGTGCCATAAACACCTATTATGTTGATGCAGTTGTGTGCACCTTTAGCTGGCGCCTATGATCGTGTACTTTTAGATCAGATTTTGTATCTGAAATGGTTGCAAAAATTCATCAAGTTTACTTTAAAAGGTAATTTATCCTACAAATGACTATCATATTTTTGCAACCATTTAAGCAATTAGGACAATTGGAGCTTTTCTCAAAGACTCCAACAGCACTTCCTTTTCTGCCATAAATGAGTAGAACCGCTTGAAATGATCGAAGTGAATGTTAAGTTCAATAAAGCTTTGTTTATTAAGTATTTCAAAATACTAATAAGTGCATATTGAGAAGAGTTCACTCTTAGAGAATTCAGCCTTGTTCATTGTTAGAGAAGTCAGCCTTCAGTCACCTTGGGTACTGACCACTAAGGGAACAGAGCTTGCAGGCAGACCCAAGTGGTGTGGAAACCTGGGGTTTATATAATTTTGAGGATCTAGGGGTGCTTTGAGAAAAAGGTTTCAGAGTAGGAGTGGTGGTCTGTGCCTATAATTCCAATGCCCAGGAGACTGAGGCAGGAGGACTGTGACTTAGAGGCCAGTCTAGTTTCATAGCAAAACCTTGTTTCAAAGACACACACACACACACACAGGAAGGAAGGAAAGAAGGAAGGAAGAGAGGGAAGGATGGAATTTTATGTCTCTAGAGAGAGAAACTATATCTTCTTTACAGCATAGTTTATTCAAAATATTTTTTTCTGGATAATTTTTGGAAAGTTTCTTCTAGCTTCACAATATGCTATAGGTCATGTTGTGTTGTATAAAAGAAGGGAAAAGGGGGAGGGACAGGGAGGAAGGAAAGAGGGAGAGAAAGAGACTGAAAAGTATCTCCTCCTCCTCCTCCTCCTCCTTCCCTAAGGTCTTCACTCTCCTGTCTCTCTAATGGTGTTATAGATCTGGCAGTTGTGGCCACTAAAGAGTCACGAGTTCGGTTCCACCTTATCAAGCCTGGGCTTGGCCATTGCCTTTCTCGGGGCAGTGGGATTGAGCAGAAGGGATGGCTTGTGTCTAGGTATTGTCCTCTACCTGTTAAGCACCCTGCTCCCTGCAGGACACTGCATAACACGTGGAGAAGAGTCATCCAGTGTCCTGGCCCAGATAACCTAAGGCCTGCCCCCTGTAGACCCACACAGACCCTCCCCTCCCACATGGCCTTACTGTAGCCTACTGGACTGGATCTGCAGATCTATGCAAAGCCTTCACTGTGGTTAGGGGTTAGGAGCCCCTGTGCCCTGGGGCGGTGTCTTACAGATTGGAATTGCAGTGTGTGTTGGATCTGCAGATCTATGCAAAGCCTTCACTGTGGTTAGGGGTTAGGAGCCCCTGTGCCCTAGGGCGGTGTGTAACAGCAGTATTGTGCAAAATGTGAAGAACTGTGGGCAATGAGGGAATAAATCCCAATGAGATAAAAACAGTTTTTAACAGTTGGCCAATAGCTTGGCAACCATGGTGGACTTTAGAAAATGCAATATTTTCTGGTTAACTGCTTGTCTGTTTTGTCTCTATAACAATTTTTTTAACCTTTTTATTTTCTTGATAACTCCCAGAAATTTCTTCTAGCTTCATAGCACACTCTGGTCATGCTGCAGAATGATTAGAGCTGCTGTTGATCTTGGGAAAACCTTTAAGTTTCTTTGAGGACATCTCCAAAGATGTCCTTGCACAATGACTGAGCCTGAACCCTTTCAATTGAGCTCATTATCCTGCTTCTCCCCAGCAGCCTTCTAAAGGGCTGTATCTTCTTAGCAGCTCAGTAATTTGTGTAAACTAGGGAGAATATTTACATTTTGTTTACCGATGTCAATGTGCCTTTTGCCAAGGGACCCTGGGGCTCCGCATACCTGTTTTCAAATGTCGCATTCCTTTTCTCCTAGTGTTCACATGTGTGTTAGTGCGTGGGGCAGGCAATGCCGTCCCATGGAACACCACCCACCTTCGTCGAGGCAGGGCCTCTCTCCGGCCCGGAGCTCACCGTGGTGGTTAGAGGGGCTGGCCAGCAAGCCACCCCAGGGATCCCCCAGTCTTTGCTTTCCCAGAGTCAGGACAGGATTATGAGCACAGACCGCCGTGTGTGTGTGTGTGTGTGTGTGTGTGTGCGCGCGCGTGCGCCCGCGGGACACCATGCTCCTGCGGCAGGCACTGCCCAGCGGAGCTGTCCCTGGCCGTCGAGAATTCTCAGGGAGCTTCCGCTTCCAGGCCGCGTGGAGATGTTTTCAATGCCATTTGCTTTATCCCACTTGATTTCTATCGGTTCCGTTGTTTATCTCTATGGCTTTTATTTCATATTATGTTGCCTTAAATATTTTTATGTTAAGTAATTAACATATAAACACAAAAACAGAAAGGTGGAGTCAGTGAGTTGGGTCGAGAGGTAAAAGTTATTGCTACACAAGATGACCCGAGTTTGGCCCCCAGAACCCAGGGTAAAAGGAAAGAGCTGACACCCAGAAGATGGCCTCTGACCACCACAATACAGGTACTGTGCGCGCGCGCGCGCGTACACACACACACACACACACACACACACACACACACACACTGTAATAAAATAAACTTTAAAAAACGGAAGGCGGGGCTGGGCTTGGTGGCGCATTCCTGTAATCCCATCACTAGGGAGGCAGAGGCAGGCAGATTTCTGAGTTCGAGGCCAGCCTGGTCTACAGAGTGAGTTCCAGGACAGCCAGGACCACACTGAGAAACCCTGTCTCTAAAAACCAAAAAAAAAAAAAAAAAAAAAAAAAAAAAAAAAAAAAAAGAGAGGAAGGCAACCCCATATACATTGCCAAATCTGAAATCTGCGAGGCGTGGTGCCACAATCACAATCTCACAATCCCAATATTTGGGAAATGTAGGCAAGGAGGTCAGGAGTTCAAAGTCATCTTCAGTTACATAGTAAGTTCAAGGCTATACCAGTTTCAAAAACAAAATTAAACTAAAGAAACAAACAGCCTGGCAGTGGTGGCACATGCTTTAATCCCAGGACTTGGGAGGCAGAGGCAGGCAGATTTCTGAGTTTGAAACTCAGAAGTCTACAGAGTGAGTTCCAGGACAGCCAGGGCTACAGAGACCCTATCTCAAAAAACAAAACAAACATAAAAATAGTGTTTGGTGCTGGAGAGATGGCTCAGAGGTTAAGAGCACTGACTGCTCTGCCAAAGGTCCTGAGTTCAAATCCTAGTAACCACATAGTGGCTCACAACCATCTGTAAAGAGATCTGATGCCCTCTTCTGGTGCATCTGGTGTGTCTGAAAACAGCTACAGGGTACTTAGATATAATAATAAATAAACCTTTAGGCCAAAGTGAGCGGGGCTGACCAGAGCAGAGGCCCTGAATTCAAATAGCCAGCAACCACATGATGGCTCATAACCATCAGTAAAGCTATAGTGTATTCATATCTTTTATCTACATAAATAAATAAATAAATCTTTAGAAAAGAAACAAACAATAATAACAAAACTAAACAAATAAGCTCTCCTAAAGAGCACATAATTTATTAATTGTTTTATTAAAAAGTCAAGTTTCCTTTGGGCTGGGGAGATAGCTCAATTGGTAAAGCATTTGCTTCGCAATCTTGAAGTCCCAAGTTCAAAGAACAATGATGTCGGCCACCCAGACGCCCCAGGACTCCCAGGGACTAAACCATCAACCAAGGGGTACACATGGTTCCAGCCAAAAGTGTGGCAGAGGAATGCCTTGTCGGGCATCAGTGGGAGGAGAGGTCCTTGGTCCTGTGAAGGCTCAATAGATGCCCCAGCAAAGGGAAATGGAGGGGAGGAGGTGGGAGTGGGTTGGATGGAGGGGCAGATACTTGGAGGCAGGAGGTGGGAGGAAGGGTTGGGGGTGTTTGGGGAGGGGGGAATCCGGGAAAGGTTTTAGCATTTGAAATATAAATGAAGAATATATTCAATAAAAATTTTTTTGAAGTAAACAAAACAAAAAGCCAAACAAACAAACAACAAAGAAGACCCACGTTCAATTCCCAATACATGTGCAAATATCTGGGTATGGAACACATGCTTGCAAAGCAGCCTTGGGGAGGCAGAGATAAGAGGATCCCAGGGCTCTCTGGACAGCTGAGCCTAGCCTAATTCATGAGTTCCGCATCAGTGGGAAATACTATCCCCCAAACAAGGCAGAGAGCTGGGGAGCTGGCTCAGCGGGTAAGGTGCGGGCTGTGCAAACATGTGGACCTGAACTCAGATCCCAGAAGCCATGTAAAGCCAGGAATGGTAGCACGCCTGTAATCCAGTGCTCCACAGTGAGAAGGGAGGCAGAGCCAGGAGAAGTCCCAGGAACTCACTGACCAGCTAATATCAGCCAAGGACCTGAGATTCTCTCTCTCTCTCTCTCTCTCTCTCTCTCTCTCTCTCTCTCTCTCTCTCACACACACACACACACACACACACACACTCACTGACACACACATACCTCAAATATACATATTTTTAAATCAAGGTAGACAATACCTGATAAATGATAGAGGTTGGCCTCTGACTTTTATTTGAATACCATGCTACCTTATGAGTATACACACACACACACACACATACACACATATGCACACACAATGCATGCATGCACACACACATACACATGCACACACATGTACACACACACACATACACACACACACACATGCACAAACCAGTAGCCACCCCTTCAGAGGACCACTCAGAAGCCTCCTTATCACTGTCTAGTTTGGACTCTTTCATCATTTCCTTAATTGATCTGTTGTCAAATTACATGCTGACACACATCTGCTGTCTGTGTCTTCCAGAAAAAGCCAAAGGCCTTGCATTCACATTACTGTTGTGCCCCTCCAAGGACAATGACTGGGAAATATTAGTTTATTTTTGCATGGATGGATGAATCTCCTGAGAGACATCACAGGAGATGTCTGGACTGTGACTTCTGTCAGCTGTCTTGCTGTCTGCCAGGACCCCAGGAAGGGCGGTGTAGGGATCCGCGGTAGGCTTTCTCTCCTTTGTATTCTAACTGGCCTCTATCTGAATCTCTTCTTCACAAAAAAGGAACTAACTATCCTCTGCCCCAGCCCTTTTTGCTGTAACTCAGGTGATGCATGCCTGCCCCTTCCCCCAAGCCCAAATTTCAGTCAACCTATAATTACCTCGCCTACTTTTGCATCCTTAATATAGTATGATCTGACTCTCTCTGTTATTTTTACCTCCCTTAAGTGATTAACCCCATCCGCAACACTGCTCAGCGTGTCCTAGACAGAAGACAACACACCTGCTGTGTGGAGCGACTGCTTCTGCCAGACTCTGATGTGTGCTGCTCCCTTCTCACCACACACTCCAGGAGGAGTCACTCCGTCCTGGACCTCCTAGTCACTTCTTCCCACAGTGGGTTGCAGACCCAAGTCCTCAATATGCCCCTGCCTCCGTGCAGAGTCGCCTGCTGTCCAGCTCTCTCGCCCCTCTTCTCCTCATTTTTTTTTTCATCCTAGAGCACAGCATCTCTGCTCACGCTGTCCCTGCTGTATGGAAGGCCCCCCTCCCCGACTTCACATCCTCTTGGACCAGTCCACAGTCACTCAATCCCATCTTGACCCAAACTCAAAACCCTCTGAGAATCTTTCTCTGAAGCCCTTGCCAAGCCTGGCTTTTATACTTTATGTTCCCATGATGCAAAGCACTGAGACAAGGTCTCCTAATGTAGCCCAGGCTGGCCTTGATGTCCTGGTCCTCTTGCCTCAGCTTCTGGAGGGCTCAGACAGGCTTATGTCACGACATCCAACTCTGGCTTTTCCCCTTGACACTTAATGGAGACACTGTGAACTAGCTACATGAATACTTGCTAACTTAATGTCCATCTTCCCCACAACAGTAAGCTTTGTGAGGCAAAGCTACTACAACCATAGCATCTACCTACTGGTAGGCCTTGATATGGGCTAGGTACTGCTCCTCGGTGGTACCCTGTAGGACACCCTTGACCCTTCACTGCTATATGAACAAGGAGACAGGGTGAGTAGCCTGCCCAAGATAACTTGAGCAGGGGCTTGGCACAAGCTGGACTCGTGAATCTGTCTCCGTGTATTTAGCAGTCAGTACCTTTGAAGAAACAGATGCTACAGAATGGGAAAGAGAGTTGGATCCTCTCCCCTCCACCAAGAATTCTCTCAAAGGAAATCTGAAGGTGCAGAAAGGACTTTGTTTTCCCTGCATTGGTGTTTTGCCTACGTGTTTGTCTGTGTGAGGATATCAGATCTTGGAGTGACAGACAGTTTTTTTGATCTGCATGTGGGTGCTGAAAATTGAACCTGGGTCCTCTGGAAGAGCAATTTGTGCTCCTAACTGCTGAGCCATCTCTCCAGCACTACAGGAAAGGCTCTTAGGGAACGTGCTTTTTGATGTAGCCCAGGAAGAGGAGAAGCTGAAATGGGTGAGGAGAGGGTTCAGGGCTGGCAGGATGCCCGTGGTGCTGGGACTGCCTGGGCACATGAAGACCGTCAAGGGAACCTGGCAGTCTGCACTCTGAAACGGTCCGGTGAGGAAGTCCAGGCTGTGGAGAAAGGGACCATGCACAGAGCAGCGCAGGGAACCGCCAAGGCCCAGGGCGAGAGCAGGTGCTGTCAGCTGGGTCTGAGAATCAGGCTCCATGGTCCAAGCCTTTTGGGAACTCCTGGCTTGAAAAGGCTAACCAGGCTGTTTTCTTGGGTAATTCCTCAGTGCCTTGGCATGGTGAGGTGCCTCAGGTCCCAAGATAGGGATTTATGAGCCTCGTTTTCGACACGGCTTGTTAACTCAACAGTACATTTATCATAAAGGGGGAAGCAGGTGGGCCAAATGGCTTGGAGCAGAGGAGGAGAGTCCTAGGGCTCTCCTGGAGAGCAGCTGGAAGGCTGAAGGGGCCTTAAGCAAGGCAGACAGGGCCGAGCTCACACGCACACCCATGTGCCCTTCAGGGCTACTAATCTGGTTGTCAACTTGACTGAATCTGGAATCAATTAAAATCCAACCCGCTGGACACTCCTAGGAGGGTTTTTCTTGATCCAATTATTTGAAGCAGGAAGAGCCACACTCACTGTAGGTGGCAGGGTCTGGTGGCAGCCTAGAAGGAAGGGTATGGAAGAAAGAAACATTGCTTTTTGCCTGCTTACTTGCACTCTCGCCTGCAAGTCCACCTACCCTGCTGCTGTATAGACTAGTCACACTGCATCTGGTAATCTCTCCTAATAAATCCCCCTTTTAATAACACCCATCTTATCATCTCTGTTCCTTTAGAGACTGACCAATACAAGCGCTCTGCAATGCCCATATGGTTTCCCCTACACTAAAGCGGGGAAACAGGAGACTCATAGAGACTGATGGCCCCTCTCCTCCTTGCAAGTGGTAGCCAATTAAGAGATCTGGCTAAAGAGCTCAGGGTGGCCTGTTTGGGGCAGGGACCCAGATAAAGAGAAGCTCTTGGTCCCTAACTGAGCAGCTTCCAGAGCTTTCCATAGAGAATGAGAGGCCATCAGTGAGCAGCACAGACTCCTCCCAACAACACACCCTCAGGAGACCAGAACTGGAGTCACCATGTTGGGGAGGAGTGTGGGCTTCGGACTACCGGTATCTTTCTTCCCTACTCTGTCCCCTTTGTGTGAATGGACAGTCATTCGGGGTTCCAGACATCTCTGCCACCTTCTGCTGGGTAAGCTGGGCAGGTCACCGCTCGTCTCTGAGTCTCAGTACCACATGTATCAAGATGGCAGCTCTTGTTCCTCCTGCTATGTGGCTGAGAGATGGCTCAGGTTGGAGAATACCTGTCTAACACACATGAGGCCGTGGGTTCAATTCCCAGCACCACGTAAGTCCAGGTATGATGGATGGCACACATCTGTAATCTCAGTCCCCGAGAGGTGAACACAAGAAGATTGTTGTACTTTAAGACGCACCTGAGCTACATAGTGAGTTCAAAGCCAGCCTGGGCTACAGAGTGAGACCCCCCCCCCTCTCAATTAAAAACAAAAACAACAAAAGAAACAATGACTAAAGAGGAGTGCGCTGTTGTGCGGGGTAATAATGAGGACCAGCATTGACTGAGTATATAACATGGCCCCAGGAAGCTTTCTGAGCGTCACATCCAAAGCCCCAGAGCTGGGATGCGTACCCAGGGCCCATGCTCTCAGCTGCTCTTCATCTTCTACAGCGAGTGCCCATAGACTCTGCGGTAGACCAGGAGAGTCATAGTCGCCAGCAAGCAGTTCCCCGGGCTCCTGCGGAGGCCTGGCCCAGAGAGTTTCAACAAACTCGTGCATTCATCTCCTCACCCTTACTCTTTCCAAACGTGTGTGTGTGTGTGTGTGTGTGTGTGTGTGTGTGTGTAGGGCTGAGGAGATGGCCCAGTTGGAAAATGCTTGCTACTCAAGCACGAGGATCTGAGTTCAATTCCCAACACCATGCTCTAGAATGAGAGTCTGGGTATTCCTTTGTGTGTTACTGGGTATTCCCAAGTGGTGTTCCCTTGTGATCTCACCGCTAGTGAGGTGGAGATAGATCCTGATGCTGGCTGGCTGTCCAGCCCAGCATACATAGCAAAGGCTGACAAGGGACCTTATTTATAAAAGTGGGGGGTGGGGTGACACCCAAAGTTGACCTTTTGTGGGGCCAGGGGAGCCATGGAGCCATGGGCAGCAGGCCTGGAGCAAGAGTGGGGTTGAGGTGTGTCCAAATCCCGGAAATCTCCTGAAACTGACAGGAGTAAGACTCCTCCTCCCTCCCTGCCCTGGGCCTGTATATTCCAGCTCACATGGACCCATGCTCTGACCTTTGTCTCCACTGGAGGAGGTCACACAGCTGCTAGACAAGTTAAACTTCCTTTCCCCAGCAGTGTGTGGAATTCTTCTTATGCAAATGAGACATCCTTAGAACCCTGGCCTGGACCAATGATGTACACTTATCCCATAACCTCTACCCACTGCCCAAAGGCTTTAATAACCTTTGTTGCCCACAATTAAATGAGAAGCTCAATGAAGCCTGCCTCCTAAGAAGTCTGTTTCTTTCCAGCCTCGTCTGAGGTCATGCTGTTAAGGGAGAGGAAGCAGGTTGGGAACGACAACCTCGACAACCTCTGACCCCGCCCCCCCCCCCACATCTGCATTCATATGAACACATGCAGTGTCTGTTTAAGTAACACAGAACTCTTAGGCATTGTTCTAGGAGCTAGAGCTGGCAACAAGATGGCAGTGAAGACCCCATTTCCATAGCAACACCACAGGGCTATAGGTACTCTACAACCAAGAAAAGCAGCAACAGTGCCACCTCACGCATAGAGTTCAAACAGGATTGCACAGCAAGGATTGGCTTGGGGTTGAGAGGCAGCTCTCAGTCAGGGGTCAGAGGTCAGGAGTCAGGGGTGTCCTCTCCTCCAGCTACTGGCCAGCTACCGGAAGGAAGTGCCCTGCAGAACCAGCAGTTATGCAAAGGTCTGAAGAACAAAGCAGGAACCGAAGGATTCCCAGTGTGGAGCCAGCGTGCAGGTGCCTCGTGGAGCCTTCCTGAGCAAGGGGTGTAGAAAAAGGCAGAGATAAAGTCAGGAAAGCTGGTGAGGAGTAAAGCAGCCTCCAGGAACCTGATCAGTGCTGTGCATGGCCAGACTAGTGGGAGAAAATGGGACCACAGACACCCCCATTCCTGGGAACCTCTAGGAGCTGCTGGTAGACAGATGATGACAGGGAAATCATGATAGAATTAGGGGTCAATGTGACATGGGGTTGAGCCAGGCTTGGAAAGAGCAGGATATTAAAGTTTCCCTAAGTAAGGTCTCCCTTAAGGTTCCCTTTGTTTAAAGTATGTTTTTGTTTGTTTGTTTGTTTTTTTTTCAGAACAGAGACTCCCTATGTAACCCTGGCTGGCCTGGAACTCACTATGTAGATCAGGTTGGCTTTGAACTCACAGAGCTCTGCTTTCTTTTGCCTCCCAGGTGCTGAGATCAAAAGAGTGCATCACCATAGTGGTGGTGGTGGTGGTGTGTGTGTGTGTGTTTGTGTGTGTGTGTTGTTTTGTTGTTTGTGTGAGACAGAGTTTTAAATAACCCAAGCTATCTTGGAACTCAATAGCTGAAAGATAACTTTCAGCTCTTGATTCTCCAGCCTCTACATCCCAAGTGTTGCAATTATAGATGTGTACCACTCCATCTAGCTGTGGTTTTTAATTCACTTAAATTTTCTCATTGAAGACCTAGGACCAGAGAGATTGCCATTGTGCCCAGGACTACACAGCCAAACTTCTTCTTGGATGGCAGGCCTCCAAGGCCCTCCCCCAGGAGCCATCATCAGCCTCCAAGCCCCTCCCCCAGGAACCATCATCAACCTCCAAGCCCCCTCCCCCAGGAGCCATCATCAGCCCCCAAGCCCTTCCCTCTAATGCCTTGTTAAGTATTTTCTCCTCTTGGTGGTCATTTTTGGTGTACAATCAATAAGCCACTCACAGAAATAAAAGATTTCCAGATTTATACACTGCTGACTCCCTGCCTGGAAACCCTGCCCTGTCCTTCAAATCCTCCTGGCTTCTCATCACACTGGGAAAATCGAAGCTATGGGCCTTGTTAACGTTCCTCGACCCTTGAATTAGCTCAGTTTATTTTGGTCTCACTAGCTACCTCAAGCCAAAAATAGATGGTGGGGAGTGGAGTGCTGGCTATGGATTTCTTAGAACACAACAGGTAGATAGAAGGTGGGGAGTTGGATTGATGGTCAGTATGATTGGCCAGTCAGCACAGGCCTCTAGAAGCTGCCACTCCATTCAGCTCCCAGAAGCACTGGCCTGTCCCTGCTCAGGTCAAGAGAACCCCTCACCCCTGCCCTCATGAGGTCCTATAAAGAGCATGGTGCCACCTGGTAGGAGCAGGGTAGGAAGGGCCCCGTCATGGTAACCCTCCTTAGAGGCAGAATCTCCCCAATCTCCCCAAAGGTGGAGAGGCCAGACCCTCCAGACAGTCCATTATCCCATACCCTGGGATCCCTCAATCCCAGCACCACACTCCAGAGGTGCTCCACAGTTACTCCTTGACATACCAAGTCTCTCCTCCATGCTCGGCTCTTATGTTACATAGCTCCAAACTGATACACTCTCTCCTGAAGGAAGGGGGAACATCATAATTGAGCTAACTTGGGCTTAGTAGGTTAGATCACATAACGCTAATGACCTGGAGCCCACCGTGAAAGGAAAGAACTGACTTCTCAAACCAACTCCCCAAATTATCATCTGACTTACAAACACATGCCATGCTACTCCCAAGCCTGTAGCACACACTCACATTCACACTCCTCACATGCATGTACAAACACACACACCAAAATAATGTTTGTTTGTTTGTTTTTGGTTTTTTGATTTTTCGAGACAGGGTTTCTCTGTGTAGCCCTGTCTGTCCTGGAACTCACTCTATACACCAGACTGGCCTCGAATTCAGAGATCCACCTGCCTCTGCCTCCCAAATGTTGGGATTACTGGTGCGCACCACCACCGCCCGGCCATAATAATTTTGTAAAAAACTCATGAAACTTAGCATGCCAAGGCATGTCCATGGCATATGCAGTGGTGTGTGCGTGACTATTACAGTATTAGGCAATGGCTGAGTGGCAGGAGGAGGCTGTCTTTGGTGGGGCAGTGCACAGGTTAGGCAGGGAGCTCTGGTGATGCAGCCTTTGGGAGCTGCACCCGCGCTGGGGTGGGTTGCTCCGTAAGTCAGCCCTCACTCCAGCTCCCGTCGGAACCCCAGGGAGCGCATTGCTTCAGCAGTCAGACTTGCATGAAAGGGCTTGTTCATCTGTCGGTGCTCTTCCTGGGGAAACAGACCTTCGTTCACGTCCCCCTCAGGAAGTCACACAGTGATGTGGGACCCCACTGCTGTTCTCTTCTGTCTCCCAGATCAGTAAAGCCCTGTTCATATGCATGGCTAAAGAAATGCAATGTCCTGATCTACCTTGCAGCAGGGGCGACTACACAACCAAGGTCTGACTGGGGCATTCGTATACAGGGGGCGTCACACATACAGCCTTCTCTTAGACCTTGTCTAGGAAGGGGCGTGAACTGCCCATCAAGGATGTGGATGTGGCACACCAGAGGCATCCAGCAGAGAGCACAGGGCCTTGGTACCCGAAATACATCATATCAGTTTGGAGCTGCTTTCAGGAGGCCATAAAACCTTCTTTCCTCTCCAAGTTTTCCTGCAGCCTAATATAACCCACACTAATAATTATCCCTAACTTGATGGCTGACACTTGGTAAGTTCTCAATAAATTATGGTTGAATTATTGAATCAATTACAAAAAGAGAAACCCTCAATTCCAGCATTTAACACACCAATTGTCTACATATTCCCTCTCAGCTCTTTGTGACATGCAGAAGATAGTCTTAATAGAGGTGTAATTAGAACAAAAATAGAATTTTTATATCCAGCATCTTTTCGGTAATAGTAATTATATAATAAACATTTTCCATGTTAAGTCATATTATAGTTGTTCTAAGTGGGTGTGTAGATTTTCCAACAAAGAAATCAACCCTAATTTATATAACCACTGCCTTATGGCTTGATATATACATTTCACCAGGTTTCATAATTGTGGGGAATTCTATCAGGAACTGATTCCAGGTGGCAGTTCACTTGGGAATGAGATTGTTGCATTTGTCTAATATCTTAGAAAACTCTTTACTTTCATGAGCCAGGCTGAACTTTTATCATTTCCAGCTCACTTCTGGGCAAAATGTTTGATAAAAAGAGTTCAGAGGAAGCAGCAGCTGTTCTCTATCGACTACGTAACATACTGTGCTCAACACTCTTCATGTTTCTGCATGTGAGCACACATACATGTCACATGCACACACACACACACACACACACACACACACACGCACACACACACAACTTGGACTGAAATCTCAGTGAAATTTCTTCGCATCTATGAGACCTGGAATATATTTCTTCTTCGCCTGCTGAGCTTTCATTTTCTTGTCTATAAAATGGGTCCTAACGTTTTTTCATCACGGGGTTGCTGTTAGGATTAGATAAGGTAACAATAATAGCTCCATCAGGCGTGGGGTTAATTGTCTCTCTTCTCACTGGAGCATTGTGCAGACACAGCACCCGAGGCCACCTGCCAGCAGGAACACGGAGGAGCTGAGCAAGTCCCCTGTGGTCAGGCTGACCTCAGGGTCACTGTGTGCCTGAGGGGATTCTTCGCTTTTGTTTTGTTTTGGTTTGGTTTTGTTCAGAGAATACCCTTCACTCTCAACAGTTTCCTGCCTCCACTCTCACTGTGTATGTGGGGGTGGGGGGTTGGGGGGCAGGAGGCCACAGATGTGTCCGGTCCTGCCCAGGCGAGACAGTCTTCTGAGTACCAGGCTGAAACCCAGCTATCCCAGTGAAGCCCTTCTGCCACCTCTGTGCTGTCCTACAGCACACCAAGGGCTTCCGTCCTCCCCACAGTTACCATCACGGCCTGGAAGGTCCTAGAAGCTCAAGTGGGAACAGGCATCAGTGAGCATTTGCCTGGACCAGACCTGCGCATGGTACTATCAATATCTCAGGAATCCTAAAACACTGCTAGGGGATGGTGGTACACACTTTTAATCCCAGCCCTAGAGAGGCAGAGGCAGGCAGATCTCTACGAGCTCAAGGTCAGCTTGATCTACATAGTGGATTCCAGGCCAACCACAGTTTACACAGTTACACCTTGTCTCAAAATAAAAAAGTAAATAAAACACTGCTAGGACACAAGCACTGTCACATGGCACATACATGTTACACACATACAGAATCACCTATACATACACTAGAAATGTACAACATAACATACATAATACATACACTATAGTTACACACACAGATATATATATATCACACCACTACATATCACACACATGTCATCATACAAAAACACACTATGTATGAACACATATGACATATCATACACATATTATACACATATCATATACACACAACATACCACACAACGTTCCATATATAAACAGCATCTATATGCCCTATACACATAGACCATATATGTCCATATACTCGTAAGTATCGTATATACAATATACCATACATATATACTATGCACACATACACATTATACACATACCATATTGTGTGTGTGCACACGTGTGCACACACACACACACACACACACACACACACACACACTTTACAAGAGGAAGCCAGGCCTATATAAGCAGTCGCTGAGTTGTAGAGCAGTCAGTCCGCCCCCCATCAGTGGGGAATACAAGCCTAGAACCCTGCTGTCCTTACCCTCAGCTCTTGGGCAGTGATACCTAGGAGACAGAAAGCTATGCAGGGATGCTCCTTATGTCTTCACCTCTATTCTAGAGCACCCACAAAGAGCACTGGCCCTGAGTTCATGGGGGCCTTCTGGCCTCTCAGGCCCAAGCTACAAAGACAGGGCCAGGATCCAAGAGAAAGCTGCCTAGCGTTGTTCTCTGGCGGCCCTGAAATAGCCAGGCTTTGCTCCCAGCCCCTGGACTGCGCTGACAGGCAGATCCCAGAATAGCTCTTCCTGCCGCAAGCTGACCTACTTAGCAGATCTCCTGTCATGTGAGCTTGGCTAGGCAATAGGTTCACTTGCCTCCCTCTACCTAGAGCAAGCCCATCCCAGCATTCTCCCAACACACGGTTTCTGCTTCTCCTGCTGTTCCAGGAACAGACAATAATACACTGCAGGTGAAAGTGTGCACACAACCATCACTGTGCATCCTTGTCAGGGCACTTGTCACTCCATTACACAGTTGATGCCATGCCACAGAGAAGGCAAGCAATGCGAGCAGAGGTGCACAGCAGACAGACCCAGCACTGTACCCTGTCTAAGGGGCTGGGCTCCTAAGTCTCCCTACCCACCTCAAACCTGCTGCCCTGATCCAGCAACCCAGTTCCTGGTGGCAGAGCCAGTAAAGATCAAGGCTTGGATGCCTACTAGCCTGGGAGCTAGGCTTGCCAGGCATGGAGAACCATCTGGGTGACCTCTGGCACACTGTTTCACCTGTCTTACTCACAGGTGGCATCCTCAGGGTGTTAGCAGAAAGACAAGAGACGGTCTCAGTTTGCCAGATGATAAAGCAGGTACTGGTAGCTGTTATTGCCACTGACACACCGAATTAAACTCAAAAGAAAACGTTTAAAACTGCCTGGTGCAAGGCAGGAGTCACTGGAGCCCAGGCCTTTGTGACACTTCTCACTCGGCCATGTCATTCACACTCATGACATTATCAGGGAAAGAGCGGTAGTTACAGTACACAACTCTGTGCTAAGCGCTGGGCCCTGGCTCGTTCTGCTTGGTGACTCCTGGCTCTGCGGAGTTAGTGTCACAGCAACGTCCTTCTGGATTCTCATGGCAGGAACCCATTGTGAGAGGGGAAGGCAGCCCACTCTTGCATGGCCTTGTCCCAAGCCGGGTCCTGCGGGCATGCTTGTTTACTTTGGTATGACACAGGCAGGAAGGGACAGAGGGCGGAATGCCTGCTTTGATGATGTGTGAAAACAGACCATTCAGTAGGGGAGAAGATAGGGAAGGAAATCAGGGTCAGGCTGGGCATCTGAAGACCAGAATCCCATGCCTAAGAAATGAAGTGATTCCGGGTCACTAAGATTGGGCTGGAAAATAGCTCACTTGTTAGGGTACTTAAACATGCATAAAACCCAAAGTTCAGTCCTCAACACTGAATAACCTGGGCGTGATGGGGCATACCTGTATGTGTACGTGTGAGAGAGAGAGAGAGAGAGAGTGTGTGTGTGTGTGTGTATCAACAATTAAAGAAAGAGGCCATTTATTTTAGAGAGAACAAGAGGGAAAGGTTGAAATGATATAATTCTCTTATTTGTTTTTTAAATCTAATGGAGCTAGGCTCCAGGGTCATACAATTTCTATTCAAATTCCATCCCCATGACTCTTTCGACATGAAGTCACTCTGAGTCTCAGAATACCCATCTATATAAGTGTCCATAATCCAAACCTCATGGAAGGGCACTGAAGATGAATCAGGTTGCCTCTGCCTGGCATACAACTGGTGCTAAGCAAATCTTTGAGAAATCTGAACCTGAACCCTCTAAGTGATGAAGTCCACCACCAGAGATAGCATATACACATTTGGAAGGAGGGAGACAATGGTGGTCAGTGAATAAGGAAGGCTGCAGTGTGATCCTGGATTGGCCAGGGAAGGATGGATAGATATCTGTGGAGAGGGCTTCATGAGCTGGGGGTGGGGCATGGGGGCAGGGGTGATGGAGGGCAAGCACACAGAACACTAAGGCTAGGAGGCTCCTGCAGAGAAGGCAAACTTCACTGTGCCCTTTGCTCCCTGCTTTGGTTCTCATCCTGTTACAGTGCCACCTCACACAGTGTCCCCTCCCTGATATACATACACACACATACATGCATACATACATGCACATACATATACACATATATACACATACATAAATACATTCATATATACACACATACATACATTCATACATACACACACACACACACACACATACATACATTCATGCACACACACACACACTGCCCACTCCCTGACCCCTGAGCTAGAGGATTTTCCTAGAAGCACCCTGCACACTCTGTTACCATGTTATTTAGTCTGTTTTGGAGTTAGTTGCCTGATTCCCCGAAGCAGCTCTGGGTCCTTGAGCAATGATGGTACACAGCTCATGCTTGGTAAGTAGGGGGAGCAGGTGGGTGTCTGTGCAGTGGAGAGTCAAGGCCAGCAGGAGGGAGCATGTGAGAGATGGTTTATGCCCAAATTAGGGAGTGCTGGGACATCCAGCGAAGGAGCTTGAGTGCCAAAGATCCAACAGCCAAGGAGGTGGTTCGGAGCATAAAGGGCTCTCTGGGAAGTTTGATGACTTAAGTTTGGTCCCCAGGACTGACACAAAGGTAGGAGGAAAGGTAAAGGGCTTTCTGGGAAGTTTGATGACCTAAGTTTGGTCCCCAAGACTAACACAAAGGTAGGAGGAAAGAGTTGACTAAATAAAGCCGTCTCTGACTTCTACACACAGGTGCACAAGCACCCCCTAAAATAAAATTTAAAAAAAAAAATTAAAATTTCCGAAAACCCAGGCATGGTGCTTTGTGCCTACAATCCCAGTTTTTCAGAAGGCTGCGGAGGTGAGCACGGCTGGAGTCTAGGAGTTCCAGGCCAGCCTGGGCTACACAGTGAAAGAGTGAGTTGGCTGGGTGGTGGTGGTACACGCCTTTAATTCCAGCACTTGGAAGGCAGAAGCAGGCAGATTTCTGAGTTCGAGGCCAGCCTGGTCTACAGAGTGAGTTCCAGGACAGCCAGGGCTATACAGAGAAACCCTGTCTTGGGGGGGGGGGCGGGGACGAGAGTGAGTTGGGGTTGGGAGGTGGGAAACAGACCACCTTAGCTTTCAAGGTCTAAGTGGACTTTGTTCTCCTAGACTGCCCTGTCTCTCTGAATCGAGTTCCAGGTCAGTCACAGGGTTGTGGACAAGGACACACAGTGCTTCACCACCACACGAGCTTCTGTCCAGATACGACCTGGTGGAGCAGCAAGTTTTCAAGCCGTAGGGAGGGTTTTAACACACAGCCTGGGGCTCCGCTGCCCACGAGAAGGGTACAGAAGGGTGTCGGGCTTGAACAACGACAGACTAGAGAAAGGACGCAGATACCGCGGGGGAGGGAGGGCATTCTGCCCTTTGTGTCCCTTTTGGATACCTAGGAGAGGCTCTCAGCCTGGCTGCCTCTCACCTGAACACCTGTCCTGTGGGCACGGACACGAGGGGAAGAGGTGTGGAGCTCAACAAAGACTCATTCTCCCAGCCCTGACAGGAATCAATAGGAGCTTGTTTGCCTTGTTTCCTGGGGAGCAGCCAGGCGTGCTGGGGTGGGGACCTGGACAGCAGGTGGGAACACAGAGTCCTCAGCTAGGCGAGCATGAAGCATTGTTTTGGCTCCTGGGAAGCCACACCTGTGTCCTTGAGCACCCAAGCTGGTGGCTGCAGGCTGCTTGAGAAAAAGAGCCACCCTGCTCTCCCTCTAGGATTCAGGGCCTTCCTTAGAGCCCTGTGCCCGACAGGAGAACATTATTTCCAAATTTGTCCCTAGGGGAGGCATAAAATGCTACATTGTCATTCCAAAATCTTCTTTGTATTTTTGTTTTTTTGTTTTTATTTGTTTTGTTTTGTTTTGTTTTGTTTTGTTTTGGTTTGGTTTGGTTTGGTTTGGTTTGGTTTGGTTTGGTTTGGTTGTTTTTGAGAAGGTTTCTCTGTACAGCCTTGGCTGTCCTGGAACTTGCTCTGTAGACCAGTCTGGCCTAGAACTCAGAGATCCCTCTGCCTCTCAAGTGCTGGGGATTAAATGTGTGTACCACCAGTGCCAGATCCAACCTCTGATTTTTAAAAGGCATGTGCTCAGGAGAGAGGTATCAGTGGTTAAGAGCTGGTGAGGCTCTTCCAGAGGACAGGAGTTCCGTTCCCAGCACCCACGCTGGCTGATTCTCGACTTTCTGTAACCCCAGCTCCATGAGATCCAGCGCCCTCTTCTGACCTCTGCAGGCACCGGAGCGTGTGAGCTCACACAGGCATGCACACACATGCAGGGATGGGGGAAAGGGAAGGGAGAGAAATGTCTTTCTTTTTTTTTTTTTAATTGAATATATTCTTTATTTACATTTCAAATGTTATACCCTTTCCCGGTTTCCCCTCTTCCCGAAAACCCCCAAACCCATCCTCCCATTCCCTGTCTCCAAAACCCCCTTCACCCCAACCACAACCTCGCCCCCTCAATTTCCCCACACTGGGACATCTATTGAGCTTTCACAGGACCAAGGACCACTCCTCCCACTGATGCCCGCCAAGGACAATCTTTTGACTGGAACCATGTGTACCCCTTGGTTGATGGTTTAGTCTCTGGGAGCCCTGGGGCGTCTGGGTGACCGACGTCATTGTTCTTCTCATGGGGTTGCAAACCCCTTCAACTCCTCCATTGGGAACCCCTCGCTCAGTCCAATGGTTGGCTGCTTGCATCTGCCTCTGTATGTGTAAGGCTCTGGCAGGGCCCCTCCGGAGACTGCCTTAACAGGATCCTTTCGGTATGCACTTCTTATCATCCATAGTAGTTCTGAAGTTTGGTGGCTGTTTACAGGATGAATCCTCAGGTAGGGCAGTCTCTGGGTGGCCTTTCCTTCAGTCTCTGCTCCACACTTTGCCACCTTTATTTCTCCTGTGAGTATTTTGTTCTCTTTCTAGAGGAACCAAAGCACCCCCACTTTGGTTTTCCTTCTTCTTGATCTTCCTGTGGTCTGTGAATTGTAACTTGTCTATTTTGAGCTTTTGGGCTAACATCCACTTATCAATGAGTTTAGAACTCACTGATACCATGTGTGAGTTAGAACTCACACATACCATGTGTGTTCTTTTGTGATTGGATTACCTCACTCAGGATGACACTTTCTAGTTCCATCCATTTGCCTAAGAATTTCATGAATTCATTGTTTTTAATAGCTGAAAACTACTCCAATGTGTATATATACCACAATTTCTGTATCCTGAGCATGTGAGCACACACAGGCATGCACACTCATGTTGGGGGTGGAGAGAAATTTTTAAATAAAAAATAATAACAAGAACCTTCAGAGAGAGGGCACAGGCAGATGAGTCCTTTGGGACTTAGGAATGAGGATTTGTCTACAGTTGCTTATGGGTAGCTGCTGGGCCTAGCTTACCACCAAGCATAGCTTTGCAGAAAGAGCCCCGGGTGCAGCAGATGAACACCCAAGCCTAAGTCTCACCCTGAGCTGAAGTTCTATTTCCTCATCTGGCAGGAATCTGGTCAGTGTGTGTGTGTGTGTGTGTGTGTGTGCATCTGCATGCAGACAACTTGTTTTCTATGTATGTTTGGGATATAAGAAAGATGTTCTCCATCACCTACTGTACAGAGAGCGTGAGTGCCTTTCCCCATGGGCGAGGCCGATGTGTGTTGGGCAGGACCACATGGCCACAGGGAGAGCAGGGAGGCCAGCGGTTAGGGAAGTGGGTCTTACCTTCATATGCCCGGCAAGCCAGCGATGTCAACCCAGGTCCTGTTCCTTTCCCTGCTTCCTTCCCCTATCCTGTGCTCAATCTGAGACCTCACAGGACACAGAGACACAGCAATGCTGACCTCTGCCATGAATTTCCTGTGCACATGGGATCCCAGCAACCACTTTACAGATCAGGAAACTGAGGCTCAAAGACACAGGTGGGCTTGCTGACTCCATCCAACTAGAATATGACTGAGTCCCAAATCCCTCATGGATCTGAGACTCCACAGTCAAAGAACAGAACAAGACGTGGTCCTCTCTCCAACACCCCAGTCTCAGCTGCTGCTAATCCTCTGAGGTCATAGGTCCCACACCTCTAGGGAGAGAGGGCAGCTCATCTTTAGGACAGCTTGCTTTAGCTCTTTTTCTGAATTAGAGCCAAAATTGGCCCCTTGGAAGTAGACACGGGTGGGCCAGGCAAGGGAGTTAGAAGAAAGCACTGTCGCCCCAGTTATCAGGTCTACAGAGAATGCAGGGAGGGGCTGAAGAAGGCCTTGTCTGCGCCTCTGCTTGTTACAGTCACCTCACCTAGGTGGCATTCTCTCCTGCCTTTCCTGATGGAGTGGTCCAAGGTGCAGCTGGACTCCCTGTGCTGTTGGATCTCACTGTGACCCATACCCTGTCCGGTAGGCCCTGCTGGGCTGGCAGTGCATGCCATGTCTCAGGGCAACAGTTTCCTAATCTATTGTCCAAAACTCTAGGCCAGTGGTTCTCACCCTGTGGGTCATGACCCTTTTGGGGCCGGGGCAAAGGGGGGGGTCAAACAACTGTCACAGAGGTCACATATCAGATATCCTACATATCAGATATTAACATTTTATTTTGTAACAGTAGCAAAATTACAGTTATGAAGTAGTAAGGAAAATAGTTTTATGGATGGGACACTACGATGCGAGGAACCGCTGCATTAGGAAGTTTGAGAACCACTGCTCCAGGCTGTATGCATGGCCTCCCTTGCCTACTGATTCACTGTGAACACAGAAGCCAACAGAGCCCTTTCGCAGCAGAGCCCTGAAGCCTCAGGTCCACACCCATCTTCTTTACTTTCTTCCTTGTTCCTGGGGTTGAACCATCTGAACAGCTGCAAAGTACAGCCCCCATATAAGTCATAGAATCCCACCCCCTCAGAAATCTACCCAGAAAACCCCTCACTCCAGAGTCTTCCTCTTCTCCTCTTCCATGGCCATACTCACTGTCACAAAAGATGCTGCATGTTTGCTCTCTTTAAACTGAACAGAGAATCCTTTTGATACCCATCTGCATTTAGCCCACAGTCCTGCTTGTCCCAGCCTCACTGACAGACAGTGAGGTCTGCACTGGCCATCTCTGGCTCTTTTCTCTCCGATCGTCTGCCCTCATCCAGTCTCATCCAGTCTCATCCAGTCCCATCCAGTGGCCTTCGAAGGGACCAGGTGCCCTGGTCCTTCCCAGCGCTAACCTCCTGGTTCCACTTTCTTCTCTATGTCTCCTGTTTCTCTCCTGCTTCTCCCATTCTGGGGATATGACCACCAAGCCACTTGGATATAGCATAGTTCCCACAGCCACAGACAATTTTCCATCTCCGTAGAGAGCTCAGGAAAGTGCATCAGGTTAGGATCCAACTGTGAGCCAACCATCATGCTGCGGACTGAGCCACGTGGCATGTATGTGACAGATGGAGTCACACGTAAGCCCCTCTGCCCAGGCAGCAGTCTCTGGTGCCCACTAGAGCTATGACCTCTGCAAGAACAGATCTGGCTCCTGGCCCAGAAAGTGGACTGAAGACCCAGGACGATGGGTGGGATATAGAGCGAGAAGGCAGAAGTGACGGGACCCAGTGGGGAACGAGGAGCTTCCACCACACACTTCTCAACAGTGCCTGACCAGACTAGAACAGCTGAGGGAGGGGAGGACCCAGGAGCTCCAACCCCAGAGCAGCGGAGACACCAGCCTGGGCACCGGCCCCAGCCTCTCCTCTGCCATAGTCACTTGGAGAAACTTGAGACCAGTCACCCCGCCTTTGGAGACCTTCTCTGTCCCCCAAATGGACAGGATTTAGAAAGGGTTGGGGAGGGAGGTCTTTGTGACAATGAAATCAAAGATAAAAACAGCACCGCCAGACAGTGAGGGTGGGACAAGCAGGACTGTGGGCTAAATGCAGATGGGTACCAAAAGGGCTCTCTGTTCTGCTTTGGATAAAAACAGCATCTTTCTCCAACACGCAATGGAGGCCCTTCAAGAGAAGACAGGCCCTCGGCATAGGACCACGCTCACTGGGATACCCTGCTTGTCTCTCTGCACTGCCCAGCACTTAAAGCCCCCAGCTCTAGAAAGCAGTGCTCTCCTAAGCTCCATGAACCCCAATTCCCTACTTGTTTTGAAAGACAGATTTCTAATCTTTGACACAACCTAAAAATCCAATATGGAACCTGCCATCAGGAGACGGTGAAGTACTGGGCTCATGACCACAAAGCCATTCCCACCAGTCAGAGACAAGAGTGAGGGACCTGAGGTTGAGCAGGGGGCAGGTGGGAGTGGAGTTTAAGTTCCCACTCAGGTGTACATGACTGCTAAGGAGTCCTTTACCAAAACAGATCTTGTTAGGGAAAGACAGAGGCAGACAGAAAAGATAGATACCTAGGAAAAATTACTCAAGAGATAGGTATGTAGTATACAGCTATTACCACATCCAGAAAGGCTGAGACAGGAAGCTTGTGTGTTTGAGGGCCTCACAGAAGACCCTGTCTCAAAACACATACACACATGCATGTATTCATACATACATATATATACCTTCATTCATACATATATGTATGTATACAGATGTCTCAAAACACACACATGCATATATACACACATACATACATTCATGCATATATGCATACATATATGCATACATACATATGCATATATACATACACATACATACATGCATACATGCATACATACATACATACAGAAATACATACATATACACATATATACATATGTATGTATAATACAAACTTTGAAGGAAAGAAAGGGGGGAAAGACAGTTACATCCAAACTGGCTATACTTTTCTTTTTGGCCTTGCCAGAACTGTGGAAGAGTTGTCTTCTTCACACTGCCTGCCAAACTGATCCCACCTGAGACTCGAGAGCCAAGAGGAATGCTGTTCCCATTCCACAAGTAAAGAAACCAAGGCTGAGAGGCAACCAGGTGGGCTTCCCAGGGACAGCCCTTTACCAGGCATTTGCTACCGCCAGTTCAGGGAGGCCTGGCCCAAGGCTTACCCCAGACTATGAGACCAGAGGCAAGAGCTAACTCCTCAGTGACACCCTTCAAATACTGCCCAGGGTCCTGTTTGTGCCTGCCTCGTCCCACTAGATAACAACCAATTTCCAGGCTTGTCTTTTTATTCATTTTCTGTCTTCAAATACTAGAGATGGTGTTTGCGTCGGATGACTTCAAGAACAAATACGAGAGAACCACTAACCCCCATGGGCCCAGGCATGGTGGGACACACTTGCCACCCCAGGATTTGGCAAAGGGAGGTGTGTCTCCTTGAGAGGAGCTTGGAATTGTAGAAGATGCAGGAAAGCATGTGAGGTCTCTGGGGACACAGATATGGGCTTGGGAAAGTCTCCACTGATGCTGAGAGAAGGAAGGCTCAAGGAAAGGGAGAGCAAACAGTGCTTTTGTTCAGCTTCTGTCTGCGGGATACAATGTACCCCGACTTACACCTGCCTTGTGGGATACAATGTACCCCGACTTACACCTGCCTCGAGAGCATCTGTGAGACGCACTTGGCTCTAGGATTCCTTCAGGCTTCTATAGGCTCCTGCAGTCTGGGATGCAGTACTAGGTCCTCCGTAGAGTGGGTGTTGGTGGCTGACAGAGCTTGGGGCTCTCCACGTTGGTTTCCATCCTCAGGTAGTGCACAACGCTTGGCTTAAGATGGAAACAGAAGGCCCTTTTGTCTGAAAACACAATGAATAATGGACACCCCGTTGTGTGGCACAAGCAATGGTCAGGTATGACACTGCTTTTCCAAAAGACTAGAGCTTTGTGATAGCAAGGTTATTTTTCCTCCCGGCTCTGTTTTTCCTGGCTCTTGCCTCAGCCATGGAAGTAGCTCTCGTCGGCTCTCCAAGGACAACGGCAGTCCTTCGTAGGTCCTTCCAACCACCAAGCGCCCAGTGGCCCCAGCCTGGCACACACAAAGGGGCTTTGTGGCTTCCTCATGGAGAGAGGTGATGGAGAGGACATTGTATGTAAGTCCCCAGTCCAGCAATCACTGCCCCCTGCAAAAAACAAAAACAAAGACAAAAAAAACAAAAAAACAAAAAAAACAAAAAAAAAAACCTACTTTATTTTTTATTTTGTTTTACTGTTTTTAAGTGTGTGTGTGTGTGTGTGTGTGTGTGTGTGTGGCGCGCACCAGTATGCATAAGTGCACCTGAATACAGATGCCCACAGAGGCCAGAGGTGTTAAATTACCCCGAAGCTGGAGTTACAGGTGACAGTCACCTGATGTGGGTACCAGAAACAGAACTCAGGTCCCTTGAAAGGGCAGGCAGTACATGCTCAGAGCCATCTCTCCAGGCCCTACAAAAAGAATTCGTGGGGTGTTTGACAGGCCACTTTTATGGGCAGTGCCTCCTCTCCTCTGGTTTTAGCCATGGGTCTGTCAAGTACAACCATGCCTTTCAAACTCCAAGAGAAGGGACCATGCTCAGTAAGAAAAAGATAAAGGCCACTAAGCCCTCTGATGCTACCTTTGCTGTGGCTGCTGTAGGTCTCTCCTCAATCCAGTCACCTCTTTAGCTCCTGCTCCATCTAGAGCTATAGGGAGGTTGGCCAGTCTCTAGTCACTTCTCAGCTGTGTCTCCTAGTCCCCCAGGCAGCCCCACAGTAGAAAGAAGCCTCTTTCATTATCAATCCCAAACCTAAAGGTTCAGGAGGCTCCTTTTAAACAGTAAATTCTGAGTTGTCCCCAATTGGAACCCATAGCTTAAGTGGTAAGGACTTAAATGCTGAGGGAGTGGTGAGGGAAGGGGGTGAGGAAGACACAGGAGGCACCCTCAATCCTGACCCGCCTCTGAGAAACCATCACTACTACAGCTACACCGAACCAAACCAAACCAAACCAAAAACAAACCAAGAATGCATTTTCAGGAAATCACCTCATTTGAATCACTTTTATTCACGATTATTATGATTGCTTATTTCTTCGTGTTTCCCAAGGCCAGTATTAAATTTTCTATACAGCCAAAAATGACTTTGAACTTCTTGATCCTGATGCCTTTACCTCCCCAGTGCTGATACTATAAATGTTGCAACACCACATCCATTTTACACTATGTAGGGATCAAACCCAGGGCTTCAGGGATTTGAGGCCAACACTCTACCAGCTGAGCTGCCTCCTAGTCCCTGCTCACTATTTGTTAATGAGAAACCCTGATTTACTCTCGTGTGTAGCTTCAGATCTTCAGGACGTGTTAAGCACTCAAAGATCCTGCACCGTGATAGAGGCAGGGTCGTCTCAAATGGAGGTCAGCCTGGGCTACATGGTGAGGCCCTGTCTAAAACAGAAGAAAATAAAAAAATAGATAAGTAAATATGGACTTTAAGGACATTTGTGATGTCTTGGAAAGAGGCTGTCTCTCTAAAATGGGAACCCTGGAACAGTGTGCAAGGACTGAGAGCTTCCCATTGTCTCCATGAAGTCACACCTGTCTGTCCTGAATCTTTAGATGCTCGGGGTTTGCTCTAAGGTAACTGCGGGCTTGTTTTTTTTTTTTTTTTTTTTTTTTTTTTTTTTTTTTTTTTTTTTTTTTTGACTTGTCTTACTCTTGCTATAGAATTATAAAAACAACTCTCGGAGCAGCAAGATGGCTTAGGGATAAGTGTCTGCTGCCAAGCCAGACTACACGAGTTCAATTCCTGGCACGCATACAGTGGAAAAAGAGAACAAATTTCTGCATGTTGTGTACACACACACACACACACACTTAATTAATTAATTTTTAAAAAGTTTTTAGATTTTTAAAAAAATGTATGAGTATGTCTGTGTATCTGCATATCTCCATGGATGTGCACCCGGGTACAGGTATGTTTGGAGGCCAAAAGAAGTTTGGAGGTACAAATCTCTTGGAGCTGGAACTACAGGTAGTTGTGAGCCTCCAATCACAGGTGTGAGCAAGGTTCTTAAGTGCTGAGCCATCTCTCCAGTCCCCAATCTTTAATTTTTTAAATTTAAGATTTATTTATTATTATATGTAAGTACACTGTAGCTACCTTTAAACACACCAGAGAAGGGCGTCAGATCTCATTATGGATGGTTGTGAGCCACCATGTGGTTGCTGGGATTTGAACTCAGGACCTTCGGAAGAGCAGTCAGTGCTCTTAACCGCTGAGCCATCTCACCAGCCCGGGTCCCCAATCTTAAAAGTAAAAATAAATAAATAAAAATAGATCTGACATCACAAATACTTCATTAAACAACGAAGGAGACCTGGGCTGGATCTCTGAGCTGCTATGAAGGCACACATGGGCCAGAGTATCCTGAAGAACTAGAGTCCTGATTATCGCAGGCTTTTCCCAGGCTGGCCTTAACTTTGAACTTTTTATCCACCTGCCTCTGCCTCCCAAATATTGGAATTGTAGATGTGTACCACAATGCCTGGTTTCAAACAGTACAGGGATAGGGGTGAAGCAGGTGTGTGTGTGTGTGTGTGTGTGTGTGTGTGTGTGTGTGTGTGTGTGACGTGTACAGTGTGTTTATCTGCAAGGCTGTTGAGCTACTTGATCCAGAACTCAGCCTCACCCATGATCTCCCTGTGTGAGCTTAAAAGAAGTTATTGAATTCTGAGCCTCATTGTTGCAGAGTATAGGCAGTACAAAGGGCAAGTAACTCACAGCATTTATGTGAGCCTTAAAGTAATGACCACAGGTAAGCCAAGTGTGGCAGCAAAGACCTATGATGCTTGGAGGGTGAGGCTGGAGGATCGCCAGGAGTTGAAGGTCATCCCTAGGTACAAATGTACAGAGGGCCATCCTGAGCAACATGGGGCCTGTGGAAAACAAATAAATACATGAAATGTCTACTTTTGTGCCTAATACAGTAACCAGCAGATAGATGTTACTATTTCTTTTTAATGATTTATGTATTGTTTTTAATGTATGAAGACATTTTGTCTCCATGTATATCTGTGTATCAAGTGTGCAAACACTATGCCTGTGGAGGCCAGAAGAGGACACTGGATCCTCTCAAACTGGGGGTTTCAGTGGTTGGAGATGCTGGGAATCTAACCTTGGCCCTCTGAAAGAGTAACCAGTACTCTTAACTGTTGGGCTATCTTTCCAGCCCCGGGGTTGTTAACGTTGTTTGCTTGTTGTTTGGAAACAGTCTTACTATGGAACCCTGTCTGGCCTGAAACTCACTTTGTAGCCCAAACTGACCTCAAAAATCACAAAGATTCTGTTCTGACTCCCGGGTGCTGGTATTAAAAGCATTCCATTATGCCTAACTTATTTTTATTACTATTATTAGGTTATTGTTATCACCATTATGAATACATGTTATTTTCCATATACTATTTCAAAAATATTACACCCATCATCGCAAATCCTCATAACACAGAGAACTTAGTGACCTGCCTGGTACTAGACTACCAGGGAACTTGTATTTAATACAGTTTCAAAGCAAGCTCTTTCTGGCTCTAAGGCCTGCTCTCTTTGAGCTGAGACCGCCCATGCCTGAACTCAACTGTTAACTGGCTACTTAATATCTCTTGTGTGTTCATACAAAGCTTGGCTACTATCCAAAGTAATTTACCATCATCCTGGCACAGGGCTGCTATCAGAATACACAAAACCCTTTCCCCAAGCTGGGAGGGGTGGGGAAAGCTATGCTTTAGTGCCTATCCAACAGGAAAGAAGCACAACTGTCCCAAAGCCTATGACCTCATTTCTTTAATAACTAGGCAATACTCTTTTTCTCCTGATATTCTAAAATTAGGTTTGTGATGAAGAGAGATCACAGTGGCTAAAGGCATCTGTTGCCAAAGCCTGAAGACCTGAGTTCACTCCCCAGAACCTACCTTGTAGGAAGGAACCAATTCTTGCAATATCTGTCGACTTTCACAAGTATGCTGTGGCACACAAGCACACTCATTTACACACACACACACACACACACACACACACACACACTCATATGCATTCACTCATTCTCTCTCTCTCTCTCTCTCTCTCTCTCTCTCTCTCACACACACACACACACACACACACACACTAATTGATTTTTCAAGTCATTTTATTTTCCCATAAAATGTCCCTTCTAGGAAAGTACATAAATTGTCTTGGCCTGCTAGTGACCTTGTCACAGCTAGAGAATATTGTAGTCACAAATGAAAAGCCTAAACAAGTTTGCTCTTTCTTTTCTTTTCTTTTTTTCTTTTCTTTTATTCCTTCCTTCCTTGCTTCATCTTTCTTCTTTCTTTCTTTCTTTCTTTCTTTCTTTCTTTCTTTCTTTCTTTCTTTCTTTCTTTCTTTCTTTCTTTCTTTCTTTCACTTTCTTCCCTTTGTTTCTTTTTGGCTGTGGGGTGATGGGAAGGAGATTGCAAACCCTGAGGGTGATGTGAGTTTCCAAGCAGGGCAGGAGTGAGGACCATTTTCCAAATAGACAAAATTTCCCTCATTTAGACTCAATGGCCACAGCGGTGGGTCCTAGCTCTGAATGAGCTCTGAATACACTTTAGGTTCATCTGGAGCGTGTAGATTTGACTGTGGTTAGTACAATACAAAGGCTGGTTTCACAATAGCGTATTGACATTGCATGCTTTCTCAAACAATGGATAATGTGCTGTTTAATGTTGAAAAGTGTTCTTCTCTTGTTCTTGAAGAATCGCTGTAGGCAAGATCCACTGACCAATACTCAAAACGAGAATGAAATGTTACAGAGGAACAGAATATTGGTACAACCTCAAAGTGTCTTCTTGGAGTCTTTAAATACCACAGTGCAATTAATGGCTGTCCCCCACTTTGATACGCCTCTCCTGGGAAACAGAAGCCATTCTTTACCCTTGACTGACGATTGGACTCAGACTCAATTCTCAAGTAAGGAAAGAGGAGTAACTTCACAACAGAGAAATCTGGCAGCAGCTGTGACCTTGGAACCACGTGACTAAGTTAATATCACGGCCACAAGGGATGTTGCTGTCACATATCAACAACATGACTCAAGGAGAAGGATGAGGCATCCCTGTGACCTTCCTCTTCCAAACCAGTAACTGCAGTCTCATCCTGAGAAACTTCAGATTAGGCCCCAAGGGACATTCTACAATAATACCTAAACTGTGTTCTTCATAAGGGCCAAGGTTGCTGGGCCTGGTGGTTCACAGCCTGTAATCCCAGCACTTGGGAAACTAAACCAGACAGATGGCCATGAGTTCAAAGTTATCCTGGTCTGCAGAGTGAGGCCTTGTCTCAAAAGACAAACAAGCCAGGCGGTGGTGGTGCACACCTTTAATCCCAGCACTTGGGAGGCAGAGGCAAGTGAATTTCTGAGTTCCAGGCCAGCCTGATCTACAGAGTGAGTTCCAGGACAGTCAGGGCTACACAGAGAAACCCTGTCTAGAGAAAAAAAAACAATAAAAACAAAAAACAAACAAACAAACAAACAAATCAAAAGACAAACAAAAGAAGTGTGAGGATCCTGGGAAAACAAGCCTGAGAAAGTATCATAGATAGGAAGACTAAGGAGGCCGACAGATGAATACAATGTATATATATGTAGCCTAAGAGGAATCCTGCAACAGACAGATACAGATTCACAAACAGATTCTCTCACTCCATTTCCCTCTCCCTCTCCATCCCCCCCTCACATATACACACACATACACAGAGTGCAGTAAAGAAACTAGAAAAATCTAGAAGGCTATAGTTCAGTTTGTAGTATGTTCTATTTTACTTATTTTTATGTGTTTGCATGTATGCCTGGACTCATGTATCTATATCATATACATTCCTGGTGCCCTTGGAGGCCAGAAGGGAGCGTCGTATCCCCTGGAACTTACAGGGTTACAGGTGGAGTTACAGGTGGTTGTTAGGTCACCATCCATTGTGTCCTAGGAACTAAACCTGGATCCCCTGCCCCCTGCAAGAACAATTGCTCTTCCCCACGTGGTTAGTGTGCATGTCGTGTGACATTCAGGGAAGACACACCAAGGAGCTCCCTGTTTTTTCTTTGTAACTTTGTTGTTATTGTTGTTTCATAAACCACAGGCTGGACTCCATCTAACTGTGTACCTGAGGATGTCCCTGAAAGCATGATCCTCCTGCCTCTGCTGCTTGGGAGCTGGATTTTCAGGCAGGCGTCACAACTCCTGGTTTATGAAGTACCAGGAATTAAGTCCAGGGCTTTCTGCTTGCTGGGTCTATGTTCTGTCAGCTGAGTCCTATTCCCCAACCCTATAGCTCTTCTTTAAATACAAACATTGCAAAATACTAGTTTTAAAATACCAATGTGGGGACCTGGAGAGGTGGCTCAGCACTTAAGAGCACTTGCTACTCTTGCAGAGGACCTGGATTTGGTTCTCAGCACCCACAGGCATGTGTGTGTCACAGACATACTTGCAGACAAAGCACTCATGTTCATAAAAACAAGTGAAAAGTTTAGTTTAACTTATATGAGTTGCCTAGGACTAGACTCCTCCAGAACTTGTATTTAGTACCAGTTTGCACACCCCCTGAGCTTCCTGAAAGTGTAAAGAAGGGCAGAGGTAAGGGTAGCCCAAGATGGCTCATTGGGCAAAGTACTTACTACCAAGTTTAAGGCCTGAGTTTGATTCCTGTGACCCACATGGTGGAAGAAGAGACCTGGGTCCTTCAAGTCAAGTTGCTCTCTCTCCCTCTCCCTCTCTCTCTCCTTCTCCCTTTCTCTCCCTCTCCCTCTCTCTCTCCCTCTCCCTCTCCCTCTCTCTCTCCTTCTCCCTCTCTCTCCCTCTCCCTTCTTCTCTCTCTCTCTCTCTCTCTCTCTCCCCCCTCTCTCCTTCTCCCCCTCTCTCTCCCTCTCCCTTCTTCTCTCTCTCTCTCTCTCTTTCTCTCTCTCCCCTCTCTCTCTCCTTCTCCCCCTCTCTCTCCCTCTCCCTTCTCTCTCTCTCTCTCTCTCTCTCTCTCTCTCTCCCCCCTCTCTCTCCTTCTCCCCCTCTCTCTCCCTCTCCCTTCTCTCTCTCTCTCTCTCTCTCTCTCTCTCTCTCACACACACACACACACATGAAATATATGCCCATATAAGTAAGTACACACACCAAATAAATATAATAAAAAATAGTAAAGGCTAGAACTGGCCCCCTTAGTGCGGCATGTACAAAGCACCCACTTCATGCTGGTGTGGCAGGATACTATAGGGATGTTTGCTCTTTTTTTGTTTTTTGTTTTTTGTTTATTTGTTTGTTTTTTCGAGACAGGGTTTCTCTGTGTAGCCCTGGCTGTCCTGGAATTCGCTCTGTAGACCAGGCTGGCCTCGAACTCAGAAATTCGCCTGTCTCTACCTCCCAAGTGCTGGGATAAAAGGCGTGCGCCACCACCGCCCGACTGGGAGACTTGCTCTTAATGTCTTGGTGCTGTGGATCAAACCCCAGGTAGAGTGCTCCATTCTCAGCCCCTGATTCTAGATTTTTGTGGCCTCTCTTTCCTTAATGTCACATGCATACTAGCCACGAGAATAAGAGCCATTGCTCTTGCAGAAGATCCAGATTTGGTTCCTGGGATGCATGGATGATAACTTACAACCACCTGTAACTCCAGTTCCAGGCTTTACGATGCTCCCTTCTGGTCGCCAAAGGCACCAGGGATGTACATGGTACACACACATAGGTATAGGCATGCACACATACACATAAACATAAATAAAGTTTTAACATACTTCTATCTAAATTACAGACTTCATCTGAACTTTATTAGTTTCTTTACTGCACTTTGTGTGTCTGTGTGTCTGTGTGTCTGTATGTCTGTTCCAAGACTCCTCCTATGCCTCACACACATCGTATTCATCTGTCATCATGCTTCCTTAGTCTTCCTTTCTATGATAATTTCTCAGTCTTGTTTTTGCATAATCCTGGCACTTCCTTTGTCTTTGGAGAAAGGTCTCACTCTGTAGACCAGTGTAACTTGGAACTCATGGCCATAAAAATCTCACCTGTTAGTAGAGCGCCTTTATCATTTCTTTGAGGTGAGAACAGTCAAAACCTTTTCATCTAGCTTTTTCCCCATTGTGGGGACAAAGCCCAGGGCTTTGTGTATTACATGTCTTCTTGGCTTTTGAAATATAAGCACATTATTATCTACAATAACCCAACTGCAGCAGAACATCAGCCCTCACCTCTCTTATCTAACTATAACTTAGTGCCCTATCACAGGGCTCCATGCCTCCCTACCCCTTGGTTTTACTGTTATGTTTTCCATTTGAAAAGAAGGGAGGGAGGGAGGGAAGGAGAGAGGGAGGGAGAGAGAGAAGGAGGGAGGGAGGGAAGGAGGAAGGAGCAGAGAGTTAGCTTAACATAGCATTTGCTGTTCTTCCATACGACCTGTTCCCAACACCTATGTCTCAAGGCTCACGGCCAACAGTAACTCCAGCTCTAGCAGGGAATCCAATGCTCTCTTCTAGCCGCTGGCCTCTGCACACATGCTCACACATGCTCACATAAATAGACTGACACACTCACAAATAAATAAAGTTTAAAAATAAAACCAAAGAAGGAAAGGACTTGACCTTGAACTTCTCACGCCTCCTGGTCCCTCTGCCTACACCTCTCGTGTGTTGGGTTTATCTGTGTGAGCCACCATGACAGGTTTGACTAGAATGGTTTTGCTGCTTAATGGCCCTCCACTGGGCTCAGGGAAGCACCTCAGCACTCGGTTTAATTCTCTTTTTATTTTTTCTTTTCTTCTTGTTAATTTGTGTGTGTGTGTGTGTGTGTGTGTATGCGTGCCTGCACACATGTGTATGCCTGTGAGTGCATGTGTGGAGGAGGTCAGAGGTTGGCACAGGAAGTCCTATTATTCTCTCCCTTATTCTCTGACACAGTGTCTCTTAATGAACTTATAGCTCCGCACTTTGGGTTAGACCACTTAACTGTGAACACCCTGTCTCTATCCTTACCCCTGAGCTTGCATGCAAGGTCTTTTACATGGGTGTTGGGGATCAGAACTTAGGTCATCATGCTTGGTAGCAAGTATTATACGCACAAAACCATATCTCCTGCCTCCTTGTTAAATTTCACTTTTATTTATTTATTTATTTATTTATTTATTTATTTATTTATTTATTGAGGCAGGTTCTCTCTTTGTAGTTCCAGCTGTCCTGGAATTCACCCTGTAGCCCAGGCTGGCCTTGAACTCACAGAGACCCGTCTGCCTCAGCCTCCTGAGTGCTAGGGTTCCAGCTGTTCACCACCGTGCCCAGCCCCATGCTTACCTTTTAAATAGTTGTGACGCTTAAATCAGACTCTTCAGAGATGCCAGAACTATTTTCAAAGTCATTAAAAATATAAGAATTAAGAGGTAGAGAGAAAAGTTTGCATCAGGTATTTTGATTTTGTCTTTAAATAACAACAAATGAAATTTGGTGACCCATGGAGACAGAGTTTCTTGTTGATGACAAGAAAGAGGCAGTTCCTGCCAAACAAGGAGTTCTTGGGAGCTGTAGAGAAAGAGGCTGAGTGTGAGGCTCCAGCCTTGAGGCTGCCTCTCTCCTCTTCCACAGGTTCTGAATAGAAGGGAAGACCCCAGAGTAAAGTGGCTTGGGCCTGGCCCAGGAGAAGATAGCACCTCAAAGAAGCCTTGGCCCAGAAGGGAGGCCACAGAGACAAAATGGCAGAGAGGCTGAGTTAAGGAGCAAAGTTCATATCTCTGGGCCCAAGCCCTCTCTGCTCCCCACTACTAACCCTCAGCTCCAGCCTACTTCTCCAGGCTCTCTGATGACAATGAAGCAGGCACTCCATCATGTGTCTCCATTTTTTTCCAGCCAAGTCTATAGTAGGCTCTACCTTCAGTGGGCACTGGAGCTGGTCAGGCTGAAGGTGGAAGGGGAACCTCTCCATTCCTGCCAGCAGCAGCCCCTTGTCCTTACTGTGGCAATGGATTGCATTACACATTGGTCCCTGAGTCAGCGTCCCTCCCATATTGCTAAACCAGCTCTGTGACAGCCTTAGGGCCTTGAGTCTCCGCTTCTAGGCTTCTAGCACTACCTACTGCTCTTTCGACTCTGTTTCTTGGAGTGGCATGTCTCCTGCAGCATACTATCTCTGGTGACTGCACTCTTTTCCAGATGTCCAATGCTAGGTGGTCAGTTCCTTATGTTAAATCCTCTTTCTTAGCTGGCCATGGTGGTAAACTCCTACAACCCAATCTGTGGGATGGAGATGACGCAGATGGAGTCCAGCCTGGGTTACATAGGGAGAACCTGCCTCAACAAATACAATCAGTGTGATTTGTTTTCTTGATGTAACTGTGGCCCGCTCAAGTAAGTGCCTGATCCCCTGAGACCTTGTTGGGTCATTATTAATACGAGAAGTTTCTAGTAGAGCAACATCATCATCAGATAAGACATGACCGTGAGAGACCTGTGGTCACGAGGCAGGCTTAGCTACAGCCTTGACAATGTGACTGGATTGTAAGCTTCAGTTATGACACACACTAAGATCCAAAGCCAGGCTAGACCTGTTACATCAGCAGAAAAGCTGGTGCACAAGGCAGACTAGGATAAGACGCCCAGCAGGGCCTTGGTGCCCAGAAGCCTAGTTGGTCCCCAGACTGTCCACAATGTGTAAGACCCCTCAAATACCAGATGTCACCCTGGAGTAGGGCCAGCCACCACTGACAGATGAGAGAGATGTCTGACAATGACTTACGGTCCTGAACTGACAATTGTTCAAAATGAAAGTCAATACTGTTGCTTAAATTTTGTTGTTTAGATGTAATTTCAGCTTGAGTTGTAAGATGAGTGTTACCTTCCCTCCTGGTTCCCTCCCCTCCCCCAACCCTGGCAGGGATGTTATGTTACCTTTGCTTCATGCCTGTGTGTGAGTACACACTTTCCAGAAATGTGTATTTTGTTATGTTTGTTATCGAGAGTGGAATGCGATCACTACCACACACATGTGGAAGTCAGAAGACAGCTTGTGGGCATCGGTCCTTGACCTCCCCCATGGTTCATCAACATCAAACCCAGGTCGTCGGGTTTGGCAGCAAGCTCTTTCGCCTGCTGAGCCCTACTGCCAGCCCATCTTGAAATTTAAAACTTGTTAACAGAATATCTTTTTATCATTTAATAACTTAGTATGGGGGCTGGAGAGGTGGTTTAGCGGCTAAAAGCACTTGTTGCTCCTGCAGAGGACCCAAGTTTGGATCCTAGCACCTGCATGGTGGTTCATAACCATCTGTAAACTGCAGTTCCAGGGGACCTGATGCCCTCTTCTGACTTCCCAGGATGCCAGGCACACAGATGGTAAGCATGTATACATTCATGCACATAGAATAAATATAAAAAGAAAATTTAAAAAGACCTCAATGTGTATTTCCCCTAAAAGACAGTCTCCTATATAACCACACACACCCATCAGAACTGGAGAATCTGGGCCAGGAGGCAGCTCCACAGGTCCAGCTCTTGCTGCCAAGTTTAACCTGAGTTCACCCGAGTAAATGTGTAAGGTGAGAACCAACTCCACAAAACTGTCCTCTGACCTCCGCACGCATACTGTAGCATGTGCTTACCAGCGCGTACACATCACACACACACTATAATAATAAATAGACTTGGGAAAAAAAAGTAACCAGGTGCATGTACACCTTTAATCCTAGCACTCAGGAGGCAGAGGCAGAAGGATCTCTATTAGTTCAAGGCCAGCCTATGTCTACAGAGTGAGTTCTTGAACAATCAGAACTATTTAGAGAAACCCTGCCTCAAAAGAAATAGGTAATTTGGCATTGTAAGCTATAATAAATTGGGGGCTGGAGAGATGGTTCAGTGGTTAAGAGCACTGACTGCTCTTCTGAAGGTCCTGAGTTCAATTCCCAGCAACCACAAGGTAGCTCACAACCATCTGTAATGAGATCTGATGCCCTCTTCTGGAGTGTCTGAAGACAGCTACAGTGTACTTACATATAATAAATAAATCCAAAAAGAGTATTTAAAAAATATATATAATAAGTCCACAAATTTACTTCAAATTTTACCAACAGTTTCCATATATCCTTCCAAACAAAAAACAAGCAAAGGAAAACAAATGCAAGATTATCTATAGCATTTAGTTGTCACAAACAATAAATTTTAATCAAGAAATAGATCGGGGAGGAATTGCGACTACATTTTTTCTCTGTCAGTACAAATCTTGTAGTGTGGGGGCCTGGCCCACTGTGTTAGTGACTGATATGAACCACAGTTTCAGGGCTGGGACATGGGTAGGTTGGGAAGATGCTCAGCTAGCCCTAACCTGGGGTTCCATCTTCATCACCACATAAACTAGGAGTGGGGATGCCCACCTGTAAGCCCAGCACTAGGAGGTGGAAGGAAGAGGGAAGAGAAATCAGAAGTTCAAGGTTATGTTACATGGTAAATTGGAGGTTAGCTTGACTCTTACTCTTAGAGACTGTATCTATCTTGAACAATACCAGAAAAACAGTAATAGTTCAAGCCTCTTTGTTCTTTGACCCTTGTTAGTCATTTCCCATCAGTCAGTCATACCAGAAATGAAGCCCAGTGGGAAAGCAGGTGTTTTCAAGTTAGATGGAGAACCAGCTTTGCATTAAGCTCATGGTGTGGGCTCTGAGACATCTGAACATCTGCAAGTCTCCTTCTCCCCTTTCCCATGGAGGGGAGCTCAGCACAGGAAGACCAGACCCCAACAGAGCTGAGTCCACTCACACCGTGGCTCTGTGTTACTCTGGGGCCTCAGCTTCCAGGGTTTTAGTTCTTTCGTACCTGGATGTGAACTGGACCTTGTGGGCCTATGGAGCAGAGGCATGCTTATGGGAACCAGGCCTTGCCCCAGTAGCAGCTTCTCACTGCCAGGTTAGCTCCTTCCTGTCAGCCCTTCTAGGCCTTCAAGTCGTCCTCCTTGAGCTTGCCTCTTCATCTGCAAAGCACAGCCAGTGATACCCACCCCTGGTTACTGTGGGGATGGAGAAGAGTGGGTGGGGGCCTTGGTGCGGAGAAGAGCTCACAGCAGAGCTGTCTGGACAGATCATGTGATGTGATGGATGGGATGGTAACACAAACAGAAAAGTGTTTTGGAATCCTGTCCTGCCAAGAATGTGGGCAAACCTGTTCTCTCTGGTGCTTCAGCCCTTGGCTTCCCGTCACCCTGGCCAGTGCCATCCTCTCCTCTGCCAGGTGGTGAGTCTGAAGTGCAGGATTCCAGGCTTCTTGAGAGCCACTCAGTTCTGTCTCCAAGAAGGGAAGGAGGATGTCACCTAGCCTGGGCAAATTTTCAGCAAGAGAACGCAGCTCCAATGCTGCCTCTCAACCCTGGCGGGCTTTCTCAGAGTCCCACCCGTGGCCTCAGCCCACTAGCTCTTTCCCTGACTCTCTGCATACCATGTTCAAGGTCAGAGATACACCCTGAGGAGGGCTTTGGCCTGGGGGAATACAAGCCCACTCAAAAAGACTGAGGCAAGATTTCTTGCCCCTCAGCCCCTCAGCAAGAGTAGGCCAAGTGGGGGAGACAAGCGGATCCACACAGTGTTCAAAGCCCTAGACCAAGCTCTGGACTCCACACTTACCTTGGGGACCCTCTTAAGTACTGGGAGTCTGAGGCCTGATCCTTCTTTCATAAGGCAAGGAACAGAGAGGTTCAGTGGGTAAAACTTGTGGCTGGAATTAATGACTCCTCAGAGGTCAACTCCGGCTTTAACCCATCGCTTCTCAACCTTCCTAATGCTGAGACACTTGAACACAGTTCCTCCTATTGTGGTGACCCTCAACCATAAAATTACTTTTGTTACTACTTCATAATGTCATTTTGCTACTGTTATGAATTGTAACATACACGTATGATATGCAGAATATCTGATCTGATATGTGACCTCTGTAAAAGGGGTCACTACCCACAGGTTGAGAACCACTGCTCTAACTAGACTCCAAAACTTGTGTTTGGTCTACCATGGGATGGAAGAAGAATCTGGAACAGAACCGGGAATGCTCTGACCTTGGAGAGCAACATCTTTTGGGGTGTAGGCTGTGCCTTTGCCAAGTCACCTGTGTACACTCTGGGATCACAGATCTGGCAGGGACTGTCTGTCACCTGGCATGTAGTTGGGTCTTTCCTGTCTGGTTATTGTAGACTCTGGAGTCCTCTGCTTATATGCTTACATACCAAGCAAAGACCAGAAAAAGCTGTAGGAGCTCTGAGCTGTTTAAACAATGATAGGAGACAGGCCCAAGCCTTCTTATTTATCAGAAAACACCTCCGAGTGCCTGCGAGGAAGGAAAGGACTTGCCCAAGGTGGCTTAGCCTTCCCCACTTCTGCTCAGCTGGTTCCCTCTCATCAACACCCTCAGCTTTTCCAGGAAGAAGGGGTGTGTTCCAGGTTCCCAATAGGGAAGGTAAAAACCCCATCTAATCCCCCAAGTCCCTCTTCTCTGAAGGATCGGGGCAAGGTCAGAGTAACCCAAAAGAGGCAGGGCCACCAGATCCTAAAGTATTTGCTTTAAAAGATTCTGCCCCTGATGCTAGAATTGGCTGATCTGGAAATAAGAAGCCAGCACATGACAAAACAGGCTTGTTTTGTATAAAGGACAGCAACTGCAGAGGAGGGCGGAGGGCCAGGGAGTTAAGATGGCTCCCACTCAGAACTCAGAGACTGAGAGAGAGAATTCTAGTTTTGTTTCATTTTAAGGGTCTCAGAATGTAGCTCTGGCTGGCCTGAAACTTGCCTTATAGATCAGGCTGGCCTTAAACTTCCAGCTCCTCTCCTGCCTTCCCAGTACTAGGATCATAGGTGTGTGCCACCATTACCTTGCCTGGCTCCCTTTGTTTATTTGTTTGTTTTGGTGTGTGTGTGTGTGTGTGTTTGCTTGCTTGTTTGACTTTTTTTTTGAGACAAGTTCTCAAGTAGCCCAAGCTGGTCTTGAACTCTTGATTCTCCTATACCAGCATGTCCATACCAAGATGTATTTATTTACTTGTTCATTCATTCATTCATTCATTCATTCATTCATTCATCAGTATAGTTTCCTAAATGTCAGTCATTACTATAAAACTTCTTCTTTTGTTATGGTGCTGGGTATTATAAAATTTAATCACTCTGCCTTGTATAACCTGGAAAACTTTTTACCTCCTGTTTTTTTGTTTTGTTTTGTTTTGCTTTTCAAGACAGGGTTTCTCTATATAGCCCTGGCTGTCCGGGAACTCACTCTGCAGACCAGGCTGGCCTCGAACTCTGAAATCTGCCTGCCTCTGCCTCCCAAGTGCTGATATTAAAGGCGTGTGCCACCACTGCCTGTCCTACCTCTTATTTTTGTATTTTACTTTATTTTTCATCCTTTTATGTGTAGGGTGTTTTACCTCTGTGTCTGTCTGGGTACCATATGTGTGCACCCACAGAGGCCAGAAGAGGGCATCAGATCCCCTGGAACTAGAGTTATAGATGATTTTGAACCCTCATGCAGGTGCCTGAAATCAAACCTGGGTCTTCTTGAAAAGAAGCCAGTGCTCTTAACCTCTGAGCCCTCTCTCCAGCAACCACAATTGACTATTTTGCTTAAATGCATTTAGCCTCAGCCTGAGCAAGAGTTAAGTTAGTTTAAAGGCAGCTACAATAAAAACAACATATTTGCCTGGGTGCTGGGTGATATTTACCTTGGATCACCGAGCTGCCTTTGATTATCTCTTCCATCCACAGCCCAGTTACTGCTTTTGAGAAAAGGACAGGCTTTGCAGCAATGACCTTCTGATCCTAACTTTGTAAGGAGCCTGACACTCAGCAAGGGACAGGGAGGCTGGTCAGACTCAGAGGACTGGTAGCTGGCTGGTCAAAAGCACCAAATCCATCTATCATGTTTCCAGGGCTGAGCAGTGACTCAGGAAGGGAAGGAGACTATACCCCAGGAGTGGTCTGTCAACGCAGCCTGCAAACACCACAACAAACAAAGAAGCATGTCCCCATGGGAGTGGACAGCCTCTAAAACAAGAGCCACACTCTCCACTGGACTCTCTGAATCTTTCTGTTTTTCTAGAGGCACTAAAATTCCAGCTAAAAGCTTTTTACTCCCAAAGAAACTCTGCACTGAGGAGGTTCGGGGCCAAATAAAGCCACTAATGGCCTCTAAGCACCCAGACTTGCGTCATTCAAGTACTTCCTTCTTGGGTCCCTGCTCAGCCCATAAGCTCCTTTTATGGCCCCAAGAAACAGGGCTTCTAGGACCCTGTCTGTTCTCAGAAACCCAGGCCTTTCTTGTTCAGATGACAGAGCTAGATGTGAGCACTGCTACAGCCATGCTTGGCCTTTCAACTACTGAACTTTGGACAAGCAAGAGTCCAGAGAGTTGTGGGCCCAGGCAGGGAAGGAACATGTGGGCTTCCTCGGGAGAGCCACTTGAGAGCCCTGTGTAAGGAGAGGAAGGATCCGGTATGCCAGAGAAGCACAGGGGCGGGTGGGTGTTTGCAGAGAGCTGGCTTCTCTGGAGGCTGTTGGTCCTACCACTAAGATTCTGTGTGATCTGCCTGTCCTTGAGATCCGGTACGTCCTGGACTCCGTGTATTGAATGACACTTCGCTGAGACTGGCTGGCGTGTCTGTCTGTTCCATGCGAGCAAATCAATGGCAGATGCAGTGAAGTCATCCGTCAGCCTCCCAAATTAGACTTGGCAAGCTAGAGTGCCAGGTCTTATATTGACCAATGCTTTATGATCTAAAACATCCAACAGAGCCCAGCACAGAGGCTCTCCCAGAATTTAGGAGAGTTAGGCAAAAGTTTGGAAAGGTCAGGGCTAGCCTGGACTCCATAGTGAGATCCTGTCTCAAACCAATAAAACAAGTCCCTTACATAGGAGTCATCAATCCACCCTGGGGTGATTTGTCCCAGACCTGTACGATCTTAAGACCCACGTGAGGGCACCATCTCCCACATACTCAGAGTGACTAGCCCAGCTTTCTGCCGGGGAAACCTGGGTCTTTATGGGTCCGCCCCTCCTGTCAGGGTGACTTTGAACAAGATATTTGACTTCTCTGACACTTGCTTCTTTTCTAGTTTTCCTTTCCTCCTACCCCTGATTGATTGATTGATTGATTGATTGATTGATTTCCTTCTGTCAGAGTCTCATGGCTGGCCTTAAACTCCTTCCACCTCTTGAATGCCAAGATTCCAGGCATGCTAGCTATCGTGCCTGGTTCAGTGCTGGGCACTGAAGCTAGGTTTTTACTCTTTTGACATAGTGAGTCTCAAATACCCCAGGCAAGCCTTGAACTCCTGACGCTCCTGCCTCTGCTTCCTGAATATCGACTTTATGGATGTGGGCCATCATGCCTTCCTCACTTCTGCCACCAAAGGTAGGCTAGAGTGGACTCTGAAGGCAGCTCCGGCTCTACCACCTTGACAGATGGCCTTGGGAAATGATGTCACTCCTGAAAGCCTCCATTTCTCACACAGTGAGGTGGGGCCAATAAAGCCTGTTTTAAGTGGCTAGTATACGGCCTGAATGAAGTACACAGAGTGCTCAGCACAATATCAGCCCACAGTAAAAGTGCTCAGTGGGTGGTAGCCAGAATAATAATAATCTACCGTGTAAAGTACCTAGCATGAGGCCAGACACATAATTACTAATAAAAAAAAGTATGTTATAAGTTGGTGTTCAAGGGTTAGTGTAAAGGGTTTGGCTGGACACGGCTCAGCAGGATTATGTGTGAAACAAAGGAGTCTTAGCCATTGCAAGCTCTGAGCGACTCAACGGTAACCAGTGCAAAGCTAATAATGATCTTGGGTCATATTGTCTCTAGAAGCTGGGAGGTAGGAGCCCAGTCCTCCCTTATTTCTAGGCAGACAATACCCAAAAAATGGAAGAAAGAAGAAAGGAGGCCTGGAAAGAGGACTTCCTTCCCTTCTACTTCTCCTCCTCCTCCTCCTCCTCCTCCTCCTCCTTCTCCTTTCTTCTCCTTCTTTCTTCTCCTCCTTCTCCTTCTTTCTTCTCCTTCTTCTCCTTCTCCTCCTCCTCCTTTTCTCTCTCTGTCTCTCTGTCTCTCTCTCTCTCTTTCTTTTTTTTTTTTATGTTTTATATTATGTAGAACAGGCTAGCCTCAGACTCACAAACTTACTGCCTCCGCTTCTGCCTCCTGGGTACTGGGACAAAAGGCACATGCCACTACCTCTGGCTCAAAACCTCCCCGTATTTCAACACTCTTGGCAAGTGTGCTTATTTGAACAAAAGAATGGGAAACAGACAATCCATTCTCTTTCCTATGGCCAAGCTGTTTCTTGGTGTAAAATAGGCTGTTGTGAGGGAGACAGGGCTGAACTGATGAAGAGATTTGAAAACAGGACAGGGAGGCAGGACCTGAGGCCACCAGGTACATCTTTTTCAAAAAATGTGTATTTCCCTTTCATCTGGGAGTTAGTTCAGTTGGTCGAGTGCTTGCTGTGTATGCACAAATCCCTGGGTTAGGTCTCTGGCACTGCAGAGCCAGGTGTGGTGTTGTGTGCCTGTAATCCTAGCCTTCTTAAGATGGAGGCAGGAAGATCAGAAATTCAAGGTCATTTTCTGCTACATTAGCAAGTTCAAGACTAGCCTGGGATAAATGAGACTCTGTTTCAATTTTTTAAATACATACTTCTTAAAAATGTTTATTGAGTAGCTTAGAGAGTAGCAGGATAAGGGATAGTTTGAGTACTGCCTAACATCCAGCAAATAAATGGTTCTTTTTCTTTTCTTCTCTTCTCTTTTCTTTCTTTCTTTCTTTCTTTCTTTCTTTCTTTCTTTCTTTCTTTCTTTCTTTCTTTCTTTCTTTCTTTCTTTTTAAGATGGCGTCTTACTCCATAGCCTTGGCTGGCCTGGATTTTGCTACATAAATCAAACTGTTTCTTATAATGCCCAGGACAGGACCACCAGCCCAGGGGTGGCACTGCCCACAGTGAACTAGGCACTCACTCCAAAATCAATCATCTATCAAGAAAATGCACCTTGGACTTGCCCACAGGGTGGTCTGATGGGGGCATTTTCTCAACTAAGGCTCCTCCTCCTGACTCTTGCTTGTGTCAAGTTGATATAAAACTATTCGGCACTGGTATAGCCGTATTCCTGAGTGTAGTGATGGTTCAATAGGTTCTACAGGTTCTCTAGGCAATGGCTTAAAGTCTAACATTTAAACACACGAATTTTATTGTACAGGGACTATAATGCCACAGAAAACCGGATTGATCTCCCAACCCCTGCCCCAACACAGAACTCTTTTTTTTCCCTGTGAAGCACTCAAAGCTTAGTTCAATAGAAAATAATTTTCATCAAAGAATTGTACATTTTCTTCCCACATGTCTTTCTTTGAAGTAGAAATTACTGTGATCCACTTCTCTGCAAGGAAAGAAATGACAAAATATTAATTGGAAAGTATTTTTTAAAACTCAAACACCAAAGTCAAGTAAAAGCCACTTTTTTAGAAGCCTCTGCTCCACAACACACACACACAAAAGGAGCCAAGGCTGTTGAGTAATTAAGATCCCCTCTAACGCAGCTCCAAAGACACAGCGAAGTAGGGAACAAGTGAAAAGGACCAAGGTCAGCCCTGATGTTCGCTGCTTTAGTTTTTAATTGTTATCTTGCCTGTATATATGCCTGTGGCATGGTGTAATGGTCTGACACACACATCTAATCCAGTACAGAGCATGACCATATCCTTAAACATGTTTGGTGTGGTGTGGTGTGGTGTGGTGTGTGTGTGTGTGTGTGTGTGCATCTGTGTGCCATGGCATGTGTGGAGGTCAAAGGTCAGCCTTCGGTGTTGGTGCTGATTCTTTCTACCCTCTGGGGATGCTCCACCTGTAAGGGGTATGCTGTGATTTCAGACACTCGAGTTCCTTAGTTAAGGTTACTAATGCTCCAGTGAAACCCTATGACCAAAGCAACTTGGGGAGGAAAGGGTTTACTTGGCTTATACTTCCTCAGCACTGCTCATCACTGAAGGATGTCAGGACAGGAACTCAAACGGGGCAGGAGCCTGGAGGCAGGAACTGATGCAGAGGCCATGGAAGGATGCTGCTTATTGACTTGCTCACAATGGCTTGCTCAGCCTACTTTCTTTTTGTTTCTTTTCTTTTCTTTCTTTCTTTTTTTTCTTTCTCAAGACAGGGTTTCTCTGTGTAGCCCTGGCTGTCCTGGAACTCACTCAGTAGACCAGGCTAGCCTTGAACTCAGAAATCTGCCTGCCTCTGCCTCTCAAGTTCTGGGATTAAAGGTGTGCACCACCACTGCCTGGCATCAGCCTATTTTTTTTTTATAGAACCCAGGGCCACGAGCCTAGGGATGGAGCCGCCCACAATGGGCTGGGCCCTCCCACATCAATCACTACTTAAGTGCCCTCGAGGCTTGCCTACTATGGACCTTATAGAGGCACTTTCTTAATTGAGGTTCCCTCCTCTCGGATGACTTTAGCTTGTGTCAAGTTGACATAAAACTATCCAGCACAACTACACTGTGTGATTGTGCGTGGGCTCTGGGGACTGAATTCAGGTCTTCAGACTTGTAAAGCAAGTCTGAGTCATCTCCTCAGCCCTTGAACATGCTTGCTTCCTTCCTTCCTTTCTTCCTTCCTTCCTTTCTTCATTTCTTCATTGCTTTTAAGTGTGGGAGCACTGTGATTGTGAGCATGTTCCCACCACACCTAACTAAAAAATTTGATCAATACATAATTGTACATATTTATGGAGAATAATCATAGGATATCATATGATACTCCAATACTACATATATTATAAATTAGCTGAAAGAACTGAATGAACAACTCTGTCTCTTTGCCATCATGAGTTCCTATCTTCTAGCTACTCACAAAATGTCAGTTAGCTGGGTATATGGCACTCTGAAGGCAGAGGCAGACTCAGTGAACTTGAAACCAGCTTGATCTACATGGTGAGTTCTTGGCTGGCCAGGGCTACACAGCAAGACTGTCTCAACAATAACAGCAAATGATATTGTTATTGTGAAATATGATTGTGAAATATGATTCATCTAGCCTTACTCCCTGGCTCTTCCCAACGTTCATTATTCTGCACCCAGATTAAGTCCTCTCTCTCTCTCTCTCCCTCTCCCCCCCCCTGTGTGTGTGTGAATCTGAAGTATGTGCATGTGTGTGCCAGTAAGTGTGCGCTGGTATGTACAGCTGTGGGCACACAGGCCAGCGGAAGACATCACACAGTGTCTTGATCTCTCTCATAATTATTCTCTTGAGACAGGGTCTCTCACTAGACCTAAAGTGAGGCTATTAATTAGCAAGCCCCAGGGATCCTCCTGTCTCCACCCATCTGGAATACACATGTAGACAGTTCTGGATTACAAGTTTATGCCACATCGCCTTTTACACAGTCTTGTGGATTTGAATCCAGGTCTTCACATCTATACAGAAAGCACTCTTACCCCCTGAGCCATCTCTCCTGGACCAGATCACCTTTTTTTCAGTTATGAAATAGACCATGTGATATGTGTCTTTCTGTGTCTAATCTGTTTCACCTAATGTCCTCTGGGTGTGACCACTGTGGGGCTTTTTATGACTGAGTACTCACTCCCCTGTGTACACGTGAGACACACTCCCTTTTCCACTCATGTAATGGTGGATGTCTTGTCGTAGCCACGCTTAGCCACTGTGGATCGTTGCAGTAAACATGGGCACACACGTGGCCTTCATGCAATGGTTTCGTTTCTTTTGCATATGTTCCAGGAAGTGTGATAACTGGGCCAAATGGTAGTTTTATTCTACACACCCATTAGGCTGAAACTTTGCTGCTTGGGGTCAGAAAGTCTAGGGGCACTGAGCTGCCTGCTGGAATCATTTGGAATTATAGGTATGCGCCATCACCTTCAGCTTCCCTGATTTTAAAAATTATTTTCTCCGGGCATGGTGATGCACCCCCTTAATCCCAGCACTTGGGAGGCAGAGACAGTTTGATTTCTGTGAGTTCAAGACCAGGCTGAGTCTCTCTTGTTTCTATCCCTTTGAAAGGCCATTTCATTTTGCATGTCTGTGTACTATATTCAAGAAGCATATCAAACCTATGTGGATGTGACCTGCTTTTGTTTGTTTGTTTCTAACACCAGAGTCTGATTCCTGAATCTCATGAGCCCTGGTCTGTAAAGGTTTGCAGTGGTCCTCCATTTCCAGTGCTGTGTAACACTCCACTGTAGGATTTGTAGTCATAACAATCCTGCATGGTCTGCTGCAGATGGATGTAGGGGGTCTTGCAGAAATTGCTGTTGCCAACACTTCTGTATATCATTTCCAGAGAAATGGTTTTTCTAAAATATAAAATCCAGAAGGGAATGAGTCAATGGCTCAGAGGGAGTGAGTATATAAACCAGAGGGAGGGAGTATATAGCCAGAGGGAGGGAATATATAGCCAGAGGGAGGGAGTGTATAGCCAGAAGGAGGGAGTGTATAGCCAGAGGGAGGGAGTGTATAGCCAGAAGGAGTGTGTACATAGCCAGAGGACAGTGAACACACCGACCGCCCACTCTTAACCAGTTTTACTCTTAAAACCAAATTCTAAGTCAGGCAGTGGTGGCGCACGCCTGCAATCCCAGTACTTGGGAGGCAGAGGCAGGCGGATTTCTGAGTTCAAGGCCAGCCTGGTCTACAGAGTGAGTTCCAGGACAGTCAGGGCTACACAGAGAAACCCTGTCTCAGAGGGGGGGGGGAGAAAAAGACCAAATTCTTCCTTGTCTTGCAAAGCCCATCGGGTGGTGGGAAAGACAGGCAGGTCATGAGTTTATTATGGGCCATGACACAATGAGAGAGACAGAAAGACAGCCCAGCTTTACACACAGGATGAGGAAGACGGGGACCTGATCTGGGGTTCAGAGAGTGTATTAGTTACATTCCTGTTGCTTTGGTAAAACACCATGACTGAGGCAACTTATAGAAGAAACAGGGTTTTTGTGTGTGGGGGGGGTGTCTTATGATTTTGGAGGACTAGAGTCCATGATGGCAGGCAGAGGTAGCAGGCAGAAGTGGAGGTGACTGGAGGCTGCTGCAGCTGTGGAGAATTCACACATACAAACAAAAACTGTAAGTTAGTTAACTTCTGAAACCTGAAGGTCCACCCCCAGTGACACACCTCCTCCAACAAGGTCACGCCTCCCAATCCCCCACAAACAGTTCCACTAAGGACCAAGGTTTTCTTTTCTTTTCTTTTTTTTTAGATTTATTTATTTTATGTATATGAATAGTACACCATTGCTCTCTTCAGACATACCAGAAGAGAACATCAGATCCCATTACAGACGGTTGTCAGGCACACACATGGTGCATAGACACAGATACACACAAAAAGCCCACACCCACAAAATAAACAAACAAATATTTTTTTAGAAAAAGAGTTCTGAGGTTAATGGATACTTGAAGAGTTTGAGAATTGATAAGAAAAATGTTTGTGTGGCTGGGGCAGAATGGGGTTGGCCATTGGTTAGGATGGGAAATACCTGAGGAAGAAGCTGGTCTGGGAGATCATGTTGCGACCTGTAAGGGTAAAGATGCTACTGACCTCCCAGTGGAAAAGCCAAAGGACTTTGGAGAACTAGAGTCTATGATGGCTCAGGAGAGGTGTGTGGCTCGGCAGAGAGGTCCAATCTGGAGACGGAAGTGCAGTCCTGAGTGCATAGATGATCATTAGAACAGCCAGGGATATGTAGGGATGGCAGAGGTGCAAACTGAAACATGTGAGTGCTTCAAAGGTGCCACACACACATGGTAGGCACTCACCAGTTAGTGGGCACTCACCAGTTAGTGGGCACTCACCAGCTGGTGGTCTTCAGTGTTACTTTATGTCTCTGTGCTCACTCCCATGTCACCCACAGGGTTAGCTGTCCCTACTGCTCTCAGCTGCAACGACTCTGCTGCGAGCAGCATGTAGACTTCATACTTCACAGGCTGCCCTGAAGGCCCTTCTTGATGCATGCGGTCACTGCCACCCTTGCCAGCCCTGACTTCTGATGCCCCTGCTTCCCACTTCACCCCCCAGCAGTCACAGCAAAGAAACCCTTTGTTTCCAGCTTGTTGTCTTTGAACATGTGGCGGCCTCTGCCTTGACTTGTCTAATAGCAATCCCCTGTGATTCTCATAAGCTCCTCGAAGCGTCCCTGCCTGCCCAGACTGCCCCTCCCCTGCAGATCTACTCCTTCCCTCACCAATGTCCCTGGAGGGGACACTTTTCCCACCCCTTTCCTGCAGCACCTAACACTAAGCCGGTCACAGGCAAGGCTGTGTCACAACAGCCTTGATTGTTAGCATGTCTCAGTTCATAGGGGCCAGCATGGGTAAAGGATCTTGCTCAAATCACAGCTGGCAAACGCTGTGGCCAGGAGCAGACTCCAGGATTGTCAGATTCTGGGTCCAGGTACATGTGTGCATGCATACACACACACACACACACACACACACACACACCAATCTCAAGATACTTGTGGGTAGAGAAATCTTAGTCTTTCTAATTGTTTGGGAAGGGATCCAGACTGGGCATTAAAAATTGCCCTCAGAAAAATCTATTTATTGGCTTATTTAATAATTCATGTACTCATTTATTCTCTCATTCATTTACTTCCCCATTCACCCACTCCTTCACACTTAGTAATTGTACTTACAAGTTGCTCCCAGAGTCCAGCTCTTTCTTCTATATAACTTCAGAAACCCGAAAAGAGCCCACCTGGCCAGGGGACAGGGTGGCTCAGGCTGGGAGCAGAACACAGGGGGAGGGCTTATGACTGGCCTTGGGAGGTGAAAGGTGTTTGCTAGGTGGCTTTGGGACCAGGTCATTCTGACCCGGGTGTGCATATACGGGAGCACAGAGCTTGAAACAGCTGCAGATACATCTGAGGCAGCTGGGAAGGAGGAACAGTAGGATCGTGCCAGAGAAGTTTGGGGACACAGGCAGAAGCCAAGGTCAAGATTAATTTGGTGTTAGGTATGGTGCAAGGTTAAAATTTGGGTTGAGCACAGGTTTAAATTTTTTTAAGATTTATTTATTTACTTGTTTACTTATGTATATGAGTACACTGTAGCTGTCTTCAGACATACCAGAAGAGAGCATCGGATCCCATCACAGATGGCTGTGAGCCACCATGTGGTTGCTGAGAATTGAACTCAGGACCTCTGGAAGAGCAGTCAGTGCTCTTAACCACTGAGCCATCTCACCAGCCCCCACAGGTTTAGATCTTTAAATAGAATTCTCTCTTTTCTTCCTTTGTGGGGGAAAATGTGCTTGTATATATTTGTTTGTGTTTTGTTTGTTGAGATAGGTTCTTGCTGTGTAAGTGAGGCTGGCTTCAAATTCAGGATAATCCTCCTGCCTCAGCCTCCCAGGTGCCCAGATTAGAGAGGAGAGCCACGGTGAAGGGCCCAGAATCATATATTCTTCCTCTCTCCCCTTCTCTCATTTCTTCTTGTGGTGATGGTGGTCTTTTATGACAGTTCCTATCTCCCATGCTGGACTCCTCTACATCCCAAGTGCTGGGCATGTGCTCAGCAGGTAAGGGCTTGACTTAGCCCAGAACCTAAGAATTAGAGGTAGACTGCCTAGTGCAGTGAATTTGGGATGCTCCAAGGAGCAAAATCGACACCAGTTGAGACATTTTGGCTGTGTGATCATGGGCAACCTTCTCGACCCTTCTGGGCCTCCTAATGCCCACTATTTAAAGTGCTGTCAGTTTAGCGAGCTATGGGCTCCTCACTGGCAGGACCCCTGGGGTCAGGATAGATACTTTTTTGCTCCTAGAAGTCCCCACACTATGCTGCTTCTGGGCCACCACCCAGCACAAGGTAAGTGCTGCATTCAGGCTGGCGCTCTCTGCTCTCATTTCCCCATAAAGCCAGTGCAGGAGTCCCTTCCCGATTGGGACCACCCAGGTGTGCTGACTCACCTGTCTGGAGGACCGGGCTGCGACATTCCCAGCCCCCGCTGTCCCTGCCTATCCCGGACCAGCGCTGCACAACCAGGGTCCTGCACTTGCCCCAGGCGCGGAGCCGCGCAATTACCCTAATTACAGCCTGGCCTCCGCGGCGGTGGCGAGCGCGGCCACGCCGGCCTGAGAACGCCCCCGGCCCCGGGCCGGAGCGTGGGAACCTCGGTGCCCTCCGCCTGGGGCAGCGGCGGCGGCAGCGTCGGGGACCCGCCCGCTGGGGAGGCCCCGATGCGCGATAAGCCCGCCCCGCCGCTCCCGCCTGCCTAATGACTGGGCCGCTCTGAGCACGCGGCCCCTTTCATCAGCAGGTCCCCAAGCGCACCGTACCCATTAACTTCCCATCCCCCACACTTGGGTGGGGAGCAGCGGCGGGCCCGCAGCCCCAATTGTCAGGCGAAGCCGAGTGGCTACGCAGGCCAGGAGGTTCCCAGGAGAGATGCGGCGCCCTTCCGCCCCGGGATGCATCCCACATCAGCTGAGCACCTCGCTCACCTGCCCCTCTATTCACACTCCCACTCATTCACATATGCACTAAACAAACGTTTTCTGTGTCTCTTCTAACGATTGTTTCCTCTTCTGTAAATGGAAATAATAACATTATCGAAAGAGTTTAGGTGGTACAGGGGGGACAAGGGATGCCACTGAGTACCTGCTTTGTGGTTGACCCATTCCAACTGCACCCTTGTTCACGTGGCACACTAATCCTAGATGAGGTAGAATCCACTTTACAGAGGCGTGATTGGGCCACAAAGAAGAGATGTGATTAGTCAAGGTCACACAATGACAGGTGTGTCAGCTCCCACCACTGCACCACACACGGAGAGCACAGTTGATGCCCAGGACCCCAGATTTAAAAAAAAAACAAAAACAAAAACAAAACCGGCAGCAGATGGCATTTCTGGGGCACTTGCTCTGGGCGCCACAGAAAGGGCTGCCCACACATTGTCTCATTTAATCCTTGCCACAGTGAACTGAAGCTCAGAAAATAAGTCAATTTCTCCAGAATGCACAACCAGAGTGGCTGGAAGGAAGTCTGAATCCAACCAGACAGGGCCACTGAGGCGCATTGCTGTGTGTTCCAAGGACAGTGGAGCTGCATCGCCTCTCTGCGGGGTCCTTGTCAGTCTCAAGTCAAAATCAATGATTCACTCACCCAGAGGGCACTCCAGGAAGCCCACCATCCCCGACAACAACCTTGAAATACACTAAAAGCAAACTGGGCCTGGAATCTCAGCTGCTCCGGAGGCTTGAGACTAGTTCAAGTCCAGCCTGGATAACTTCGTGGGACATTGTCTCAAAAAAACAAAAAATGTTGAAGGCTGGGGATGAACGCGTGGGGTGGTTGTGTGCTTGCTTAGCATGCACAAGCCCCAGGCCTGGTCTCCAGTACTGTAAAACAAACAACTCAGAGAGTGGCAGTTTCCAAAGAGAGGCACTACAGAGAGGCAGGTAGCAGAGAAGTATTTGAAAATCCGCTAGTCCTCAGTTCCTCTTTGAAAAGGGGCACAGTAGTCCTTGACCTGGACAGTTTTATGTCAGCTTGACACCAGCTAAAATCGCCTGAGAGGAGGAAGACTCAATGCCTCTGTAACATCCAAGTGTAGGAAGTCTGTAAGGGGTTTCATAATTAATGATTGATGGTTGGGGAGGCCCAGTGCATTGTGGGTGTGCCGCTACTCAGGCGCTCCTGAGTTCTATGAGAAAGTAGGCTGAACAAACCATGAGGAGCAAGCCAGTGAGCAGCACCCCTCCACGGCCTCCGCATCAGCGCCCACCCCCAGGTTCCTGCCCTGCTCGAATTCCCTGTCCTGACTTCCTTCAGTGATGAACAGTGATATGGAAGTGTAAGCCAAATAAACCTTTCCTCCCCACGTTGCTTGGTCATAGTGTTTCATCACAGCAGTGATAACTCTGACTCTGAGAGTCCACATCAGCCTCCCTTGCAACACTGTTGTTCATTTGCTGTTGCTTGGTTCATCCGTTTCATTCATTATTTCTTTAAAGATTTATTTATCTTATTATCATATATATGTATATACATACATACATACATACATACATACATACATATGGCATTTTGCCTGCATGCATATATGTGCACTATGTGCATGCCTGATTCCTGAAGAAGTCAGAAGACAGCATCTATCCCCTTGGCACTAGAGTTACAGATGCTTGTGAGCTGCCATGTAGGTGCTGGGAATTGAACCCAGGTTCAAAAAAGCAACAAGCACTTTTTTGTTTGTTTGTTTTTGAGACAGGTTTTCTCTGTATAGCCCTGGCTGTCCTGGAACTCACTCTGTAGATCAGGCTGGCCTCCAACTCAGAAATCCAACTGCCTCTGCCTCCCAAGTGCTGGGATTAAAGGCGTGCACCACCACGCCCAGCCAACAAGCATTCTTAATGGCTGAGCACTATTTCTTAGCTGTCAACTAATGAACTCAGTGCCAGAGTCCGGGTAACTAGACTCGTGGTTTACCCAGCACTGAGGGACCCCAGGAGTGCCGAAGCCAGCAATCAACAGCACAGGAAAGCTGGTTGCCTTGACTGTGCCAGGAGCTGGAGATTGGGGGGTGGAGGCAACCCGGTCCCTCTGGGAACTAACTCCAAAGGCTACTGCCTGCAGCAAGGTGTGCAGTGTATTTGCTCTTGGCCCTGGGAATATGGAGAGGGAGAGGTCCTGTGATATGCTGTGCTCAGCTTTTCCCAGCCCCCTGGCTCCAGGCCCAGGCAAGTAAACCAGACTAGTACTACCCATTGCCTGGCTGGGAAAGTCAAGGCTGCAGGTCTGGCCATGATTTTCCAGGTCTGCCATGAGTCAGAACCCAGGAGCAGAGTGCTAAGAACTCACTTGAAGCTGCCTACTCTACATGGGAGCCTGAGCAAGCCATTGCACCTCTGGGATCTCTCCCTCACTCTTATCCAGAGCTAGAAGAGAGGGAAGACCTGTGTGACTGGGTGAGTTTCAAGCCCTGTGGAGTGGTGGCTTCTGCTGCAAGAGGCCTTTCCAGGAATTCCAGTGAAGGAGACCCTGACCCTCCCAAGTACAATAGTGCCAGCCAAGAACTTGGTCATTTCTGGGTTCTTGGCAATGGCCACGTGAGAGGACATGCAAATACACACCTAGAAATCAGATCAAATGGGCCCTGAACCCAGAGGATCACCAAAATATGCCGGCTTTCATTTTCCTTTCTGCAGAATGGAGGCACCATTGCCTACCTCCCATTGCTGGGAAAGAGAGTGAGATTCTACAGATGAAGGGACAAGTCAGGCACTCCAGACACATCGACCCTTTCCTCTACCCCTACCTTTTGTGCTCCAGTTGGCCTGGCCACAGCAATATTCTCTTCACCCGCTTTCCCTGCTCTCCTCCATGTGTCTAGCAAAGACCTGCTGGGTCCACACTAGGCACTGGTCTTCTTAAGACCTGCCTCATTTCCCGAAGCATGATGAACTACTACTTGCCCAGGAGATCTAAGCACACACAGCCTCCCAAGGCTTCTAGCTTTCCTCTTTGGACCTTTAGCTCCCTAGCTGGGGTTAGCTCATTATAAGCAGTAACAGCCATGGAAAGAGGAACCATGAAACGGGGGAGGGGTCAGCCCATCTCCGGTCAGGTGTATAGAGCCACCCCAAAATTTCCTCCAGTGGCATTCCCTCCAAAGGAAAAGGAGAGGACATCTGCAAGGGAGGACTCCTGTCTGCCCCTTTCCACTGCCTTCCTCTTTAACGGTTAACACTGTGATGGTAGCTGTCAACAAACCACCTCCCCTGGTAGGAGGCTGCTGGGATAGAGGTGTTTGGGGGAGACAGGATACAGGGTTGTAGACATCAACTCTGCTAGGACTCCTTGAGGAAAGCCTTTTATTTCCTTGGGCCAAAGAAACTTGACCACATGGCCTTGAAGTCCTCCCAAGAGGAAGAAATTCTGGCACTTCTGCATCTTCATATCTAGAACCCATGCTCTAAAAATCTCTCTGTCCAGCACGGCGGCCACTCGTGTTGGTGAGGAAGCATTTGACATGCAGGAAATTAAAACTATAGCGCTAGGAGTCCGGTGTGATGGCTCAGTGAGTAAAAAGTGTTTGTCGCCAAGCCTGACAACCGGAGTTCAGGCTCTGGGTTCCGACTGACGGAAGGAAAGAGAGAGCCAAGGCCTTCGAGTTGTCCTCTGACCTCCACACATCTGTGAATGTGCATGCGTGTGCGAGAGCATACACGTGCACGCACACACACACACACACACACACACACACACGCACACACTAATAATGTTCTTTAAAATTGTAGTGTAAGTATTAAACACACATCAACTTTCAAGATTTAGTACAAAAACTCATGATAGCCTTGTATACTGGGGCCAGAGTATGGCTGGGTGGAGGAGTGCTTGCTTAGCATGGACAAGGTCTGGGTTTGATTGCCAGTGCCATAGCAATAGTAGTAGTTGTTGTTGTAATAGTTTGTTTTTATTATTAATTTTTACATTAGTTAAATATTATAATAAAGTTATTTTGGATAGAAAGGGCTACATTAAATGTGTCATTAAAATACATTGCACTCATTTTTCTTTTCCTTTTAAAATGTGACTACCAGTAAGGCCTATTGCCTAGTTGGTCTAGTAAAATGTGGCCACTTGACCATTTCCAAATGCTCGCATGACTCATATTAGATTTCTAGTGTACAGCTTTGACTAAAGAGCTACGAGTCATTCAGCTGAGCAAAGACTTCTTCCCCGGCCACCATGAACACTGCGGTACAGAGGGCTTGCTCTTTCCCTAGAAGGGTACACCAGACCTGGGAGAAAGTGCCATTTTCTTCCCCAGAATAATCCCACCCCAGGTTTCCTTATTCCCTTCAAGGTGCTACTTGTTCAGAGCATAAAAAATAGAGACCATCTTCCATTGTCAGCCCTCCTTCACTAAAGTGATCAAGATGTACCTGGGAAATCCCTCCTGAGGGCAGCTCCCAGCAGACTCAGAACCACGCTGCCCAAAGGCACCGTGGTGGCTCCTTACTGCCCAATCCTGTCCCTAGAAGTGTCAGCCGGGTGCAGGGAGTAAGACACAAACCACACGAGGCCCTCTGCCCACCTCCCATAGAGCAGCCAGGACTGCTCAGGGCCAGACAGTCAAGAGAGCACAAGATTATCCCTCAGGGAACTGGCACCTTCATCGAAGAAGCAGTCGAGGCCCTAGATCTGATCGCACAGGTCCTTAGGAAGATTGGGGCAGAGAGACAGGGTGCTGTTTCTCCTACTCTACAGCCACCAGCATCCCTCTCCACACTTGGACTTGCTGAGTAACATTCACCTCCCTGACTGACAGCATTCCTTCCCTTGATTTGAACCATTTCCTGGTAATGTCACCCACTGTTCCTAGATCCTTCCAATGTCATCACCTCACACAGTGGCAGACATTTAGAGATCTGAATCAGTTTGTTCTTTTTTTTTTTTTTTTTTTTTTGGTATAGAATAGAGTTTATTCAGGGCAGAGAATGGGAGTTAGAGAGGGAAAGAGAGAGAGAAGAGAGTAGAGAGTAAATAAGTGGAGGAGTGGAGGGGGCCATGACCACGTGGAGAAGGGGGGAGGGGAGGAGAGCCCAAGGGGCAGAGAGGTGAGAGTGTGATAAGAGAGCCTGAATTCAGTTTGATTAACAGTGCCTAGACCCTCCCCATCTCTGGGCTACTATCAAGTTCCTTCTGTGGAGTTTCATCCAGCCCTCGGCCCTTCAGATATTCCCAGAAACCTGCTATGAGAGAGATATGGGCGTATATGGTTATTGGGAGTGTGGGCCCTGGAGTCAGGCAGCCTTGGGAAGATCCTAGTTGCCCTTCCTTCCAGCTGTATGATCTGGGGCAAGTTTCTTCAGCAATCCGTGCTTCAGTTTTCTTAAGAAGAAAGCTCCGATTGTGTTGTGTTGTGAGGCTGCAGTCAGTTAACTAACATACACTAAGCTCAGAGCAGAGCCTGGCCTGTGTCATCTGGCACCTGTCTTACCTCCAAGGAGGTGCTTGACCTAAGTTGGGCTGGCGAGTTTCCTCCTAGGGATGTCTTAGACAGGGACATAAAGAAAGAAGTTAGATTTTCGTCATTTGCTGAAGTTTCAAGGTATACACATTTTCTGCAGATGGGAGGCAGCTGTGGCAAAGAGAAAGTTAATATGCAGAAAACGAATCAAAGGCAAGAGACAGGCCGAGAGCACGATCCCATCTGCCCCCTAAGGGCGAGTCATCCAGGGCTGTGCTATCTTTCTTGTTATTGTAAAATCTACCTGGCGGAAGCAATTAAGAGAAGGAAGTTTATTTTACCTCAGACTTTGAGAGGAGCTATAGCCCACCGACAGGAAGGCGTGGTAGTGGAGCAAAAGGTGGGCGGTCCCACTAGTCAGACAGCAAATCAAGATGGGTGCTAGCGAGCTGCTCGCCCTCTCCTTTATATTCAGTCTGGCCCCCAGCACATGATGGTGATAACTATTATTCAGGGTGGACTCTCCCTCATCAGATAAACCTTCTAGAAACATCTTCCCAAATATACCCAGAGATATCTAGAGTGACCCCAAATATAGTCAAGTCCGCACTGAGAACCGCCATACATTGCTTCCTGTAACTTTCGTTGTTTTATAATCAGCTTCTGAAGCAAGATCTGAAGCTTGTGCTTAAAGCAGGAAGCGGCTACTGGTTATCTCACGACTCTACACCGTGGCTTACCTGGGCTCAGCAAAGAGCTTCATCTGCCTCTCCCTCCCAGGCCTATTTATACAGCTGTAGACCGCAGGGAGCCTAGCCAAGGCTGGAGAGTCAAGGATGGCCTGGAGCTGACCCAGCATTTTCTGAATATTTTGCCATGGGCCAGATGCTATGGAAAATACATGATTGGTGGGGAGAGGTTACTGAGTTCTTAGTGTGTGTAGACAGAGATGTGAAATGTAGTATTGTGCACTCAATCCTCCCAGTAACTCAGTCACATCATTGCTAAACCTACTCCCATTGTACAGATGAAGAAACTGAGGCTCAAATAGAAGGAATAGCTTTTCCAATATTTCTTTTTTTATAAAAGATTTGTTTTACTGGGTGATGGTGGCATACACCTTTAGTCTAGCACCGGAGAAGCAGAGACAGGTGGATCTCTGAGGCAAAAATGGATGGATCAGCCTAGTCTACAGAATGAGTTCCAGGATAGCCATGGCTACACAGAGAAACCCTGTTTGGAAAAAAATGTTTTTATTATTATTTTTTAATTACGTGGATATGTCTGTGTGTGTGCATGTGACCGTGGTGCCCACAGAGACTGGAGGTGTTAGATCCCCTGGAACTGAAGTTACGGACATGAGCCACCTGATACGGGATCTGAGAATAAACTTGGATCTCTCCAAGAGAAGCAGCACATGCTCGTAACCACTGAACCAGCACTCCAGCCCAGTCGCTCATATTTCAAGACCCTGAGGTAAAATGTAAAGCCATGACTCCCGAGTGTCTATCCTCTTCCACGTTCCATCCCAACCCTTCCCACGTAAAACAGCAAATGTGACTCTATTAGCCTTGTCCTGCTCAAAGTGTTGCCATGGCAACAAAACATCCACAGCACCCATAGTACAAGATGAAGTGGCAGGCATTCAGTCAATGCCCCCTTTACCTGTTCTGTGCTTGGCATCAAAGCAGGTACTAGGGACACACATATGACTCAGTGGGGGAGGAGCAGCTGTGGCGTGGAGGAAGTAATGAGACCCGCCTGGGTTGGGCCGCCACTGACATATTTACCATCTTGATTCTTCGAGGTTGGTGAGACAAGGCCTCTCAGAGCATGTGCCCCTCCCATAGCTATCCCAGGCCTCTGATTCTTACCAACACATGTCAAAGGCATCATTAGGGAGAGCCAAGGGTCCCGAGGCACGCCTTAGCCTGGCTACACAGCTGGACACAGGATCTTTTTGCAGTACATCTCTGGATGTCAGGCTAGAAGTAACAGCTTCCAAGGGCAGGTGACATGTCGGTCATGTTCTTAAGCAGATCTGAAACTCCTGGGCCTGTGGAAACAGTTTCTACCAGTCCAGACCAAAGATGCAAAAGTCACAACACCATGTGACCACAAACCTATACTCTGTGAAATGCCTGGGCACTGGGGACATGGGAGGTATAGTAAAAGGAGGTTGACCTTGGAACAAACCAGCCCCTCTGCAAATTCTCACTGCATCCTTTCCTGTGGTTCTCATGAACTGAAGAGCAGGCTCCTTCCTGTCTGTAGAATGAGGATGGACGTCGGCATCTTAGGACTCCTTCTTGAGCATCTTGGGCCAACTGAAACATGTCAGGGCCATATCAGGAGAAGACGAGGAGCATCCCTGACCCCAGGGCAGCAGGCCATAGGAGGGGCTGGGCAATGGCTGATAAGCCATCAGCGATCCAGTTAAACTCCCTCTCTGCCCCACCTGCTCTTTTTCTCTCTGCCAATTACTACATCCTCCTGCCTCCATAGACAAGCACCTTCCATTTGCCTGATACCTGGGGCAAAAGCTGGGTGTCCTGTGGGGATGGGGGGAGAAGTTATCCTAGCCCTATTCATGCTCAGTGCACGAATTATTCCACATTTCCAGAGAGAAAGAATTAGCCCAACTTACACCTGTGTTCCACTCTAGTCTGATGAGCTGGGGCATGGAGGGCTATGGCCAGAAACAGTGGGTCACTAATGCAACTGGGAGTACCTGGAATAAAATGAGAAAGGGGGCATCTCAAGGAGCATCACCGAGGTCAAGAGAGGCACCTGCAAGAGTTCTCTTGCCGATCGAGTGAGATGGTGTGTGTGTCAGCTTCCTGCCCACAGTCTGTCTCATCACACGGGCGTCTCAGGTCAGCCTTCCTGGAAGCAGAGCTCTCAGAAGAGGGAGGAACAGAACAGGAGAATGAAAATCAAAGCTGTGGTCCCAGTCTGACCCTCAGGGAACTCTGGAACACCCTCTGTCCCAGGGTCTAGTACACATCGGGTCCCCAGGACTCAGACACTGAGCTGGTAGAGAAGGTTCCACAGGCAGCCATTCAGTAGAGAAGAGGAGCTGGGGTCTGGACTCCATTAGACCCAGTGGCTGCCATGACAGGGAGTCTTGGCATCTTGTAGTTTTAATCCATACAGACAGCCTCGCAGACACTTCTTACTCCTTCTCATTTGCCTCTCTTTCCTCTATGTCCAGAGATTTTTAAATTAATTGTCTACCCCCTGTATTACTGGGTGTATACATGGATTTAAACAACCACAGACCAAAATATTTTTCCTAAAATTGCTAAACACATAGAGAAACTTTCTGTCAATATTCCCTAAACAAAGCAGCATACTAACAACCACTTACATGTTGTTTATACTGTTTTATGTGCATAAATTACATAAAGATGGCTTAATAACTGTTAAGTTATTGACATAATGATAAAAGTTGTTGACTTAATGGTCTAAGTTATTGGCTTAGTATTCTCAATTATTGACTTAATGTTCTCAGTTATTGACTTAATGATATAAGTTATTGACTTAATGCACTCAGTTATTTGAACCATCTCTTCTTTGAAGCAAACTGAAGCAAAGCCTCTTTATGTAGCCCTGGATGTCTTGGAACTCACTATGTAGACTAGGCTAGCCTCAAACTCACAGAGATCTGCCTTTCTCTGTCTCCCAAGAGCAAAGATCAAAGGCAAGGACCACCACATCCAGCCTATTCACAACCATTTTACATAAGGGTATTGAGTACCTTTGTGTGTGTGTGTGTGTGTGTGTGTGATAACATGTGTTTTTATAGTACATTCTTTTCACATACTGTATATGATCATACAAAGTGTCCTCAAATCTATCACTATAAGAAATGAACTTGTGAAAACACACATTTCAAATCCTCAGCAGAATTCTAAGGACTCAACTTGATCTCTGCCTCTATGCTGACTTTGCTGTGGGTATTTGAGTCCCTTGTCCCCTCCTTCATCTTTCTTTTCCACAGGTCACAAGATTGTGGGCCTGATGGGACACCAAAGTGACTCCTGGATCCATTAGCTTTCCATTCCTCTTGAAGCCCAACGTGTTCCCTGACCTGAACTCACAGTTTGACCCTTGCTTGCCCATCTGAGCATTGGCTTGGACTCAGCAGCCTCTCCTACTGAGCCTTCTTTAGGACTTCCAACCTGCCAGCTCCCTCCCTCCAGAGCTCTTCTGCACACAGTACTCCTTGGCCTAGGATCTGTTCCTCTGTTCTTGGCAGAATTGGTTCCCTCTCTCCCTCAGAATTCAGCACAATGCCACTGTAGTTGCTTTTCTATAGCTATGACAAAATATCATGACCAAGGTGACTTAACAACAGAAAATGTTTAATTTGGCTTATGGTTCTAGAAGATTAAAGTCCACAATGGTAAAACAAAGGCATGGTAGTAGGATCAGGGGAGAGCTCACATCTTAACCCAAAGACAGGAGGCAGAGAGAGCAAACTCAAAATGGAGCCAGTCTTTTAAAACCTCAAAGTTCACCCCAGTGACACGCCTCCTCTAACAAGACCACACCTCCTAATCCTTCCCAAACAGTTCTGCCTACGGGGACCATGTACTCACACATGACACGTGGAAGCCATTCCCATTCAAATCACCACAGCCAGCTCTCTCTCATTTCACCAGAGCCACTTCCCTTCTTCCCCAGTCTTTCCTCCATTGTTTTAGACAGGGTCTTTTATTTATGTAAATTTATTTATTTATTTATTTATTCATTTATTTATGTAATGAAACTCAAATAAACCTCAAACTTAATATGTAGCCAAGGATGACCCTAAACATCTGATCCTCCTGCTTTTACCTCCAAATGCTGAAATTACAGGTATGTACCACAGCCACACCCAGTTCCTGCAATGTTGGGGATTGTCACTTAGTTGTGTGTTCCATTGTGGTAGGGAGTGGTTGGCAATCAGTATGAGTTCAGAATGTATCTTTGAACGAAGGAATCAATAAGCGAATGAATGCATGAGTCTGTCATCATGCCTCAGCAATTCTCACACCCACCCCATCCCGTCCTCTAGCAAGAGAGAACATTCTAGTAGGGGTACACTTCTCTGCTCGGACCCTTTCTGTGGCTCCCTTTCCCCTAAGGCAACAGTTCTCAACTTTCCTAATTCTGAGACCCTTTAATACAGTTCCTCATGCTGTGGTGACCCCCAACCATAAAATTATTTTTGCAGCTACTTCATAGCTGTCAGTTTGCTACTGTTATGAACTGTAATACAGATCTCTGGCACGCAGGATATCTGATATGTGATTCCTGTGAAAGTTTGCTCAATGCTCCCCCACCCTACCCTGCCAAGGGGGTCGTGAACCACAGGTTGGGCAACACTGCCGTAAGGCGTCAGGGTGGCCATGGCCATCTTTATCTAGCAGATAAGTGTGGGTCAGAAGTTAGAAGAGCCAGGCTCAAGTCCCACCCGTACCCTTGCTAACTGGGCAATGCCTCTCGGATGCTCAGTTCTTTTCTGTTAAACGTGTGGAACTCTCCAGCTGTTTCTCTTCCTGGGTTATAGTGAGAAGCCCAGGCAGCAATACATGGGTATCTTCAGCATCACACACCTTCACCCTTTGAGATCTGCCCCATCCCCTAAACACAAATGCTCATTATTCTAGCCTTGCACCAGTGCCTGGCTCTTCCCAATGCTTGCTCTGCACAACCACTATTTCCCTGTGCCCCTGGTTAGCAAAGCCCACTTTGCTTTTGCTCTGCATACTTTACACTATTAGAGCAATGAGTCCCTGCTGGGCAGCAGGACCTCACAGTCCTCTCTACTTCCCAAAGAACCTTGGGCTGCTCTAGAGGTTCCATGGTACTAGGTTCCAACTAGACTCCACATTGCTATCCTTAGCATGGGTCATGCCTCTTCTTTTCTGTACCAGTTTTCTCATCTACAAAATGGGGATAACAGCACCTTTCTCATAGGGTTGTCATGAACGTTAAGTGAACAAATATCTGTAAAGAGCTCAAGTGCACAGTAAGTGTTCCTTAAGCATTAGTTGTTATTGTTGCTGTCTCCTCCTCCTTCTCCTTCTCCTTCCCCTCCCCCTCTTACTTCTCCTCATCATCATCATCATCATCACCTTCACCATCATCATCATCATCTGTCCTCAGGTTTGAAAGATAGCCGCCACTCCTCTTCGCATTCCCTTCCCCAGCTGGAAAAGAGGAAATGCAGAAGATGATACTGGCTGAATCCATGCAGGGCTTGGCTGGCAGTGGGTGGTATGTTCTGTTTCCCAATTAAGATGGAAGTTGCATAACATGAAATGAACCACTTTAGAGGGAAGAATTCTATGGCATTTAACAGATTCACTCTGTTCTGCAGCCAGTATCCATATCTAACGAGCAAAGCATTTCACCATGCCAGAAGAAAACCTCACCCCCATTCTCACAGCCCCAGCCCCTGGTAACCAGAGATCTACACTGTGCCTCTGCGGATTTCTTACTCTAGATGATTCCACCTACTTTTTTTTTTCTTGAGACAGGGTTTCTCTTTATACCTTAGGCTTTCTGAAACTCACTCTGTAGACCAGGCTGGCTTCAGACTCATAGAGATCCTCCTGCCTTGGCCTCTCAGGTGCTGGGATTAAAGGTGTTGGTCACCACTGCCCAGAATCAACGTTTTTAAAAAATCAGAGAGTCACTATGTAGCCCACACTGGCCTGACTCTTGAGCTCTTGGTCCTCCTGCCTCTGCTTCCTGAGAGCTGAGGCTCTCAGGTGTGAGTCACCATGGTGTGAGCCACCGTGGTGTGAGCCACCGTGGTGTGAGCCACCGTGGTGTGAGTCATCATGCCATTCTTGTTCTGATTGGAATGCTCAAAGCACTTAAAACCATATTTTATTCATTTGAAGACACACAGGTTGGGGGGGATAAGAACTTCTTACGTTGATAATATTTTATATTTAATGAAATGTCAGGCACTTAAAAAAATTAAATGTTTTAGGCGCCTAAATGAAATGGCTAACCTCCTACTTTTATGGAGCTGGAATGCATATGGTAGAGCTATAAGCACTTAGACAATAAATAATGAACAGTGTAGTGTGTTCGGATGCAAATGCTTTAAAAAAAATTAGAGCAAGGTGAATCCCTTTCCAGAAATGGAACAGAGACAAAGTGCCTTATTAATATAGTGGTTCTCTTGCCATTTAATGCACTGCCCCAACACTTAGCAATGCAAAACCCACACATCTGATATCTCCACTACTGGGAGTCAGGAATTCAAAAATCACTTGAATCTGGGTCTCTCATGAGGTTATAAACAGTATACAGGGGTGAAGACATTTAAAAGCTTGGTTGGGGGGAGGCTGGAGAGATGGCTCAGCAGTTAAGAGCACTGACTGCTATATCAAAGGTCCCAAGTTCAAATCCCAGCAACCACATGGTGGCTCACAACCATCCGTAATGAGATCTGATGCCCTCTTCTGGAGTGTCTGAAGACAGCTACAGTGTACTTACATATAATAAATAAATACATTTAAACAAAATAATACATAATATATAAATACATTTAAACTCCAAGCTTGATTGGAGTTGGGAGTCCCCATCCAAGATGGCTGACAAACATTTATTTACAAAGGCTGGCAAAAGGCAGCCAGGTTGGTTGTTGGTGGGAAGCCGTGGTTCCTTGTCCTGTGGGCCTTTCCTTAGTTACTTGAGTGTTTCCACTTCTCCCAGAGCATGGGGTTGTTTCAAGAGAAAGCCAAAGCCAGATGTGGCAGCACACAACTCTAACCAAGATACTTGGGAGGCAGTGACATGAACATTGGAATTGAAGGCTATCCTCAGCTAAATAGCAAATTTAAGACCAACCTGGGCTGTGAGACATCATTCAAAGAGGAGAAGGAAGAGGAGGAAGAGGAAGAGGAAAGGGAGGAGGGGGAAATGGAAGAGGAGGCAGGCACACCTTTCCTGCCTTAGGGGTAGAAGCATCTTAAGCACTGTTGTACTCCTGAGAAGTGAATCACACCTTCTCTGCTTCCACATTCAGTGAGAGGGGAATTGAAGGCAGGAATGTCAAAGAACTTGTGGACACACCAGGGAACCACTGAAATTAACTAGGAAAAGAGCAGTCATAACAGAGTGAAGACAGAGTGGGTGGGGCACTAGCCAAGCTGACCTAGGGGAGGAGACAGCATTCCGGGCAGAGCAAGCCACTGAACTGTGGGCCTGGACCTTCAGGCACGCTGGCAACAAGGGAAAGACAAACACTCCTAGGTGGCCACAGGATGGGGACAGGAGCACCATGTTCCCTTCTCCACCAATAGCTGAGTGAGGTTGACTTGTCCCTCTACTTTCCTCCTCTGTGAAATGGGAACAAGTTGAGTATCTGACATGCTTGGGATCAGAAATGCTTCAGATTTTGGACTTCATTCGATTTTGGAATATTTGCATAGACTTGAGTATCTTCAATTTAAAATTCCCAAAGTTGGGGTTGAAGAGATGGCCCATTGGTTAAGAGCATTTATTGTTCTTATAAATGAACTAGGTTCAATTCCCAGTGGCCAAATAGTGACTTATAACTGTTCTTAACTCCTTCCAAATCCAGGGGATCTGAAGCCCTCTTCTGACTTCCAGGAATACCAGGCATGCAAACATACAAGCAGGCATGACGTCCGAGAGTTCAGATGCCAAAGACGACATCATGACTGCGTGGAGGCTCCTCCCCCAGGCACCATGCGCTGACAGCCCTTCCTCTTTCCTCTCCTTTGTTCATGCCCTCTTCTGTTTTGTTGAGATAGGGTCTCACACTACAGCCCATGCTGGCCTTGAACACTCCCCCATCCTCCTGCCTCAGCGTCCGTGTGACAGGATCACAGCCGTGAGCTGTGACACTTTTTCCAACCTCCGCCCCACCTCGCAGTCTCAGTGAGGCTTATTCCCACAGCTCTGACTCCCCCGTGAAATCTGCACCGCGTCCTCCTCTCCTGAATGCTATTGTCCCTTACATTTCTCACGGAGCCCGTGCTGCCTGTCACTTTCTAGCACGTAGGGCCTCATTTTATTTATTTTGTTTTTTACTGTATGTCTCCAAGTATCTAATAGATTTGTGTGCATGTGTGTGTTATATGTATGCATATGTGTTCAAATGTGTGTTCACTGTGAACAATGATGCAGAAGCCAGAGTATGAAGCCTGGTGTCTCCCTATATTTTTGTATGTATTTATTTACATGTGTGTGTGTGTGCATGTGTGTGTGTGTGTGTGTGTGTGTATGCGTATGTGCCATGATGCACATGTGCACATATGGAGGTCAAGGAACAACTTTTGGAAGTTGATTCTCTCCGTCTACCATAGGAGTCCCAGGGATCGAACTTAAGCTGTCAGGCTTGGCTGTAAGCACCTTACTTCTGAGCCATCTCTAGACTGCACCACACACACCCACACACACACACCTTACTTTTTGAGACAGGGTCTCTCCCTGAATCTGGGGTTTGCAGATTAGGTCAGTCTGGCTGGCCAGCAGGCTCCAAAGTTCTCCTTGATCCACCTCTACTGCACCATGGTTATAAGAGCATGATACCACTCTCGGCTTTTTATGTGGGTGCTGGGAATCCAAACTCAAACCCCCAAGTTTGTATAGCAAGCCCTTTATGGAAGTAGCCTCCTCCACAGTTCCCCCAGTGAGTTAATGCATTAACCTGACACGTGCGCAGTTGTGCTGTGGCCATGATGTCTGCAGCTTCCATTAGATTCTCAGAAAATTTCATGACCTTGAAAGTTTGAAAGTCGCAAATTGACTGAACTTCAAAAAAATCATATTTGATTTGTGTGTGTATATGGCATGTATGTGTGTGTGTGACATGTATGTGGGTACTCACAAGAGTTAAAAAGAAGCTATTGGATCACATGAAGCTAGAATTAAGGTGGTTGTGAGCTACCCAGTGTGGACAGTGCGAACCAAATCCAGGCCATCGGAGGAAGAGCAAGCTCTCTTAAGTGCTGAGCCATTTCTCCAGCCCCAGATTAGAGAACTTTTTAAAGCACTATTCACACACACACACATTTTCTAAAAGGGAAACTGTCTTGTGATATAACCACTGCCAAACGATGGTGTCCTCAGACCAGCTATGTCAGGGTGATTTTTTTAAAAACATAGTCTTATGATTCAAAACCACCCACAGTACAAGCACTAGGGAGGCAGAAGCACAGGAATGTCAACTTCAAGACCAGCCTGGGTTGCATAGCAAGGCTCTGTCTAAAATAAATAAATAGATAAATAAGTAAATAAGTAAATAAATAAATAAATAAATAAATAAATAAATGTCTCGGTGTTAACCTTCTGAGTCAGAGGTTAGGGTTCCCCCTAACTATGCAAGCCCCAGATGAGACAGAGGTCCAGTCAGGTTTAAGAATTTCTGTGTAGAGCCTTATCTGGAGAAAAAGAGATAGCCCAAGGATTTCATTACACCAGGCTGAAGAAGGGGAAAAAAATTGTGACTCTCCCACATGCTCTTGGGCACCCAGGCAAGGACCACCAAATTTCACATCGGAAAGCTGAGGCCCTATGGAATCAAGTGATGTCCCCCCACCCCATCCTCCCAACAGCTAAGGGTCACACGCCTGCGGGTGGCAGAGCTATGATTAGAACATGTGCCTTTGAGCTCCACTTGTAAACTTCTCCCCTCCACACCAGCTAGATAAACCAAGTTCCAGGAAGCCCAGAGGCTGCTGCAGGGGGAGGGGAGCCAAAAGAGGGGAGAGCCAACAGGCATAAGTCAAGGCTCCAGGAAACAACTGTCCCCATGCCTGTGACTCAAAGAGCTTGTCACATAGAGGAATAACTTTCTGCATAGGGCCTCTGCATAGCCATTTTGTCCTTTGGTGCCTGAATCATCTTATCTGCAAAACAGGGCTAAAAATTCATACCCAACCCCAGAAAGGTGTTTGTAGAATGTAGAGCCCTCTAAAATTCCAAGTTAGGATTATTGTGATTCAAAGAAGCTTTGGATTTAAAGACCATTGGATGATCTTTAGAGCCAGCCCTATATCCAGCCTTTCACTCAATTAAGGAACATTTGCATATGTATGTGCCAGGCACTATGGAGGGCTCTGTACACACATACACACACACACACACACACACACACACACGCGCGCGCACGCGCGCATACACACACACACAGCCTCGGCTAACCTTCACCATAAGCTCGTGTGGTCTCTGCCGCCCTTGCCAGCATCCTACGGAGGAAGAAGCCACAGTTTGGTGAATGAGCTGCAATTCACGCCATCATTCGCTCATTCATTCCACTTTTACAGAAAGCCAGCTCTGGACCAGGCTGTGGGCCAAGTGCTGAGGGTAAGAAGATGAACAAGTCCTTCAGGAGACATGCCCATAAATTACTTTAATAACAACTCGGGACAAGCTTCAACAGACAGCACAGTGTGAACCAGAGAAGGAGCAATTGGCTCCCTGAGGATTGTAGGAACAGAGAGCTGACCTCTCCAAAGGACACTGCTTCGCTGAGCTGAAGTGCAATACAAAGTTCCGGGTTTGAATCTTTAAAGGCTTTACTGTGTGCTTCCAGGAAATCTCTTCTGCCTCTGAGGCTCAGTCTGAAAAATTAGTAAGTTGAGTGGACCCCAAGATCCTGAAGCTCCAGGAACTGGCCCGCTCACCTGTCTTCTGGCTAATTCAAGCTACTCCCAAACCCCCACTAAGCAGTACCTCGAAGGCCTGACCAAGTCCCAGAAAAATGTCAACCACCCAGCCCCACCAAGGCGCCTGCAACCCGGGACGCCCTTGGAGGCCCAAAGGGCGGAGCTCTGGTAGGAGGCGGGGCCGATGCCTTCTTGGATGGGTGCACGACCCGCCCAAAAGGGATTCATCCAGCCAATGACAGACGGGGGCGTGGCGATCCCGCCTCTTGGTATAAGAAATCGCCAGACTCTGCGGCACTGAGCGAAAGCCTGCGAACCCCTGAGCTGTTTGGTTCTTTTGCGGCCTGCAACTACTGCCGTGGGGGCAGCGCAGAAAAGAGGAGATCCCAGAGACCCGGGTGAGACAGTGAACGAATCCGATTTGTTCTTCCTCTGCCTGGCTGTGTTGCGGGGACTGCACGGTGCCCGGGTCTCCCGCCCAAGAGGAGCCGTTGGCCGAGACCCGGGTCGTGCCCTGACTGTCCTCCAGCTGCCATGGCCGACCACCTGATGCTCGCCGAGGGTTACTGCCTGCTACAGGTGCCGCCGCACGGCCACGGCCCGCATGCGCCCCGGACTCTGCAGCCATACCCAGGCCCGGGCATGGACAGCGGTCTGCGGCCGCGGGGGACTCCTCTGGGACCGCCGCCGCCACCCGGGACCCTGGCATACGGCTCCTTCGGATCGCCGGTGTCTTTCCAGCCCTTCCCAGTCTCGCAGTCGCCGGGCGCCGGTAGCACGCACCTGCAGTCTGCGGCCACACCGTCCCCGGGCCGCATCCCGGCGCCCCCGGCAGCCGCCGGAGGGCCCTCACCTCTGCAGCCGGCGCCTGGAGCTACAGCCCCGCTGCCGCCACCGCCGCCGCCGCCCGCCCTGGGCTGCATGGACGCGGAGCTCATCGACGAGGAGGCGCTGACGTCGCTGGAACTCGAGCTCGGGCTGCACCGTGTACGGGAGCTGCCCGAGCTCTTCCTCGGCCAGAGCGAGTTCGATTGCTTCTCAGACCTGGGGTCAGCTCCGGCCGCCGGCTCGGTGAGCTGTTGAGCGCCACCTCCGAGAGACGCGGGACTCTGTGCCCGGTGGCCCGGCCCGCACACACCCTCCGTGAGGGTGGAGGCGCGGGGTTTACGCGCCGAGACGCCTCCAGCCGTGGACACCTGCCTTGCCTCCAGGCCCTGCCTCCTACTGGATGACAGTTGGGTCTTGCTTCTCATACCCAAGCCTCAGCGGTCTAATGGAGGGAACTGAACCAGCCTTCGGATTCCATATTCTTGAAATCTGTGTCCTCTTCCCACCCCCTTACCCCAATCTGAGCCATTCATTGCAAACCTCTGTCTGACCTTCCTTCTCGTGCAGCCCACTAACCGGATTGGGTCTAGGGAGCCATCTCCTGGGACCCCCTACCTTCCTGGGCCTCTGGCCCAGCGGAGGGAAGGTTTTTATACCTAACCCCTGCAGAGTGGAGCCATGCTCCAGGTGGCCTCTAAAACCAAAATAAAACTGGGTTGCTTTACAGTTTTGAGTTTCCATTTCCTTTCCATCTCCTCTCAAATACCTGTAACTTGCAAAAAGCCGGAGACTGTTAGAGGCCCAAAGTGGAACTGAGGCTTCCAACCCCAACAAGAACAAGAAACTTGATTTTCTTTTGAAAAATGTCTTGAGAGTTGTGCAATTGTCATGACACAACCCGAGAGGTCCAGGCTGCTGCCTGGCCAGTTAATAGCTTAACCTGTTTGATTTCCTGCCACTAGGGCTCCAGGAACTGGGTGGTCCCTGAAGATCCAGGCAATCCTCACTTTGGACAGAGACTATCTCACTTGCCCATGACGCTACCCTTTCGGTTTCCTTGAAGGATATGGTCTTGATGATTTTCTAGGGGTGTGTGAGTGAGTGAGTGTGTATGTGTGTGTGTGTGTGTGTGTTGGCAGAAATTGAACCATACATACTTCACACATACTTCATACTTCATCCATGCAATGATTACAGCACACTGACAGACTCACAGTCACCTCTGTAAACTATAGAGATGTTTGTTCTGCACGTTGGCACACAAAGGACCATAGGGACAGTCCTGGAACCAGACTGTTCTTGGAACATGGAAGGGAGTTGTCTGGAAAACAGGTGGAATAGGTTCCGCTGGTTGGGGCGGAGGTCATTTCAGCTTCAGGGAGGCCCATGTGATGGGATCAACAAGATGGAATGACAAATGTTCTGAGGGACAGGACAGGACCTTGCCTGAAGGGAGGGCCACATCCCAGTTCATGAACTCTATGGGAAAGACAAGGAGCATCTGGAACAGACCAAGAAGATCATGTCATGGTTTCATGACAACTTTATGTGACCGGCTCAGTCCTCATTCTGCAGACGAGGGGTGTGGTGCTAGTCCATGCCTGGCAAGATTGATTTGACCTTCAAGTCCAGATCTCTAGTGCACCCTCTGCTGTTGACTCTGAAAATATCCCCTACTGTGTGGGAGAAAGGCTAGAAGACAGGCTGAAGGCCAGGAGGAAGAGACCTAGTCAAACATGCTTCCCATAACGCTAGGGTCAGGCAGTGGTGCATTCTCTAGGAGGCAGTAAATTCTAGAGAGCAAGGCCATTGCATTGGGCCCTCTGTCTCCAAATCGTTGGCCTTTGCTCTAGCGACTGCAGGTGCTAGAGCTCCTGCAGGTGACTCCAGCAGCTGTGAGTTGTCCCAGGGTGTCCTGTGTGGGCACCAGCTCTAATGCCTGTAACCCAGGCAAAATGTGGGTGACAGGAAGTGTTCTGTAGATGAATAAAGCGCTACTCTTAGACCCCAGGGTCTTCTGGGACAGATGGAAAGAAAGAGTCTTCTGGACAGACCTTTGAGCTAAGAGTGTTCTGTGTTTGCTCCAGCATTACCCAGGTTCCCTGGGCCACAATTCGATAGGGAAGGTTTGGCCCTGGGCTGGACACTGCCTTGATTACCTTTTCTGTGTGCCTTGGCTTCTCTGCCAATAAAAAGAGGCTAAAAATTTTGCTCTGTTACTTTACAAGGCAATAACCCTCTCTGTAAGTGAGGAAGCAGCTCAGGAGGAGTTAATAAGCAGTTGGTTTAACTCCCAATGCCTCCCAAGTAGAAGGGAAATCAAGATCACTACACCAAGCCATGTGTGCTGGCCCACACCTATCTGGCATTGAGGCTGCTGAGTTCGAAGTCAGCCTACGCTACGCAGTGAGTTCTAGATTAACCTGGTAATATTCCTGTCTCAAAAGAGAAAAAAGTGGGGAGAGGGAGTGCTAACTGGTAGATTTAAGGTAGAGATCCTATCTAGAATGTACAAGGTCCTGCTTTAATTCCCAGGATTAAAACACAAACAATCAAAATGCCTATCATCCTCCCAAGAGGGACCACTGACAAGCTGGTAAGCAGACAGATGGACAGAGGAGCTAAGACAGCTCACCAGGTCCTGGCCCTGACAGCTGCAGGAGAAATAGCAACGCACTTGGAATCTCCTTACCATACAACCAGTTCTAGAACAGTATCAGGAGCTGCCTGACCTCAGACAAAGTCCCCTCACCCATGAGTCTTAGTACATGGGCTTCCTGTGGTGGCTTCCATCTCTTCCTGAGAGCCTGCCTCCTAAAGCAGCCTGCTGCCCTTCTGTCCTAAGGATCTCATTCTCCTGCCTGGGCAGTATCTGCCCAGGTCTTTAAGTTCAGGCTCCCTGGAGGCTGGGAACTCAGTCGTGGCACAGTTATCTCATCATCATCATCATCATCATCATCATCATCCAACTAGAACCTCTCTGTAAAATGGAGTATTAATTAACAGCATAACCACCATAGAGCTGCTGTGGAGGTTAATGCAAGCTTCAAAATCCCAGCACTTGGGGGGTAGAAGCAGGGAGATCAGGAGTTCAGGGCCAACCCTTGGCTACATATTGAGGTTAAGGCCAACCTAGAATACATGAGAGATCCTGTCTCCAAAACAAACAAACAAACAAAAACCAGAAAGATGGCTCAGTAGTTAAGAGTGCTTGGTTCTCTTTCTGAAGACCAGAGTTTCCAGCACCCACATCAGGAGGCTCACAATTACCTAACTCCAAGTCCAGAGGCTCCAACACCCTCTGCTGGCCTCACATAACTTGGATACACGCAGACATACACGTGAAAAGCTGAAGTCACGTGTTTAAGGAGGCTGCTTTAGCTACCTAGCAGGGTCAGTATGACTGCTTTAAGACTGCAGTGAGACTGCTGTAAGCCGGGATCCCCAGGAAGCAGAAAAACTCCTGAATGTCTATGGCACACTGTCAGTTCTTGCTAACAGAGCTGCCATCATGGTTGTCCCCATTCCAACAGGCATGACCGAATAAATTAATGAGCAGTCTGATCTCAGCCTTCTCCCAGGCAGCTTAAGCGGTTTCGCTGACTACTGGGTGATCCTTACCAGTTCCTTAATCCACCCTCATCTGACTCTTCACGCCACTTTGGTGCTGCAAGCACTGGGCCAAGATTAGTGCCAACAAAAAGACACTGTCAACACCTAGTGAGTGCGTGCGCCAGCATTCCTACTGTGTGCAGGGATGGTGGAGACTCTCAAGGAGGGCCAGTAGACACTGATTCTCTTCTAACTTCTGCTTTAGAATCCACCCACCCCGTCAGGAGTCCTCCCGGGTAGTTCGTATCTATTTCAGAGGTCAAGAAACTGGGGCACAGCGAATTAGTCCGAGGCACACCCTGGCTCTGCAGGGCCTGTCCCATGCCCAGGATGAGTCTGGTGAAGGAATCAGATCTGAGTGAAAGAACAGAGTCTCAGCGCAAGCTTGACACTCTGTGCCTGTGAGATGCAGATGTGACTGAGGCTCCCAAGGACTTGCTTTCTTTCTCCATGCAAGAGGAGTCACGCCAACTATACAGGCACATGTTACAAGGACTTGAGCGAGCTGGGTCCTGAGAAAACACTGTAGTCGGTGCAGTGAGGGACTGAGAGATGGCAAAGGAGGTAAGGTTCTGGCTACTCTTTCAGAGGAATTGAGTTCAATTCCCTGCACTCACACGGAGACACACGATGCTCTGTAACTCCATCTCTGATGCCTTCTCCTGGTCTTCATAGATGCTGTACTCGTGTGGTACACAGACATTCATGCAAGCCAAACACCCATGCACATGAAAATAAAAAAATATTAAATGAATGAATTCTAAAAATCAGTGCACTGCTGCCTGGCTAGGGTGAGGTTAAGGATAGACAATCACAGCTGCCACCCTCCAGCTGATTTGGGTTGGGGTTCGGGGGGGCTGTTTACTTTGGGATTTAAGGTCAGATGAAGCACAAGATGAGAGTCGCACATGGAAAACTCCTAGCAGCCCCTGTGGAGCAGTTTGGAGTCTGGAAGGCTGAGAGTTTAAGGTAAAGGTGTGATAGCACATGCCTGTAATCCCAATACTTGGGAACTGGAAGCAGGAGGATCAGGAGTTCAAGGCCATCCTAGACTACTTACTGAGTTCAAAGCCAGCCTGGGCTACATAAGACTCTGTCTCAAACAAAGGGTGAGATGGAGTCAGCTTGGGAATGACATGAAGATGATGGGACTGAACTATCACCGGTGTGTGCCCTGTCAGATAGGAAAATCACAGAAAGCTACTCTGAGCTCCGTCTGTCTTCTCTGTCAGACAGGCACCTTGCGCTTCCCATGAGGATGCGCTGGGATGTTAGTCAGCCACCCTTTGCACTGCTCAGTAAGAGCCACTGATGGGACACAAACGGAGCCACAGACCAGGGAGCACCTCCTCCCAACAACATTTTAGGAAATATAAATCAGAAATCCCCCAGCTTTTCTTTCCCATATGCAAAATGACTATGTTATGTTGAGTACATACCACACACACACACACACACATTAATACACTTTTATATAGTTGGGATCATAACATTTCCCTTTTGTTTCAGTGAGGCTTAGACTCCCTAAGTAACTGAGGATGCTCTTGACTTTCTGATCTTCTTCCTGCCTCGGCCCTGAAGTGCTGGGCTCATAGGCACGTACCTCGCCCAGCTTGGGAGGTGCTGCAGGTCAAGCCCAGGATTTCGTGCCTATCACACAAGTGCTTCACCATGAACTATTTCCAAGCCCCTAATATTTTCTTTAACTGGTTTCTCCCTTCGTATATTTTCACCCTCTGTCTAAATGAGTAAATATGGCTCTGTCTCATCATTTGCTTGTTCTGTTCTTGACTTCAGACAGGGTCTCATACTATAAACACGGCTGGCTTAGAACTCTATGTAGCCAGAGTCATCTGGAGTTTGCAGAGATCCTCCTGCCTCGGTTCCTGAGTGCTCGTGTTACAAGAATGCACCACCATGCCAGGCAACTTCATTGTGAGCAGTTGCCCTCTGCAGCCCCCAGTGATAGAAATGCTAGCTGGTTGCTGAGTCTCAGGAAAAGGATGCTACCAGAAGATCCTGTCTGTGGGAAGGGCTCTGCGGGGTGAATTCTTAACAGAGGGATTACTTGATCTGATGATATGTGCAAATAAAATGTCTCCTGGAGTGATGGAACCAATTCCACCTTGCCCACTGCCAGCTCGGTGTAAGAAATCCTTCAGCTCACACCCTCAGCCACCCTACGCATTAAGAACATGTCGAAGCTTTATCTAAGGGCATAGAAAGAGTCATTTACTTTCCATTTATTTGATCATTATTAAAGATGTTGCCATTTGTATTTCTTTCTCTATGAATTGCTGTCCACACCACCATCTGGGGACTCTGTTGGGGTTGGGTGGAGTTTTCTTAATAGTTTAGAACTTTTTATACCATAGACTTGAACCTTCTGCCTTCCACACCATAGGCTCTGCGCTGAGCTGTCACCCTAACATTGTTTCGTTTTCTTTTTCTTTTTACCTTGAGGTACGGTCTTACTAAGCCCCTGGACTTTACCTTGACTTCCCCCTGTAACACAGGCAGGCTTTGAACTCACTGTCCTCTGACTCCCTCTCAGTAGTTGGATAGGAGGCTCGTGGCACTAGGCCCGGCTTGCATGAGAAATCCCCATGTATTCTAAATACTAAGCCCTTGGGACTGGGGAGAGAGGGTTCGGTGGTTAAAAGCACTTGCTGCTCTTGGGTCCCCCACTTTGGGACCCAAGTTTGATTCCCAGCACCCACCCCAAAGCCCACAACCATCAGTAACTCCAGTTTCAGGAGCTCTTACTTGCTCTTGTGACTTCTGATGACCCCAGGCATATACATAGTGCAAATATTCATACATGTAAGATGAAATAAAGAAATCATTAAAAATACCTAAACAGTGAAAGCTTTGGGAGTATTTAGATATTATTTCCACACCTATTACTGGTTATTGTAATATGGTATCTTTTGCCTTTTGGAAGTTATCAAGTCTCTCTTTTTCTCATGTGTGTGTGTGTGTGTGTGTGTATTTACATGTGTGCTCATGTATGTGACGGAGGCTGTGCATGTGTGCTCATCTGGAATCAGGAGGTCTTTGTAGGATATCGTTCTGACTTGTTCTCCACCTTACTATTTAATTCATCAAACCTGGGGCTCACCCTTTAGGTTAGAGCAGCTGGCCCGCTGGGGACCCCTCATCTCTGGTCCCTACGTGAGGGTTACAGATGTTTGTGGCTGTGCTTGGCTATGTATATGACTGTTATTAACCTGACCCGGGCCACGCTCCCCCATCCCTGTTTCTGTGGCAGATGTGTTGCCCATTGAGCCACACTATCCCAGCCCTGGCAGTGGCTAATTTCTCATATTATCAAATCTCTCTAGTTTCCTCTCAAGAGCGTCTTTGAATTGAAGACAGAGACAGCAGCCTCAGGGATCACCACAGCCAACTGTGGGCTTTCTTTCTGCCTGGACTTTGTCTCAGAGAACAACATATACATATTAACTAACTAGCAGCTGGGGTTGAAGGACAGACCTGGGTCTCGGTGTCATACAGACGCAGGTTTAAATTCTGGTCCCAAGCTCCATATACGCATTAGGAGCCACGTTGCCATTCTCTGAGCCTCTGGGGTTTTGTTTTTCTTTTTAATCTACAGGATGTTCAGATGCAGATAGACTCGACCAGGGGCTCCGGGGTGCTATCGGCCGCTGTGTGCTCACACAGTGCCTGGTGAGTGATAAGACTGAGTGTGATAGTGACTTCCCGCGCTGTGTGAGCTGGGGTGGGGGTGGGACAGTTCGGAGAAGAGGTCCAGCGAAAGGGAGGAGTGGCTGCAACCCAGGCCCCAAGCAAACGGCTCTTCAGCTCTTCAGAGGATATCTGCCTTCAGGCCGTCAGGATCCAGTCCTTTTGCCTGGTGTCCCAAAGTTTTCCTGGAGAACCAGTTCTCCCTCCTTCGTAGCCCATGTGCTTTGAGTAAGTGTGTCTTATCGTCTCTGTGTGGTTTGAAGTAAAATAGTGCTAAGTTCTAAAGTTAGGGGAAGAAAGACATCCCCCACCCCCTTGAAGCCAAAAAACAGTTTTGATTTTTCCATGGCTTATTGAAATAGTAATGCTTCATCTCCCTTTCCATTTTTTTAATGGATTTTTGGATTTGGTTTTTTTGAGACAGGGTTTCTCTGTGTAGCCCTGGCTGTCCTTGGAACTCACTTTGTAGACCAGGCTGGTCTCGAACTCAGAAATCCGCCTGCCTCTGCCTCCCAAGTGCTGGGATTACAAGCCTGCCTGCCTCCCCAGATCCTTTCCATTTTTCTAAAAAAAGTCTATTGGGGGCCAGCAGGATGACTCAGTGGGTGGAGGTGCTTGTCATCAACCTGGCAACCTGAGATGCCTTCCTTTACATTCTCTCTCTCTCTCTCTCTCTCTCTCTCTCTCTCTCTCTCTCTCTCTCTCTCTCTCTCTTTCTCTCTCTCTCCTCTTTCTCTCTCTCTCTCTCTCACACACAAATAAATAAAAACATAAATAATTTTTTAAAAAAATTTAAAATTGGAGTTAATTGAATTTGGAGGCAATGTTGGGTCTGATAGCACACACATGTAATCTAGCAATTGGCAGGCTGAGGCAGGAGAATTACCAGTTTGAGGTCTACCTAGGCTTCACGGAGAGCTTTGTCTCAAAATACCCTCCCACACAACAACAGCTTGCAGCCAGCACTCTCTGCTTGTTAGGCTGGCCAGGACTGACTCCGTGTCTCATCTGTTCCCAGTAACATTCCCCTGTGCATTATTACTCCAGATAAAGGAGCTTCGCTTCGCAAAGGTATGCTGGCTTGCCCGGGAACACACACCTAGCAATTTGATTTACAGAGTTCAAACATTTCATTTATTTGAGATAGAACTTGAAGCTAGGCATTGTGGCACACACCTGTAATCTCAGCTCTTGGAAGTCAGAGACAGGGGGATCACCACTGCTTGTGGCCAGCCTGGATTACATGGTGAATTACAGACCAATAAGGGCTATTTATCAAGGTCCTGTCTCAGAAAAGAGAGTGGGGAGACTGGGTATGTAGTTCAGTTGGTAGTAGGCTTACCTCACATCAACAAACTCTGCCTTCAGTGCCCATCTCTACAAAAACTAGGCATGGTGACGGAGGCCTCTAATCCCAGAACCCAGAAAGTGGAGACAGGAGAATTAGAAGTTCAAGGGCCCATTCTCAATTAAGTTGGAAGTTAGCCTGGACTTCATGAGAGCCTGTCTCAAAAACAAAAACAAGCTGGGTGGGTTCTGTCACACACCTTTAATCCCAGCACTCAGGAGGCAGAGGCAAGCAGATCTCTGTGAGTTTGAGGTCAGCCTGGTCTACAGAGGGAGTTCTAGGCTAGCCAAAACTACACAGAGAAACCTATCTTAAAAAAGAAAGAAAGAAAGAAAGAAAGAAAGAAAGAAAGAAAGAAAGAAAGAAAGAAAGAAAGAAAGAAAGAAAGAAAAGAAAGAAACCAAAACCAAAACTAAAACAAAACCGTGGGTAAGGGGTACAAACAATGTTCAACTATTAGATCGTGTACTATGCCAAAAGGGATCAGAACGAGTTTTAAGTGAATTGAGCAGAAAATAGATCTTCTGAGTCCTGGCCAGTCAGCCATTCCAAACCAGAACGCTGCCTTCTTGACGCTCCGCTCGCTGTTCATGGCCCCCACATCCCGTGAGCCACAACACTGGCTCACCAACCTCCATGTATCCTCTGTCCTGGACTGCAGCACGGAAGCTACACCGATGCCAGTGCCCAGCCCTCAGCAGGAAGGGAGGGAAAAGGCTTTGAGGCCAGGGGCCACATCTCATGACCATATTTAATTACATTTAGCTTCAAAGGAAGCTGGGAAAATATGATTTCTAGCTAGCAGGCATGTGTCTATCAGCAGCCAGGGCATTGTGGAAGAGAAGGATGGTTTTGATGGACAGGCAGCGGGAATAAGTGGCTTCCTTGAGACTAGAACTCAAACCCCAGGGTGAGGTTGGGAATACATCATAGGCCCAAGTCTTGTGTGCTCCCATCTGCTGAAATGTAGTCCTCCCTCCCTCCCTCCCTCCCTCCCTCCCTCCCTCCTTCCCTCCCTCCCTCCTTTCCTCCCTCTCTCTCTCCCTCCCTTCCTTTCTTCCTTCCTTTCTCCCTCCCTCCCTCCCTCCCTCCTTCCCTTCCTTCCTTCCTTCTTCCCTTCCTTCCTTTCTCTTCTTTTCTTTTTTAAAATGCAGGACCTCACTACGGAGTTCTGGCTGTCCTGGAACTCTCTGTGGAAGCCAGGCTGACCTTGAACTCACCTGCCTCTGCTTCCCAAGAGCTGGGATTAAAGATAGCATCACCATTCCTATGGAATTTACTATTGCTGCCGTCAACCACTCTTTTAGACAGACAGACAGACTGATAGATACGTGACTGCTAGCTCGGGATTATATTTCCCAGCTTCCTTTGCAGCCAAGTGAACACTCATCTTGGGAAGCTTCTTTTCTTCAAGTCTGAGTTTTTGTGTCTATAAAATGGAAGTCCTAAGAAGACTTGCCAGTTAATTAAGGCTGTGGAAGCATGCCTCATAGTCAGGACACACAGTAGGTGCTCATATCATAGAAAAGGTGGAGGGTGGGGGAGAGTATGGGCCCTGGTGCACAAAAGCAGAAAATTCCACAGGAAATGGCAGTATGTGTATAGGAACGGTGCTCCTATATGGTGCTGGGAATGAATCCGGAGCGGCCAGCCTGCAGGGTAGACGGTCGGTGACACAGGAAGTGCCTGGAGTAGGTGTGGTCAGGAAAGAATGGCCACTGATCGTGACAGGCCGAGCTTGAGCCGTGGAGGATATGAGTCAGGTGGAGAAGGAAGGAGGGGGGACAAGATCTGAGTGGGGCACATGGAGAAATGAGGAGCTCCGAGCGGGCAGCAGCGAGAGCCCCAGAACCAGCGGGAAGATGGCGGAATGATTGAGCAGACCAGCAGAGACTAAGAGAGGCCCTGAGTGCAGGGCTCACTTAAGCAGCCACTCTTCTGCTGATCAAGAATCTGCATCTGTGTTATTTAGATCGGTGTGTGACTTTGTGTGCCAGACAGTGACATGAGCGTAATGAACAGGAGAGTCCTGAACTGGCGGTGTTACCCATACTGTAATCTAGGCCTCTCCCCATATGACTGTCATTCATGGGCGTTCTAGTTTTATTTCCTGTTGTTGTGATAAGATACCCAATAAAAAAGCAACTTAGAGGAGAGGTGCTTTTTGTTTTTTTAGCTAATTATTTCAGATTATAGTTAACGTGGCAGGAAGTTGAACTAGCACAGTCAGAAGCAAAGAGAAATTAACAACTGTGTGTTTACTAGTGCACATCTTTCACTCTACATTTATACAGACCAGATCTTCCTGCCTAGGGAATGGTGTTGTCTACAGTGGGAAGTCTTCAGGTCAATTAATACAATCAAGACGATCTCCTCCACCCTTAGCCCACACTCTAGACATGCCCACAGGCCAGCCTGATCTAGACAAGCTCTCACTGAGACTCTCGGGTGCTTATAGATTGCGTCCAGTTGGCATTACAACTAACCGTCACAATGGACAAGACTTCATGATCCCCAAAATATTCTTTAGCTACTATATCAACATTCCAGCCAGACAAAAGGGAGAAACAAGAGGGAAAATGTACTTTTCTGACACACGTGCACACGCTCATGCACACACACTCAAAACTAGTATTAATAGTTAATTAATAACCAGTCAGTTATTCTGAGTGGTTGTGTGTCTGATAGAATTTTGATGCCTGCTATGTGAAAGTAAATCCTGAGGTCTCGATCATTCATCTTCAACTATTGTGGAGGCCACAGGAAAAAGGAGGCAAAAATGATGCCAGAGGGGTGGCTTTGGGGACAGGGTGACTCTTCCTTGGAGTTATTTGGGATCAGAGAAAAATGGATGCATTGGACCAACTCCGGCTGATGTGGAAGAAGTGGGGGGCAGGGCCAGGCAGCGGGTCCAAGGCTCTGGAGTGAGGTTTCAGGTAACAGTAAACACGTGTGATTGCCACAAGGATGCTGATGCAGGATGATAAAAGTAGGGCCAAGGGCAGAGCCTTGCAAGGTGGAGAAGAAAGGAGGAGATGGGATTGGTAAGACAGCTGCCTCGTGTTAGTCACGTTTCTATCAACGTGACAGAACACTCTGACCATGGCAGCTCACAGAAGGGACTTACGGATCCAGAGGGTTAGACCCAAGATGACAGAACAGAGGCCGCAGGCAGCAGGCAGCAGGCAGCAGGCAGCAGGCAGCAGCTGAGAGCTCACACTTTGAACTGCAAACATGAGGCCAAGAGAATGAACTAGAAATGTTGAGAGTCTCTTAAGTTCTCAGGTCCCACCTCTAGTGACATACATCCTCCAGCAAGGTCATACTCTTAAGCATTTCCAAACACAGCCGCCAACTGGGAACCAAGTATTTAAATCCCCAAGACCATGGGGAGCACTTCAGTTTGGACGTCAGTACTTTCATGAGGTAAGAGGCTCACAATTCAGACTTCTCCACTGCTCCCCTACCCCCATTTTTTTTGGAGGTGCTGGGGTCAAACCGAGGACATCTTTCATACTGAGTTTGTTCTTTGCCACTGAGATACACCTCTAGTGCCTTCGCTGAGATTGGTCACTGAACCAAAAACTTTGAAAACCTTGGGCTGGCAAAATAGATAAAGATGCTTGCCACCAAGTCTGATGTTCTGAGCTATGTTCTGAGCTCAGTCCCCTGAATATACACTGTGAAAAGTGCGAGCCAACTCCCACAAGTTGTTCTCTGACCTCCACACGTGGAACACACACACACACACACACACACACACACACACACCTGTAAAAGAATGAAATTTAGGCCCGTCTAAGGCCTGACGACACCTGCTTGAAGTGTGGTGCAATACCGCCTTTGGCCTGAAGGTGGCAGTACCGTACCAGGTGAAGCTTGCTGGACAAATCCTATGAGGATTTTGAGGGGTTGGGGGAATGAAGCTTAATTCTCTCGAACACTAAAGCTTTGATGTTTTCCATTATCTTGGATGTGAACTTTGAATAGGGAAAGATGAAGGAATTTTTTTTGTTTGAATCCTGCCTCCGTCGCTCACACAGTGTGACCTAGAGCAAGTTCTCTCTTGCTGGAGCCTGCTTCCTGCTTGGCAAACAGGATGATCACACCCGAACCTACCTCATCGCGTCTCTGTGAGTGTCTAAACAAGCGTGACTGGGTTTAACATTTGTGTGGACGGGCTCAGGGCTGGTGTGTGTGAGCAGGGTGGGTTCAGGAGCAGGAGGCAGGGTTCAGCCCAGTGCCCAGTCATGCAAATGGCCCGAGGTGTGGAGAGGGAGGTGGCTCTGGGGTTAGGAAAGTTGAGTTCAGATTTTGAGATGAGGGAACTGAAGAAATAACTTTCCCAGGGCCACACCCTCAGATAGGCAAGGCACCAACCCCAAAATTTGGGAACGAATTTAATGTGTAATAATATATGGGGAGGCCCTGAAGTTGAATCGTGAGACCAAAATCAGAACTCTGTGGGATCCCTTTATCATTACTGTGTGGTTTTCGTGTAGCTTTTGCTCTGAGGGCTTCTGAAAGTTTTGCACACAGAGATACACACACCGTCCTGTTAAGACCCGCATTCCCAAAGCGCCCTCATAGCCCAAGAAGACACAGGACAAGCTAAAGAGCAAGGGGAAGGAGAGCCATCCAGGGACGAGTCTGGAAGTTAAGCGACTTGGGCTCTTTCCTCTCGGGGCTCTACACTGGCTTTTGAAGCCCGCTTTTCCCATCTGCAAAACGACGCTGTTCGATCCAGGGCTCCTGGAGGCCTTGGAAAGCCTTGCACGGCTTCCCTTGGACCTTCCCGACTGCCTCAGCCTCAGGGCTCTCCCAAGCCTGTGACTGCCCCATTTCAGCTTTATTTTCTTACCACCTTCTGGATTTATCTAAGCCTTGTTGCTGCCGTTGATTTCTGTCTAGACCGTAGTCTACTGCTGCCTGCTCTAGGGAAAGTAGGGACTCGTGAGCTTACGAGAGCTGCTGTGACCATGACCACGGCGGTTGTAACAGTTGCTTGATGTGTATCAGCGAACAAACAATTGGAATAAAAGTGAAGGGCCGAGAACACAGCCCTGAACCCTCTGAACCTTTCTGATAAGAGTATCTAGGACCCTAAAACCAGGCTTGTTTCCTAATAACAGGCTTACGCTGCGACACCAAGGTCTTTACTGACCCCTTGTGGCCGTGGGAGCACATAGCAGGGACTAGGGGCGGTTTCTTGGGTGGGAGACAATCATTCCCCTCTAGCTTTGCTCTGCTCCCTGACGACCCGCCTGGTCTCTTGTGGAGGAGGATGACGATTGAAAACATGAAATACATCTTTCAGGGACTGGAGAGATGGTTCACTGGGTGAGCTCTAGTGTATGGGCTGAGTTCAGATCCCAGCGTCCGCGGAGAAAGCTTGGAGAGGCGGGCAGGGCGCATGTGTGACGCTAGCACTGTGGAGGGCAAATCTAGGATGACTGGTGGGGTTTGCTATCTGGTCATCATCCAAACTCCAAGATCAGTAAGACAAACTGTCTCAAAGAAACAAGGTAAATGTGATAGAACAGGATGCCCGATACCACTCATGTGAATCACACACACACACACACACACACACACACACACACGCACGCACGCACGCACGCACACGCACACGTAGTGAGACACCTCATCAGGTAAGATCATTTGCCACCAAGCCTGACGGCATGAATTAAATCTCCAGAATACACTGACTTGCAAGTTGACTTCCACGTGTCTGCCCCCAACATACACAATAGACAAATGTTACAACAGCTTTAAAACAGAATAGATGTTTCTTGTCTTCCATCTCGCTGACAGCCCATCTGAGAAAGCAGAGAGGTCCTGGAGAGGAGTGAGGATGTCTCAGACCAGGAAAGAGAGGTTGTTGGGGTTTTGTCTAAGCTCCACCCCACACCTACCTGGCAATAGCCAGGTATGCCCCGCCCCAGAGATCTGGCCCACTATAAGAGGGGCTACTTGCTCCTCCTCTCTTTGCTCTCTGCTCTCCCATACTCTCTCACCTCTCTGCCCCTGGGGCTCTTCCCCCCCCTCCACGTGGTCATGGCCGGCCTCCTCTCTCTCTCTCTCTCTCTCTCTCTCTCTCTCTCTCTCTCTCTCTCTCTCTCCCACTAACTCCCATCCCCTATTCTGAATAAACTCTATTCTATACCATGTCTGTGTGTGTGTGGTCCCTCAGGGGCAGAGGTGCCCAGGCAAGGGCCCGCCTGGACACCTTCCCCCACGCTGCCTAGCCACACTCACCTAACCCCCTATACTCCCCCCTTCTCTCCAATGGTGCTCAAAGTCCTTCAGAGGTGTCTTAGCGTTTCTATTGCTGTAAAGAGACACCATGACAATTCTCATAAAAACAGCATATAATTGGGGCTGGTTTACGGTTTAGGGGTGTAGTCACGGCAGGAAGCAAGGCAGCGTGCAGGCAGACATGATGCTGAGAAGGAGCTGAGAATTCTACAATGACATCAGGCAGTGAGTGAGCTTGATCTTCTGAGACCTTAAAGCTAATCCCCAAGGGAAGTGCAGCCCCCAACAAAGCCACACCTACTCCCACAAGACCACACCTACTCCCACACGGCCACACCTCCTAATAGCACCCTAATAGCTATAGGGCCTATGGGGGCCATTTTTAGTCAAACCACACTAGAGGTGAGACAGATTTCTTTTCCCTGCGATCTGAGCAGGCAGAGAAGGCTAGGCTCAGGCCCTGGGTGCCTCCTTCCAGCAAACTTCAGTCTCCCAGGGTATCCTCAGTGGGGGGAGGGGGAGGGGGAAGAGGGAGTATCTAATGAATAGAGAAGCCATTTGGGATAAAAACAAAGACAAGAGATGAGCAGAGAGTGTTAGTGCCAAGACCTGCGAGACCTGTGACGTCATATAGGCGACAATTAGAACAATGAGACTACAGTCCTGTTGCCAAGGCAACAGCCGCCATATACCCAGAATTCAATGGCCCACCTTTACCTGTAATTTACGTCATCATCTGTATATAATTGGGTAGCGTTTCTCCTCTCTCTCTCTTTCTTTTCCTTCCTTCTTCCTGCCCGCTACACCTTTTCCCATCCTAAATAAAGCCCCACGTGGAACTGTTTGGCCTGGTGTGATCTCACTGTGGCCCACGTGACAGGCAGACAGGTGAACTGTGCTGCGGCGTAGGGAGACAAACTGCGTGGAAAAACCAACAGAGAGGGCTTGAGAAAATCTTTTACGTGCAACACACACACACACACACACACACACACACCTGCCTCACTAGCTGTCAGTCAGGTAACTTTACAACACAAACCAACTCCATGTCTCAGACACCACAGCAAGTCAGCTGCTCTACCCTGCCTTCTCCTGCCTTCCATTTGGACGAAACATCCCAGCTATTCCGCCATGAACTTTCCCCACGCCTTTGTCTCAGAACCTTCCGTGAAACCTAACGTGAGACAGACAGGTCATCAAGAATCTGCTCCGTCCGCAAGGGGAGCCACAGCACGGCTTAGGCAAGAAGCAAGATTTCACATAAACAGATGTCAGATTTTATAGGCTACGAATTATTTTAATCTCCAGATAAGCAATACATCATGAAGACAGACCTAGTTTATTTGGGTAGCTGTAAGAGGCTGAGCACATATTCCGTGCCTGTGGCATGGTTAGGACTGAGGTCACCTCTGCATTAATACCATTTGGTATTGTGCGCACACGGGGTGGGGTGGGGTTCAAAACACATAATATTGTAACAAAGTTTCCATGTCTAACCAAACAAGGTTTTAAAGATTTACTTTTATTATTTGGGGGGGGGTGGTCCTCCCAGTGCGGCTGGTCTCGGCTGGCTTGGAGCTTGCTCTATAGACCAGGCAGACCTGGGACAGAGATCCACCTTCTTCTGTTCCTCAAATGCTGGGACTAAAGTACCACTGCACCCTAATATTTTTTTTATTATTTAATTGTACATAGGTGCATGTGTGTGTGTGTGTGTGTGTGTGTGTGTGTGCATATGAGTACGCGTGCTAGGGGAGGCCAGAAGCCAGAGTTACAGATGGTTGTGAGCCACCTGATGTGGGTGCTGGGAACCAAACTCAGATCCTCTGGAAGAGCAGCATGTGCTCTTACTGGCTGAGCCATCTCTCCAGCCACCAAGTAAGGTTTTTAAGTGATTGGTTTCATGATGTGTTTGGGTATCTACCTCTGTCCAGAAGAACAGGCTCCAAAGCAATGCTGAGCCCCTGAACATTTCCAGGAAGCAGGCCAGGGAGGAAGGTAGATTAATTGCTGCTCCGCATGCAATGAGACAGATGGTGGTTCCCCAAAACTCACATGCTGAAGCTCTATCCCTCGAACCTGAAAATGTAGCAGTATTTGGAGACAGGGCTTGAAGGAGGTCACTGAGGCCTTGTGGGATTGTTACAGACTCCTGGGCAACGTGGATAGTGACCTTAAAAGAAGGGGAGACTGGAAGCACCAGACACTCAAGATTTCAGGGATCTTGTGGGAACAATGGAAAATACTGTGTGGTATTTGTCTGAATAGGAATGCCCCCCACAGACTCACGTGCTTGGATGCTTTGCCCATAGGGGGTGGAGCTATTAGGAGGTGTGGCCTTGTTGGAGTAGGTATGGTCTTGTTGGAGGAAGTGTGTCATGGTTAAGGGTGGGCTTTGAGGTCATATATTTTCAAGCTTCACCCGGAGTGGCTCACAGTCTCCTTCTGCTGCCTGCGGATCCAGGTGGAGAGCTCTCAGCAGCACATCTGCCTGCACTCCGCCATGCTTCTTTCTCATCATGGCCGTAATGGACTAAACCGCTGAAACTGTAAGCCAGCCCCAGTTACATGTCGTTCTTTATGCGAGCTGCTGTGGTCGTGGTGTCTCTTCACGACAGTAGAAACCCTAACCAAGGCGTACTGCAAGCTCAGAAAGAAAGCTTAAGAATTGAAGCTGGAGGGGCTGGAGAGATGGCTCAGCAGCTAAGAGCAACGACTGCTCTTCCAGAGGTCCTGAGTTCAAATCCCAGCAACCACATGGTGGCTCACAACCATCTGTAATGGGATCTGATGCCCTCTTCTGGTATGTCTGAAGAGAGCAATTGTGTACTCATATAAATAAAATAAATAAATTAAAAAAAAAAGAAGAAGCTGGAGAGATGGCTCAGCAGTTAAGAGCACCGACTACTCTTCTGAAGGTCCTGAGTTCAAGCAGGTCCCAGCATCCACATGGTGGCTCACAACCATCCATATAGAGATCTGACACCCTCTTCTGGACTATCTGAATATAGCTACAGGGTACTTACATATAATAAATAAATAAATCTTTAGAAAGAAAGAAACAAAGAAACAAAGAAAGAAACAAAGAAAGAAACAAAGAAACAAAGAAACAAAGAAAGAAACAAAGAAAAAAAGAATGAAGCTAACTCTGCTTATCTCTGGATTTCAGATTCCTAACTTCCTGAACTATGGAGAAACAAAGGTACAGTGCTGCTGCCAGGTCTGTGGTCTCTGTTATGCAGACTAATACACCCACGTTGTGGCCATCACCATCCCATTGCCCATGGGAGGTGGGTGGCCAGGCAAGGCCTGCTCTGCAGATTCTCGGGAGGAAACAAAGAAGCTATTTTAACTCGGGGCCTGTCATAAGAACCTGACGTCATCTAAGATAAGAAGCATGCAGAATGGCTTTCGTTGCTCTGCAGTTTCAGAGAGCCATTGGCCTGAGCTGAGCCCTCCCAGGCTGCAACCCTGGGCTGCTTGGTAGTGCTGCTGAGCCTGCCTGCCTGGAGCGTTGTCTGCTTTGGGGCTCTGCCTATGAAAACGAAACAAAACAAAAACCCACTCTAACCTTCAAGAAAATTAGAGGCCACGTGGAGCCAGATAAACAACCCAACCTGTGGGCCAGGAGGCTACATGAACACTGGACAGGTAAAACCATCTTAGGTTATCTCCATCCATTCTGTTGCTGTAATAAAATACTTGGCACTAGATACCTTATAAAGGAAGGAGGTTTGTATAATAGAAGGAACTCGGGGTTCTAGAGACTCAAGAATGTGCTGTTGGCATCTAGGATGGGAGGGTTTCACAGTGAATGGTTCCAGGGTAGTGGGAAATGTACTTAGGAGAATTAGCTGCTCATGTGGGAGAGAGGTATTCAGGGGAAAAGACAGGCTCCCCACTAATTATAATTAGATCTGGGAGGAATTAATCCAATCCCAGAAAACCTTCACTAACTCCCTCTGAGGGCAGTTCCCTGGAACCTAGTTACTTCCGAAGGTTCAACCGCTTCCATATTGCTGTGGAGTTGGAGGAATTTCCAATATAAGAATCTATGGAGGATGTATTCAAACACTAGCAAGCAACCAGCCTCGGGCAAGATGCCAGATGATTACAAGCACATTAGTGATCCCAGGTGAGGCCAGGAAAACTGCTCAGTTGATTCTGAGACCGAACTGCTGAACCACAAAATCAAGAATAAATAAAGCGATTGCTGCTTTAAGCCATTAAGAGTCAGGGAGCGTTGTTACACAGCGGTAGATAAATGACACACCAAGCTGAAACTCTGTATCTGCTCTCAAGGTGATGGTAGTTCAGGGACTCCCGTGGCCACCTGCAAACTCTCCTTGCTGAGCCAGACAAACCTAGAAGTGAAACAGGCCCCGTGCTTTGGCTAATTGAACATCTGTCTCCCCCAGGGCCTGGATGACCTCAGGGTTATAACTCATCCCCTGCGCCTGTTCATCCTGCCTATTGTGCTGAGCTAGGGTCTGGCACACAGCAGGTGCCCAACAGGCATTTACTCAATTAGTGAACCACGAGGGACTTGCTTAGGATGCTTACACCCCCTGCTGAGATGACTGTAGCAGTCTCCTAACTGCTGCTGGCCACACCCAGCCCTGTCCCTGAAAACCCCGCCTGCCATCCTAGGAAGGAAACTTTGTAAAATACAAACCTACCCCAGTGCAGCTCCTAATCCAACGCAAGCTTTCCCTTCCTGTTTCCTCGGAATGATTTATGAACTGCAATCTGTGAGTGTGATTGTGTGTGTGTGGGGGGGGGGGGGGGCAGGGTCTAGACGCAAGGCCTTGCATATACTAACTAAGCAAGTGTTCTATGACAAAGTTGCAGTACCAGTTCTTGAGACAGGGTCTTGCACTGTAGCTGAGGCTAGCCTCTAACTCTCATTTGCCTCCCCCCACCCCTGCAATTCCACCCCAGTGCTTGAATCTCAGGCATGCAGGGTCATATCTCTCAAACTCACAAATTCTCAACCCCCAATTCTAACTTCCTGTCTTGTACCTATCTCCTGGAGCAACCCTGCCCCCGACACACACGCTATTGGAGCCTTATCACCAGGTCGATTCATTTCTTCCGTCTGGCACACTTTCTAGTGTCTCTGAGCTTGTATATGCGCTACCTAGAAAGTCACCAGCAACACCAATGCCCTCATTCCCATGCTTGACTAGACCCCACTCACCTCTCAGGGTGTTCTGTGTCTGGCAATGGTTTTGTTTGCTTTATATTTGGAGGCAGTGTATGTGAGCCTTGGCCCAGGTGTGGACAGCTGAGGATGTGAGTGAGTTAGCTCTCCACCAGGAGGTCTCTGGGATTGAACTAAGGTTGCAATTGCCTTTACCTAATGAGCTTTTCTTCTTCTTCTTCTTCTTCTTCTTCTTCTTCTTCTTCTTCTTCTTCTTCTTCTTCTTCTTCTTCTTCTCCTTCTCCTTCTCCTTCTCCTTCTCCTTCTCCTCCTCCTCCTTGTCTCCTCCTCCTCCTATTCTTCTTCTTTTTCTTCTTGTTCTTCTTGTTCTTCTTCTTCTTGTTCTTCTTGTTCTTCTTCTTCTTGTTCTTCTTCTTGTTCTTCTTCTTCTTGTTCTTGTTCTTCTTCTTCTTCTTCTTCTTCTTCTTCTTCTTCTTCTTCTTCTTCTTCTTCTTCTTCTTCTTCTTCTTCGAGATGGGAGTCTTACTGTGTAGCTCTGGCTGGACTGCAGCTCACTTTATAGACCACGCTGGCCTCAGACTCCTAGAAATCCACTGGCCTCTGCCTCTTGAGTGATCGATGCCACCACACCTGACCCTCCTGAGCCTCTTTGATGGCCCTGTGTTTTTTCTTTGGTTTGTTTGAGACAGGATCTCATGTATCCCAGACTGATCTGGAAGTCACTCCATAGCTGAGGATGACTTTAAACTTCCCACTCCAAGTGCTGGTATTATAGGTATGTACTACCACACCTGATTGCCTTTGTGTGTGTGTGTGTGTGTGAGAGAGAGAGAGAGAGAGAGAGAGAGAGAGAGAGTTTGTATGTACATGTGCTTGACTGTGTTTGAGTGTGTTTATGTGTTTGTGTGCTTGATTGTATATGTGCTTGATCATATGTGTGACTGTGAGTTTGTGTGAGTGTATGATTGTGTGTGTGCTTGTGTGTGCCCTTGTTCCATTTGTCTGGATTGAGAGATGACGGGAAGTATGGATGGACACTGACTTATGGGCAGTGGGTATCAGTTTGATTGAATGGTCCAGGATTTGGAAAGCATAGTGCTGACAGACTGGCCATAAAGAAGATGGGAAGAGGTATTGAGATCGGCTTCCAGCCATGGCACAAAATTCAAAGATATTTGTGTTTCATAGAAAGTCTTAGTGAAAAGGACTCATGCCAGAGGAGGCTTTCAGTAGCCTGACAGACCAGGTGGGCCATCCCACGGTAACAGCCCACCTTTCTGCAGGTCCTCCCTGTGCTATCTCAGTTTACCCATGTACAGTTCAGACACAGTGGCCAGAATGCAGGCTGTGGCTCCAACACAAGGACTTAGCTTCACCAAGACTGTGGATCCCGTGCCAACACACGTCACCTGTTATCAGCAGAAACATTAAAGAGCTACTATATCACCCCAATACACAATGGGCCCCAAGCCACCCAGAGTCAGGTGGGTCCCACTGGACTCTCCCCAGCATGGAGGAACATGCCTTAGCTTCACCAACAAGCACAGGATGTAGGATTTGAGGAAGGCAAGGAGTGGCCCTCAGGCCAGCACTGATTCAAGTCACCATGGTATTGATTTCTGTGGCCATTGAAGTGACTCACTTTAAACTCAATGGCTTGAAAGAACAACAGATTCTCTCACAGCTCCAGGGGACAAAGGTCAGTTTCACCAGGTCTCAGCTGAGGTGTGGGTACTCCCTGCAGAGCACGAGGGGAGAACCCGGACTTCACTCTGCCTCTCTCTTAAAAAGGATACTCATGGGGCTGGAGGTCTGCCTTAGTGGTCGAGCGCTTGGCTGGCATGTGAGGGGCCCTGGGGTTTTATTCTCAGCAGTACCACCATCTCATCAAAATGAACAAACAAATAAACAAAATGTATTTATGATTAAATTCAAGGCCTATCTCTAACAGAGGATAATTGTCTCCTGTCAGGAACCTTAATTGCAGGCTGTAATCCCAGCATCAGGGAGGCTGAGGTGAGATAATCAAGAGTTTGAGGCCTTGGGTAAGAGAGATGGCTCAGTGGGTAAAGGCACTTGCCACCAAGCCTGATGCTGAGTTCAAACCTCAGGCCCCACACGGTGGAGGGAGAGACTACTGTAATTTGTCCTCTGACTTTTGCAAGCATGCTGTGGATGGGATGTTTGCATTTGTTTGCACACACATCAATAAATGAGGGTTTTGGTTTTAGAAAGTCTTAAAGAGTTCTGTAGTGAGATTGCCTCAGGAAAAAATTAATAAACTTCCCTTTTCATTAACTTTTATTGTTGTCCATGGAAGTAAAGTAACCATGGAGGGTTGGCTGCAGGGTCCACTAGAGACTAAAATTGTGGAAACCCCATTTTCTTTGTAAAAGAATGTAGCCTAGTTAACTCCTGTGTACTTTAAATTACCTCCACCTTATGATCCCCAAACACAGTGGAGGTGCTGTGTAAGGTCGTTGTTATACCATATTGTTTAGGAATAATAATGAGAGACATTTTATGTGGTGACAGTCTACAGAGATTAGAAATTCCTCTTTTTGGTGGCCATTAATCAACCTGTACACCCACTTACCAAACTTGCATTTCGCTCCTGTAGCATTGGTCCCTGCTACACTGGAAGTCGTCATCTTCAGGGCAAGAACTGAGTCTGCAACTCACTTTATCTCTTCATTGCCGCATAACCAGAAATCAAAGGAAGAGGTAATGTCCTGGCTGCATGGATTACCAGGGGAAACTGAGCTGCTACACATCAGGGTAGGGGGAACTCGGGGTGTGCCAAGGCTCATCTTAACAGTAGCCCCTGTCCTCTGTATCTGTGGGTTCTGCATCCATAGTTCCAACCAACTGTGGAGACAGATGACATGTAGGCAAGTAGATAGATGGATAGATGATAAATAGATGACTGACTAATAAACAGATGATAGGTATATAGATTGGAAGTCTATATATATAGACTAGACAGATATCAGATCTAGATGATGGATAGATGGATGGATGAATGGATAGATAGATAGATAGATAGATAGATAATAGATAGATGGGTGAATGGACGGATGGACAGGCAGACAGACAGACAGATAAATGACAGGTAGTTGGACATTGCTTTTATACTGGCCAGGTGCTGGCATGTCTCTCATTATTATTCCTAAACAATATGGTGTAACAACGACTTTACACAGCATCTCTACTGTGTTTGGGGATTATAAGGTAGAGGTGACTTAAAGCACACAGGAGTCAACTAGGCTACATTCTTTTACAAAGAAAATGGGGTTTCCACAGTTTTAGTCTCTAGTGGACCCTGCAGCGAACCTTCCATGGTTATTTCCATGGACAACAATGAAAGTAAATGAAAAGCTGTAGCACCCCAAACCACGCAGGAGCGCTAAGGATTCAGAGCCATCGGAGATCATTTAAGTCACTTCTCCATGGAGAGAACCGTAACCAGGGGCTGGGGAAGATGGCTCAGCGGTTGATTACTGACTGCTCTTGCGGAGGATCTGGTTCCCAGCACCCACATGGTGGCTAACAAACATCTGTAACTCCAACCCCAGAGGATCTATAGCCCTCTGCTGGCCTCTGCAGGCCCCAGGAGTGTATATGGTGCACATGTGCTCACAGAGTCCAAATAGCCATCCACAGGAAATAAAAATAAATCTTAAAAACAAAAACAAACCAAAAACCCCATCAAACTATTGGCACCTGAGGGACTGGCAGGGGACAAGGGCAGGGCGGGAGAGATCTGGTCCTTGGGGTCATGAGAGTGAGAGAACTGTCCATGTCTCCTCACTGGCTGCAACTCTCAGGAGAGCAGGCCCTGCACCTTAACTGTGCAGCAGGGAAGAGCTGGCCGTGTGTGTGTGTGTGTGTGTGTGTGTGTGTGTGTGTGTTTTGTGTTGGAGGGTGCCAGTATGCCTTCCCTGAGGTGGGAGAGTGGGAGAGCCTGCAGGCTGACCAGCTCAGATCCCTCTCAGGCCCAGATCCAGGGCTTTGAGTTGACCCACCCCAACATCTACTCCATTGATGACCTGCTGGAGTGCATGAAGGAGACCACCCTGCAGATCCAAAGCTGCAGGACCTCCATGACACAGGGCAACAGCAGGAGATCCAAAAGGAATCCCAGTGATAAAATAGCGGAAGCCAGAGGCCTCTTACCAGACCAAAAAGTCTTGTGATGAATATTTGCAAGCAAGGACGTGTGGACAAAAGGGAATACTGCGGGACACACCCACACAGTACAGCTTCTACAACGAGACTTTTCCCTCTGTTGGGGGGAGGTTGCAAGGGTGGAGGATTGTGGGATTGGGGTGCGGATGTAAAGTTCACAAAGGACCAATAAAAAGTTTTTTATTAAAGTGGGGGTGGGTAAGGAGAAATATCATATGCCAGCTATGAAATATTTTGTATAAAGAAGCATGTATTTATGAAAGGCCAGATCCCACCCAAAAGAATCTGTTTTCCTCTTTGCTTGGGTTGTTGTGGCATTATTATTTTTTTCTTTTTGGTTTTGGTATTTCAATAGCATTAATTTTTTTCCTGCCCCCCTCCCTATTTTATGAACTAAAGTTCCCTTTTAAAGCCACATCTGTGTTGAAGATTCTGCAGAGTGATTGACTCGAACTCTGATTGGACAGATTGGAATGGTGCAAACCAAGAGCCACAATTATACTGTGCTATCTTTAGTCTCCTTAATCGCCATTTATTACTGTTAGGATTTGAATGTAAATGACCTGCACAGGCTTGCATGCTTGAATACTTGGTCCAGAGGGTGGCGCTGTCTCCAGAGACTATGAAACTTTCTGGACTTGGAGTCTAGTTGGCAGCTACAGAAGGCCACAGAATCAGAGCTTGAGAGGTATGAGCTATATACGTTATAAGACCTCCCTCAGCCACGTGAACGCCGCCAAACCTCCCCTACCAGGATAGACTACATGTATGACATTATGAGCCAAGATAAATTCTCTTCTTTTAAGTTATTCTGTCAGGTGCTGTTAAAAGGCTGAGAACAATAACTAATACGGTTGCTGTCCTCTGGACTGGGGATGAAATTCCATTGACAGAATGCTTATCAAGCATACATGAGATGTTAGATTGGATTACTACTACCTTATAAACTGTGTATAGTGGTGCATCCTTAGAAGTGGTGGCAGGAAGATCAGAAAGGTCTGTGTCAGTCTTAGCCACAGGCTCTCAATCTGTGGGTCATGCATGACCCCTTCGGGGGGGCCACATATCAGGTATTTACATAACGATTCATAACAGTAGCAAAATTACAGTTATGAAGTAGCAACAAAATAATGTTATGATTGGGGGTCACCATAGGACCCAGAGGTGCTCACCAGAGGAACCGTAGTAAAGGGTCACAGAACTAGGAAGGTTGAGAGCCACTGTGACTTTAAGACCAAGATGGATACATGAAACCCTAGGGACAGAAGTGGGGAGGGGAGGGGAGGGGGCAAGGAAGAAAGGGGAGAGGGAGAGGGAAGGGCAGAGAAGAGGGTGAACGGGGAGAAAATGGGGAGAAAAGGGGAGGAAAGGGAGAAGGAAGAAGGAGAGGGAGAAAGTAAGAAAGTAGGAAGAGAAAAAAAGAAAATTGTATTCAGTAAAACTTTTGGAAACTCTCACCCCTAAGGTCTAGCTTTCACCAACACAAAAGTTAAGAATGTCATCAGATCACATCAAGTACGAAACTTCTGCAAAGATGTCCCCGCCTTGCTGTATCCCATCCACCTACGCTATCCCTGGCAACATATTTAGTAAATGCATTGATTTATGACTGTCTTTTGGTCTATGACTCTAAAAGCTCATGTAACTGCTTCCACAATAAAGATGTTATTCAGGGCAAATTGAATTCGTATCCCTGAGTGATGGTCACTCAAACTTGGCTCAGAATATGGCCCCTTTTCCCCTTGGAGCAAGAGTGGTCCTTTTGCAGACAATCGTTTTTGCAGAAGACTGTGGTGTGAGGTTAATGTTTGGTTGTACGTAGGATGGCCAGAGTCAGAAGAATAACTCACACATCCCAATAAGGGTTGGCTCGTTCCTGGATATGGGTGCTTTTGTTTGACTGAGAGCTGGGAGACCGAGGATGATGGCTCAATTGTTAAGAGTGCACCGCTCTTCCAAAGGACCGGAGATCAGGTCCTAGAGCCCATGTCTGTTGGCTCCCAACTACCTGTAGTGCCAGCCCTTGGGGGTGGGTGGGGGGATCTAAAGTCTCTGCTCTCTGAGGGGCATTCACATGCACATACTCACACAGAGATAAGTACTTATGTATAATTAAAAATAATACAGATAAAATATTTTTAAAGGCTGTGGGACTTTGTGTTCCGCCTTTTGCAGGGAGTGATAAGGACCTTGTTTGTATGAAGCATAGCTCTGTTTTATTTGGTGGGAGACACTGTCATCACATGGCTGTCCCACATGTGTGGGTCCATGTGTATGGCTATTGGCTCTTCGGGGGATCTGTAGTCATCAGTAAATTCCGGAGCATCTGTGATGCTCTTTCAAACTTTCCTTCCCATCTAGATCTGCAAGGTTCTGTGGGTGGCAATATCTGCTGTGCACACCCAGGCAGGCCTCATGGATCCCCACCAGACTTTCCCCCTCCCTCTCTCTCTCCCTCCCTCCCTCTCTCCCTCCCTCCCTCCCTCCCTCCCTCTCTCCCTCCCTCCCTTCCCCTTCCCTCTTCACACCCCCCTCCCTGTTTGTGCTAGGGACTCTAGAGACTCAACCAGGACTTTTCTCCAGTGCTCTACCACCACAGGGCCTCATCCCCAGCACCACACTTATGGTCCTCACGGCTTCCTTTTTTCTCGCAATTCCAGGAAAGACTGCTGTGTTCAGCGACTTTCTCTAGGTTACCCTGGATTTTCTGTTCTTTTGTGTTCTTGCAGCACTGTGGCCCACTCCCCTCTGTAAGTTCTCTCTGGTGCAATACCCATTCTGGGTCTGGTGTGAATTTAGAAGACACATCCCTTCTCTCCAGTCTTCCGGGTTATACGGACAATTAGAGATTAGCGCGTATAGACCCAGAGGAAGCCCTCTGGGTGATAACGATCATTTGGCAGGATTCATAAATGTCAGAGTGGCTCTTCCCAAGTGGCTCAAATTTAAATGAGACCTTTGCTAATAAGAAGAAGGGTAAGGACAAAGGACTTTCCTACCGCGAGCCTTTTGGGAGAATCACTGAAATGTTGACAATGATTTGAAATGTAAATGACTTTTAATTCCTGTTCTGTCCTTGCCCCAGGGGAATCACCTAAGGCACCCTGGGTGTCCAGCCCAAGGAGCCCTAGGTGTCCAGCCCAAGGAGCCCTGGGTGTCCAGCCCAAGGAGCCCTGGGTGTCCAGCCCAAACCTCCCTAGGAGTTAGGGCTGATGCTAGAAGTGAAAAGCTTCCAAGCTCTCCTCTGCTTCCTGAGCCAACAGAACAAAAGGCCATGCTGGCAGTGGTGGTCACTGCCCGTTTGGGGCCAGCCTGGGCTATACAGCAACATCCTGTCTAAAAAAATACAAGGCTGGGTGCGCCAGCTGTGGCACGGTGCTAAATGTATAGTCATGTTTGGGTTTTTTCTCCCATTTCTAGTGTTTGTGTGTAAATGAACAAAATGAATTATGTCAACTGTTAGAAATCAAAGAGAAAAACCTATCGGCCATAAGGCTGAGATCAGGATTGCCTCCCGTTCAAGGCCAGCTATAGGCTATGGAGAGAAACTGGCTCAAAAACAAACAACTCCCACAAACAAAAAGTCCCCTATCATTGTTTCTGGTTTCCTCACAGGATGAGCCACCAGGAAAGTGGAATCCATCTTTCACTGGTCCTTACAAGAGATCAACCAGCCTGCGGTGGGTGGCGCAGACAAGGGGTTAGCATGAGTTTGAGCAACTATATCTACCTGTTGGCAAAGCCAAATCTATCCCCTAGATGCTTTAATTATCTGGGACAACGTGTCTCTTTTTCCTTGAGTTATAGGGAGTTGGGATTTTACGGTTTACAATAAATCCAAATCTCATCTTCACTCTCAAACCTGGAATCTCAGACCTCAGCCACCGAGCACAACCAAGACCAATCACTTCCTACTGAAAACTTTAATGAAACCAATAAGTTAATAAGTTAACAAAGTGAGGTACTTGCATATCTGAGAACCGGGTTGGTGGGGGAACCTCGATCGTGGAAGGAGGGAGGGCTTCTTCCCGTGTCTCCTTTGGTCACAGGATAATCTTAGTCTCCAGACCCTCTCTGTACAGTTCCATCTCTGAGGGGGTGGAGTGGCTCCCCAGGGGGTAATACAATGCAAGTGAAGTGAGCCAGGATGGGCTCCATCCAGGGCATGATGGTACATGCAGATGAGAGGGCAGAGATCGGGCACCATAGGGCTGACAAGATTCAGCCCAAGCTCTGGCACTGGTACATGCAGGTCCCAGTATGAGATGCAGACAGTTCGGCCTCAGCCCATGTTCCCAAGCACCCCCCAGAGTGTTATCATTGGAACCCCACCTCTTACTCTCTTGCCACCTGCATTAGCTTAGCAGGAACAAAGGGGTAGGGATCTAAAACGGATGGTGGGGCCTGCCGTGTTTGGGCATTTGTGCCAATAAGCAGTGCTGCCAATTGGAGTGAGAAAGTGGGGCAGAGACCGGTGCCGTTGAGAGCCAGGTGCAGTTGCTATAGCTAGCACTGGATGCTTGTGTCCTCGCTGAGACTAGGAAGAGGATGTGTCTGGAGCCTCTCCAGATGTGCAAGGCCCTGAGGCCTAGGCCCGAGTTTTACTATGGGGACACCAAGGTTGCCTTAGGGCAACCAGAGGACTCCTGAACCTTTTTGAGGAGGGGAGCAAGTCAAACTCTGAGGCAGGGCCTGGGGAGACACGTGGATGCTCTAAACCCTCCTCTCCTGCCTAAGAAAGATCAAGTGGCTTTGTGCTCCCGCCTTGAAGTGTGTGTGGGACCATGTGCATCTGTGTGTGCGGCATTCTGCTGGAGAAATGAAAGGGCCATGCTCGTGATTCCTGGTGGTGGGCCACTGTCTGGTAGGTTTGGGGAAAACTCAGGAACTTGTGCTGTCAAAACTGTTTGGAGGGCCAATGGGAATGGATATCCAGCAATAAGAGGGAGCCCCTGAGGTGACACCTACAAGGGGACAGAGAGGCCCAGGTACTGCCCTTGGGAGAGGACAGAGAGGTTTAGGCCCCATGCTGGGTGAGGATGGATGATAAGTCAAAGAATGGAGGTGGAGTATGGCCAAGCAGCCTGAGACCAGCTACTGCTGGGGCCCATCTCCCAGTGAGGGAGGGGCAGAGGAACCCCATGGGGGTCCCTAAAGTTGCATATTTAACATAGTTTGCATATATGATGCCCATCTACCTTATGGCAGAGTCCTGTGCTTTTGGAGCACCTGTGGGGGCACCTTGGGCCCATTCCCCGGTGGGGCGGGGCTTGGCAGGAGGGCTTCCCTGCTCTGCCTAGAAGGGCGGGCCTGGAGACCTCACCTTGCATAGCTAGAAGCTGGGTCAGGGACCAGGGCCCCAGCACTCTGCTCCCATTCCCAGGGCAGAGCCCCTGCCAGGCATGCCTCATTGAGCCTTGATGGAGCGGGCAGGGTCCGGGAGCGCCCAGAGGCCTCCAGTCAGCCATTGCTGTGGCCCACCACGTGGCCTGGCATTTCATGCTCCTGGGGCGCTGGTACCTGGCATCGGGTATGTCGCCCACCCAGACAGCTCAATACTGCGTATGGCCTCTCTCCCTGCCAGGGAGCGAGTTCAAGTAAGAGAGGAGTCCAGAGGCCCCGGGGTGAGTCCGAGGGGCAAACCGAAGGCTACCCGGCCCCTGAGAAGCCCTTCAGTCCATGTTGGTGCTGACTGAGCGAGAGATGCTGAGCGTCTGTGCTGAGACAGAGATGTCCTCGTGGTCTACAGGGCTGTGGTAGTCCGAGGTGATGTCCGGGTCGAAGAGCGGCACTTGCACGGTGCCCAGGCTGGCCGAGGTGCCAGAGCGTAGGCAGCGCGAGTAGAAGCCCAGCAGCAGATCCAGCTTATGCTCGATGGACTGCACCTGGTGGGCGGAGCAGGACTAGGCTGGGAGGTGACTGGGACCCAAGAGCCGGTTGTCCCTAAGGAAGGAAGTCGGCCTGGGAGGGGCGGAATCAAAGATCGGGGCGAGCCTTGGAAACCATACAGATCCTAGGTAGGGGGCGTGGTTAGGACGGGCTTACCCGTGAGATCTCTCAGGAAGGATTGATTGTGAGTGGGCTTTCTTGGAGCCGGGCTTGTTTGTAGGGTGGAGCTTGGCGGAGCAGAACTCAGTACGATTGCCCTACTAGGCCAAGGCTCTGCACTACAGCAGTGCTGAACCTTTGACAGGTATTTTAGCCATCCGGTACAAGTCCTTCTACACTCACCTGCTTTTCCACCTTAACTACACGCCCCATCATGCTGATTTCATCCACTGCCTCCGTGTCTGAAGGACCCTTATCACCCTTCTCCCGACTCTTGCGGTCCCCAGGCCCTCGACCCACAATTTGGTCCACCCTGTGGGGGAAAGAAACCATCAAAGAGACTGAGTTACACTGCACTTCCCTTCCACAAGAGCCCTAGGTTGACTGCTGACCAGGAAGACAGACTGCACTGATGGGAAGAAGCCGCTTCCCTGCCCAAGGGAGGGAGGAAGACACCCGCCCCTGCTTTGAAAGTTCTCCAGATAACAAGCAGAGCCTCCGAGGCTGGGGAAGGGAATGTTAGAAGGTGGACAAGGCCAGAGATGGCCTGCCGTATTCTGCCCTCTGCCTGCCGCCCTCTGCCTGCCGCCCTCTGCCCTCTGCCTGCCGCCCTCTGCCTGCCGCCCTCTGCCTGCAGCCCTCTGTCTGCAGCCCTGCTTCCTTCCCCTAGACCACCACTGTAGTCAGACTTCCCCTCCCCCAACCGAACCCCATGTTGCTAAATCCAGTGATCAACTCAGCCTTTATTTACTTGACCTAAGCGCAGCAGAGGTCACATCAGATCACTCCTTCCCACAGTACTTGTTCTTTTTTGCCTTTTAGACAGGATCTCGTAACCCAGCTCTCTAAACAGCCAAGCTGAACTCTCCCTGCCTCTCACCACACCCCTACCCCAGTACTGTGGCTGTTGTTGAGACTGGGCCTCCTTACATCACCCTGGCTGATCTGGAACGTTCAGTGTAGACCAGGCTAGCCTCAAACTTAGAGATCCTCCTGCTTCTGCCTCTCTAGTGCTGTGCACCCACCATGGCCTACCTTAATTGTTACTTTTTAAGTTAATGAATGAACGTACAACGAAAGGGTACGGGAGAAAGGAAAGTCCTGGGCAGTCTGGGACTTGATATAAGGGTCCTTCCTCAATCCTGGACCTAGTGGACATGCAGGATTCTAGAGAAGCGAAAGGTAACTTATTTCACTTCACACTGCTACTTAGGAAATGGGAAGTCAGTGATTACTGTGGTCCAGTTACTTTAAGACCTGGAGACAGGCATCCTAGGGGAAGCCCTCAAGTCACAAATGTGGACTGGACTTAGCCAGAGAACTTTTACTGAGGTTGTTGTTTTGGTTTTTGACTTCCAAATAGCCTGTACACTGCAAAACAGGGATCTTCTGGTTTGGGTTTGATTTCTGCTTTCTTTGTTCTTTTGAAGCAGAGTCTCATAGTCCAGACTAGCCTAAAACTCTTCCTTCCTCTGTCTCCCCAGTGCTGAGACTACAGATGTACCACCTAGCAACACCCCTACAGGGCACAGGTGGCCTTAGCTTCCTCATCTAGGCCAGGGCCTTCAACTCCCCCCGCCCCACACCCCCTTTTCAAAGCCCGAATACCCACCGAGCCTGCAGGCTCTTGATTCGCCCCAGCATGTCCAGGTGTCCTGCTGAATACTGCTCGATGACATCCTTTACGTCATATGGCCGCAGTGTCTCCTTGAATTTCCTTTTGGCTACCAGGAACTTCAGAATCCTGTTAGGGAAGGGGGTTCATTGATAGATGCTCCTGTCTCCATAGGGTACTCTTCCAGTTCCCTCTCTGCATCTTTGTCCATGTCCAGGTCATCTGCTTCAACCACTCTCTCCAACAACCTCTGCCAGGTCCCCTGGCTCTTTAACTAACCACCATGTTCCCCTTTGCCCTGCACATCCAGAGGCTGGCTTGGCGTTTTCTCATATGCCTCTATGGTAGCATTAACCTAGGAGGCAGGAAACGACCCTGTTGTCTCTCAGCTCAGTGGGACAGGGCGCTTCTAGAACATCAGCTGCTGCTGCTGCTGCTGCTGGGTTAGAGGGAGAAATGTCGCATTCAGTCTGCGCACACTTGGCAATTGTGTGCCGGTTCTTGGACACCCAAAGAGAGTTATATCCAACCTCTGGCTACAGGGAGGCCAGGTATAGACAGAATCTCTTATAAGCATTACCTACATCCCCCCCCCCCCAAAAAAAACCTCACCAAAACCAACCAAAACCAAACAAACAAACAAAAACCTGACCTGGCTGTAGGGTAGGGAGCTGGGAGGACACAGACACAAGAACCTGGGTGACAAGAGCCAGGTTCACAGACTGGGAAAGGAGAGCTTGAAGCCATGAGAAGGGCCACAGGAGGCAGAGCCTCGGATGGTACTTTTCAGCCAGGGGCAAGAGAGCTTTTCTCGCTCTGAAGAAAGGAGCTTCCCAGAAACAGGCATAGAAGTGTGAAGAGAAAGAACTGTGCGGGGCGGGAGCAGGAGCACAGGAGAAAGGGGACAGTCCCCAGACTGGTGGGCAGCGTGGGGAGCCAGGGCTAACCATGAGAAGGGGCTGGGTGGGGGCTGTGTAGAGAAGGCACTGGGACGGGGGCACCACTGCCGCTCCGCTTCGACATGCCTGCTTTGCCAGCTTCTAGAATGTTGGGGTGCTCCAAGGTACCAAGGCCCGTTCTCAGGATGGGCCTGAGTTGGGGGGGGGGAGGACAGTGGGGTGGAGGAAGGAGACAGATTCCAGCAACTCAGAGGTTGGACAAGAGACTTGAGTCCAAATCCAAGTTGACTCCTATGGCTGGAAGCAGGGCAGACAGTAATACTGACTGCCTGACTTGGGGAGGTGTGCAGAGGAGCAGTTTGGGTGTGAGGGTGCTAAGGTGAGCTATCCTGGCCTTCACAGCTCAGATACTGTGTCCAAGATGGTGGTCAGGTCACAGAAAGGGAGAGAAAGAGGTGAGGTGGTGCCTGACTCCGAGAGGGAATACAGGACAGAGGTTGTAGGCAGGTGCAGGAGCCAGGAACAGAGTCAAGGGAGCTGAGCTTTAGTGACCTCCACAGCCCAGCTGCAGGCTGGAAGTGGAGACCCAGCCAGGACACCTCGCCAGGAAGCTGGGGCCAGATCCACACTGGGCATGGCTACAGGGTATAGGAGACCAGCACCTACTTAATTATCATAGCAGCCAATAATATATTGTGGCTTTCAAACCGTTTGACCAAGACATAAGAAATACATCTTATCCTGCAAACCAGTATTCGTTCACACACAGATTAAAATACAGTTTATAAACATAATCACCCTTAGCCACATAGTCACATTTAGTCTCATATTTTGTTTTTGTTTTTTGGAGCAGGAGGTTGGTAGGTCAGGAGAGCCTCAAACTGTCTATGTAGCCAAGGTTGACCTTGAATTCCCAACCCTCCTATGTCTACTTCCCCGGTGCCACTCTGCCTAACTTCACTTTTTTTTTCATGCTGATCATGACACCCTGACTTAGTTTCACTGAGTTCTTGACCTATGGTTTGAAGAGTACCACTCTTGAGGATGTCCTAGGAGAAAGAAAAAGGGGCCAAGGCACCCAGGGAGAAAGACTTTGTGATGCAGGGACGAAAGGAGCTTGGGACTGAGGCACAGATACAGAAGAAAGGCACATGTAGAGCAGGCAGAGGCTGCAGCAGAAGCTACCCGGGGCCTCTGCGGAGGCTGGGGACAGAGAAGGGACGAGGCCACCACAAGTGGGAGAAGGGGAAGGGGGAGGAAAGCAGAGAGCCCGATGGGGAGGACGCTGTATGTGTAAGGACGGAGACCCTGCTCGGCAGCTGTACTCCTGGCCGCCAGAGCCAGGGCCTCTGGACATGATGTGTGTTGTGAAGGAGCAAGTGGTGCTGGCAGCCATCTGCCTCCTGTCGGCACGCTCCTGCACTCCAGGCAGGTAGCACCTGGCACCCTGGGACCTGCGCCAGGGCTGGCCATGAGGAAGGGCCCAGATGGGGAGCAGTGACGGGTGGCAGGTGGGACGGAGGGCTGCTTACCTTGGTCCCGGCCTCACCTGACAGAACGGATGACCGTCTTCACAGCAGGCATGACATCATCCACCGTGAGCTCACACTGGTAGCTCTTCTCCTCAGCTGCTTCCTCCGAGGGGCCCTCTGTAAAGACAGGAACGGCACATGAGGGCCAAGAGTGGTAGAAAAAAATACACACTCAACCTCCACCTCCATTAGCAGGACTCATAGGAGGACAGATCTAGAAAGAGCCCAGAACCTTCCTGAGGCTCAAGGCGGATGGATGGGTATCCCGCCTCACTGGCTGTTGCATCTCACTGTCCTACGTTACACGTCCTTTTGCCTATTCCATGGCTGGGAAGGGCAGACATCTGCCTGGTGACAGGTGGGTGGCAGCAGCTTTAGAGGACATATGGTCTAGCCTGGGACAAAGATGGTGCACGCAGCCTTTGAGGACATGTTACCCCTTACAGGGCAGGAAGCCTCAGGGGAAAGACATTTATTTCCTGCTCTTCATGGAGTCTTTGTGTGGCCTCCTCTTCCGCAAGAGGGGTTGGGAGGGAGATACTCCAGCTAGTGCCAGAGCTTGTTACAAGGAAGGCCCTGAAAGCAAGGACGGAGAAAAGCTCCTCTGAGGCAGGTCCCCTGTGCTTGAAGAGGGTGATACTTTCCTCAGAGAGGAGGGCGATGCCAGGCACCACCATGCTTCCATGCGTCAGAACCTCCTAAAGAACTACTGGTCTGTGATGTTCAGTAACTTTCCAGGAAAAGCCTGGGTTCTCAGGCCTCAGCATCTTGGCACAGTGCAGGCAGAAGCTCTGAGCTGGCCTCTCTCTCCAAGAGCAAAGAGAGCATCCTGTGCTCATCCCCTTGGCTCTGTTGACCCTCTTTTCTCTACCAAGAACCTGGAGCTCATTCAGCAGGGGCAAGGGGTCTGTTAAGAGACCCCATACAGCTCTCCCATTTTCCAGAAAAAGCACAGAACAGGGCCGTCTCTTGCCCAAGTCCTAGTGAAGAACTAGAACTCAAAGGGACCATCTTCCTCTAACAGTGGAGAAATGACCCCTGCCAGGCCCTCGGCCACAGTGACAGCAGGCTGGGCTGGGTACGAGGTGACATCAGAGAACACCAGCTTCAGAGCTGGCCAGCCTTGCTTCAGGATAAGGGTGTTCCCACTCACATGCTGAGAGTCTCAGTTTCCATGTCTACGAAACGGGGTAGCTAGGAGAGGCAAAGGACACTGGCACAGCCCCTCTTCCAGAGGGCCCTCTGCTGAGCCCTCACTGCTGTGACTCATCCCACTACAGATTCCTCAGAATCTTTATCTGAAATAGATGCTATTGTTGCCTCTGTTCTACAGATGGGGAAAGTGGGACCCAGAGAGATGTGGTCCTTATCTAAAGTAAGTGACAGAGGCCATGTGTGGCTCAGTGGATAAGAGTGCTCGGCGTGAAGGCTGATGACTAGAGTTTGATCCCAAGACCTGTGTGGTAGGGGGAAGGAGCCAACTCTCACAGCTTATCCTCTGACTTCCACCAGCACAGACACGGACACACACATACAATAAATAAGTAAAATAGGGGACTGGATACGTGGCTCAGCAGTTAAGAGCACTATCTGCTCTTCCAAGGTTTCGAGTTCAATTCCCAGCAACCACATGGTGGGTCACAACCATCTGGAATGGGATCCAGTGCCCTCTTCTGGCATGCAGACATATATGAGGTAGAGCACACATGTACAAAATAAGTAAAATCTTTTTTTAAAAAAATTAAAATATAATTTTAAAACTTTAAAAAGAAAAGACAGAGCCAGGATTCAAATCTCGGGAGCCTGGTTCCAAATCTTTTGCTCTTACCACCAACCAGTGCCCCCTCTAAATTCTCATTTGATTTGTCAACAGTCTGGAGACTGGACTATAGTGAAGAAGGAATTATGATGTCCGTTTTCTAGAGCAGACGATCGGAGCCAGCCCCCACCCACGCTGCCCCCAGCAGATGCATAGCCCGCGACCTCTGGGTCTTACCCTCCGCAGAGCAGCGGGGCTTGAGTCTCAGAGAGGCCCGGAAGCGGGTACGGTCATTGAAACTCCAGCTTTTCTGCACCTTGCTGGGGCTGGACGCCTCGCCCACCTGCTCACTGCTTGGCGAGGTGGGAATTGGTGGCGGTGCCAGGTGCTGCTTGGATGGACCTGTCCGCTTCTGGGAGCTGCTCATTCGGATTCGGTCTTTGATGCCCATCCGGCTGCTGCCAGGGCAGGGCATAGCAGAGAAAGAGCCAAGTGAGCTGGCCGAAGTAGGTAGGTGAGGACAAAGCTGCCCTAGCTGATCTAGGGGGTTGCTATTGGGTCTTGGTTCCCATCAGTTCTTTCCTCGGGTATAGCCTGGGGGCCCTGATGCCTATGTGAAGCTAGATGGGGACATGTCCCTGCCCCATCTCCACCTCCCGTCCCCATCCCCAGACAGATAAGGGGTACACACAGGAGACTGATGGCAGAGTGAAAGCAGTGAGAGAAGCCAGAAGGAAGTCAGAGACAGGAGGACAAGGATCCAGGACCAGCCCGGGTAGGTGGGGGGAGGGGGGAGGTAGCAACCCCTGTGGAGACAGACAACACTGTAGAAGGAGCTCACTCTGTCAGGCACACAGAGTGTGGCTCTGGGTTTTGTGGAAGTGAGAAAGTGTGTGTACCGTGTAACTGGATTCATAGGCACCCATGTGTGTGCACACTGTGTATACATGTGTCAACTTTACACTTCCCTGCCCCCCACCACCACATTTACACTTCCCTCCTCCCTACTCTGCTGGGGCTATCTTATCCCACACTGGTCAGGTCACGGCTTTAGGTCTTGGTACAGTTGTATAAATAGAACACTACAAACTAAGGCCTCTCTCACACAACTCTCCGTGTGTCGGTAGCTGTGGGTCTGTGTGATATGATAGGCTGCTGAGGCTCTGATGTCTAGGACACATGAGGTGCCAGCCCCCGTAGTGAGAATCGTGCGTAGAAGCCTATTCTCCTGTGGTTCCCCCCCACCCCCGTCTGAGTTCTGTTCTCCAAGGCTGATATGCTATCCACAGAGCACCTGGAAGGCCCACTCACCCGTGTGCTTGTGAGCACATATGTATGTAAGGATGCTTGTACACTTCCTGCACCCAGTTCCCCACCACATCCCCAAACCTTGGAGGAAGATAAGCAAGGGGAGGCCCCCATTTCCCTGAGACAGGCCCCAGTTAACCAATACCTGGTAGAGTAACTCTGTGTCTAAGAGATTGAAGAACCATGCTATGCTGTTGGTAAGATCTCAGCTAACATTCTCTGGCCCATACCCTGCAGCATTACCACCATCTCCCCTGATGCAGGTCCTCACTCTCCACAGGAAAATAGCACCCAGGTTCACACAAGGCTTGAGAAGGGGCAGAGGTGAAGAAGGGGGTCATAGTACCTGCCTGGGGCTTTTAGATTAAAGGCTGAACAGACGACAGAACCTGGTTTCCATATCAGGTTGGGAGGCAGCCCCACCCCATGCCCAGAACATGGAGCAGAGAAGCAGAGTCAGGATGGTGAGGTAGGGGGAGATCACAAAACCAGGGACACCTTTGGAGAGGTGCCCCAGATACAGGGCCATCCTGAGGGAGAGATTATAGGTCATAGGTTGGGAACTTGGGGCTGTCAGAAAGAAATCCATGACATTCTTCACTGACTTGGGATCTCTCGGACATACCTAAAGATTCCAAGTGAAGTTTGAGTGTGGCTTTCCCAAACCTCCTGTGGGCTCTCCTCATGCTAACAAGCACCCACACACACCCTAGACCATGCAAGGCCACCCTGTCCTCCGTTACTCCAACGGGGAAAGAAGGAGAGGACGCTGGAGAAACCCTTGTGCTGCGGTTCCAGGCTGCTCCTGGGTGTTCTGGAGAGAGCGTGGTCTCCCTGTCACTGGGGTGTTCAGCAAGACTATTCTTGTACCCAGCAGGACTCTCAGAGAAAGGGGTCTCAGGTTCACATTTGAGGCCTTTGAAAGCCCCTTTCTGGCTCTCGTTCTGTGGTGGCAGAGGGAGCTTCTGGCCTGATTTAGGGATTCTGTAACTTTCCAGCCGGGCAAAGGCCCTGGCTCCTCTCGAATGCAAGAAGACACTGTTTTCCCTCGGAGTAGCCCTGGAGTCCAACTCCTTGGGCAAGGACCAGAAAAAGGCTCACGTCAGCCTCTCTGGAGCCTGAAAGCTCAAAGAAAATGGAAGGAAACCTGGCACATGGCAGGCACCAAAAAAGCCCTTTTCCTCCTCGGCTCCTTAGAGCGCATGGGGCCCAGCTGCAGACCCTGGTGTTTTCGGCCTCCGAGGGTCCTCTTGTAGGGTCTCTAAATTTGCTATCCCTCTTCTATGGGTGCAGAAAGAGAGAGATGGCTTGCCTAAAACTAGAACAAGGTTGGGCTCTATTTTCTGATTTCCGAGACTGTGTCTTTTTCTGGGACAAGGGATTAGTATGGGGACTGTGGCAGTGGTCCTCAGCTATCTTGTCCAGATGGCATCTGTCACTGGGGACACTGGGGTAAGTCATCTTTCTGTCAAGGTGCTCTCCTGGGACATCCTGAGTGGAGGCCAGAAATCCTAGGAGTCTTTCATCCCAAGATGCATGCTGGAGGCCCCAGTGAAAGAATGGTCCGGTTCAAAACGTCAATAGTGCTGAGGTAGAGAAGAGTGGAGCTGTGGTGCCTGGGTGGATGCGGATGGAGAGGTGTGAGAGAGGGGAAAGGAGCAGTTAGCTGCTCTCTAACCACCCTGAAAACCCAGCTAGCCCTTGTAGTCACAGCCACAGGGAACTCGGCCTATCGTAGCCCAGGCTGGGAAAATACCACCTGTGCCTATTCCACACAGTCCCTCTTCAGGGACTACAGAGAAAGAGCCTTCCCATTGGCCTTTGATTCTTCCTGCCCTCCAACCTACACTTGCACAGGAATAGGTCTAACCCAGTCTCTTCAGTGCCACTCTCAGGCAGCCCCTATTTCCTACAGACATGTTCCCAAACTTTTGGGTTTTTGTTTTGTTTTTTTCTTTTTTCAGGATTGGGGATAGCATTCTCGAGATCTACCATACAGCTACATCCTCCTCAGCTTCCAGAAGTATGTTTTTTTTTTTTATTTGTTTGTTTATAGATGGGATCTCATGTAGCACAAGCTGGCCCAAAACTTGATATGTGACTGAGGATAACCTTGAACTTCTGATCCTCCTGCCTCTCCCTCCTGTGTGCTAAGACTATAAGCATGCACCATCATATCCAGTTTATGCAGCACTAGGAAGCACATGCATGCATTCTAGGCAAGCACACTACCAACTGAGCCACACCCCAAAGGCCTTCTTAACTGACAAGCATAGTAAATTGATTGAGGTCAATGTTTACAGGAGCCAGTCAGTTTTAGCAGAAGCAAGTCCCATTAGCACCTATATTTTACATGGAAGGGAACTGAGGCATAAAAAGTTAGGTGTTGTGTCTGAGGACACATAGCTAGCAAATTGGAGCTAGATGGTGGCCTGGAACTAACAATTCTAAAACGGGCTGCCTCTCAACAGAAGCACACAGACAATTTGGGGACTTGGCTCTCATTCCCGACCACAAGGTTCCACTGGCACCTCAGGGAGTCAGAGGCTGCATGAACCCAGGCCACCTATATGCCAATAGAACGAGGCTCATACTGGGCTTGGGTTCTTGTGACCCAGTCCTGCCCCAGCCCTGCCTCCAGCAAGCCACTCTCAGATCAGGCCATGCTAGGCTACAGGCTCATCTCCCACAGCTATATACTTTCTCCAAGCCTGATTTCTACGGCTCTCTGGCTTGAGCACCCTCCCCTGGCAGCCCCCTCTTGCAGGCCTGCTTCTGGGCTAAATGCCTGACCTCAGCTGCACATCCCCTCTGCTTCCCTCGTGTGTTGTACTCAATGCACTGAACCACAATTACTCTGCAACTCTCTGGGGACCATGTTTTATTCATTACCATTTCCCCGGTGCCCAGAGCCGGGCCTGGCACGGGGCAGGTACCACAAATGTAGTCGTGATGCAGCTGAAAAGAACAGGGACTGTGAAATTGGTGACAGAAGTGCCGGGCACAGCCACTTCAGACACCTGTGGGCTTCCCAGGCAGAGACTGGAGAGTCAGGAAACTGCTTCCAAGGTTGGCACAGGTCAGAGTGGGAAGGACCCTCAGAGAGCCTCTAGTTTATCCTGTCCATTCCACAGAAGGGAAAAGATCCAAAGGAGAGAAGGAATTTAGCTAAGATACCACAGGGGGCTGCAGCATGGCCAGCACACCCTCAGCTCCTGAGAATGTCCCTTCTGACACACTGGGCCCTAAGCCTGGCAGAGGCGTCCCCAGGAAAGCAAGGGGGCTTCTTAGGGCCCCAAGGCAGATTGCAGGCGGCAGGCACATGCACCTTGTCCTTCACCCATCCTGTCCCCCTCTCCGGCCCCTAAAGTGGGAGGAGAAAGGAAGAGAGGGGACAGGAGGAGCAGACGAGGGGGTACCTCGGTCTCCAGCTGGCGTGGATCCGAAAGAAACTCCGCTTATTACTAAACATCTGGCTGGAAGGTTGAGAACAAGACACGAACAGAGGTTAGTGATGAACAGACAGGCGGACAGAGTGTGGGGTACTGCCAGGGTGGGACTGGCCTCCTGTGGCTGGAAGGAGAGAAGGATCCCCACTGAAGCCATCTTCCAGTCCCGACCCCAGGATGCAGAGATGCTCAGGCTCTGCATACGATCCCTTGGGTGTATGGCGAGCCTGCAGAACTCTAGGTCCCGTCTCCAGAGACTGAGTCTGTGGGATGGAGAAGTCCCATCCTTTGCATTCTGAGTATGTGCTCCATGGGATGTGGACACAGGCAGTCAGGAGACCTGGGTTTTAGAGATTCATCCCATAACCCTCAAGGGGAGGTCCTGGCACTGGGAATGCCATTCCCAGGAAGTCCTGCTCCCCCTTGGAGCCCCGCTTCCTGGAAACATGCTCAGTGCGCCGGCCATCTCCAAGCTCCATGTGGCCAAACCAGGGTAGGGTGTGGGAGATAAGTGTGTACACATGTGTGTACACACATGTCTATGTACACACATGTTTGGGGGTTACACCCCATCTCCTAGGGTCAGGATAGCCAGGATTAGGGGCATGGTCACTTGGCTTGACCAAGTGATGGATCCAAAAGTCACAGCTCAACACTCACCCGACTCACCCAGGTTCCTGAGTCATCCACCATCACACACAGAGCAGACAGACACTTCAGAGCAGACAGATACAGTGTTAATAATGCCAGGCTTTCAACATCCATGTTCCCAGGCCTCTGAGCACTCAGGGACCCAGAATCAATCATTAAGGGCATAGGCTCCAAGCTCCCTTGCACCCCAAGTGTCTTCTGATCCAGCTGAAGGGATCCAAGAGTGAACTGGAAGCTCAAAGGCCATATTTGGCCCTGCTTATGGTTGCCAGAATGCCAAACCTTGTGAGTTTCTGACTATAAGCTGTGGTTTGGCAAGCATGGTGGTATCTACAGGCAGTGATGGAGAACCCAAGTCAGGTGACACGGGGGCTTCTCTTCAGGGGAGTTCCCAGTCTAGCTTGGCCAAATTTCTTCTCCCTGAAGTTCCAGACCTGTCTAGCCCTTGGCCAGTAAGAGCCTTCCTTTATTGTGAACAAGAAAAAGACTCTGCTCCCGCTTATCCTCCTCCTCAATCCATCCCCCAAGCCTCTTCAGCCCCAGAGACTAGGGCCCCTGAGGAGCCTGAACACGCTCACTGCAGTGAACAGAGCTGCCGGACGACTTTCTCCAGGGCGCATGGCAGAGGTGAGTTTCTCTGTGTAGAGGGAGTTGCCTCTTCCCTGATCACTAATGTTGGACCAAGGCTTAATGATACCTCAGACTCAAGGAACAGATGTCCACCTGACTAGTTCAAGGAAGATGTGTGGGATGAGGCAAGGCAAAAGCGATGGGCAAAGAGGAAGAGAGCATGAGGGCACTGAGCTGACCCTTGACTTCAAAAGGGTTGAAGCAACCTCACTGTGTCTTCCTAAGACACGAGGAGGGGTTTCCCTTATCCTAACACGCCGGGGATTCCTCCACTTAGAGGCACGTAGATGAAGCAAGCACTTTTCTCTTTTGATTCTTCTTTCAACGGGCAAAAGCTCCAGGTCAAGTTGGGAGAGAGGGTTGGGAACAGCAAAGAGTACCTCAATATAGAAGAAGAGAGCCCCAAGAGACCACCCCCCACCCCGGCCCTGCTCTAGCAGAGCCGCAGAGATAAGCATGTTAGTCGTTGGCGGAGTTCGCGAAGGTCCTGTCACAGCAATCTTAGTCACAGAGTTCTCTTTCCGGCAGGCACCTGCTCCTGGGAGGTGTGTTTAGCATGTTGAGTGAGCATGCTGGGGGAAGGGATCCCTGCCCTCACACCCCAGAACAGAACAGGGGGGGTGCGCCCTCGATTACCTGAGCCGTAAGCACCTGGGGCCAGCGGCCTCGTCCTCTCTCCAGCTTCCCGGGAGGGATGGGGGTGCAGGGGTGGGAAGAATGGGGGGTGGGGACGTGGAAACAGAGAAAGAAAGAGGACAATGGTATGAACGATGGAGGTGACAGGAAGGAATGGTGTGGACAGCTGTCCCTCTCAGACCCTGGAGACCCAGAGAACAGAACGGTAAGTCCACTGTGGCCTCTCTAGAGAGGGCCCTCAGTCTGTACCTGTCTGGTCATCTGACGACAACTACCAGGCCTCACAACAATGTCAGAGAATCCCCCAAACAGGTCCATACACCCATGTGGTGGCTGGAGGAGGTCTGAGAGAGGGTGAGACAGAAAACGGAAGAAGAAGAGGAGAAGCAAGAGGTGGTGGTGGCCTCACGGGGCCCCTACCTTTCCCCAGGGCAGAAGGAGGCACTGCCTGGCCGGTGGCAGGTGGCAACGGGCGGGTAGCGAGAGGGCGCTCCATCAGGCACTGGCGCCCGCCTCACCTCCAGGGGCCGCAGGCCCCCATTGCGGGCCCGTTGTATGTGCTCAAACAAGAGGGCCAGCTCTCTGCAGGAGAGGGCGCCATCAGCTATGGTCAGGGCCTTGGGGGACACCACCCACCTCACCCAGTGGACCCGTCTAAGAGTGCCCTCAGACACCACAGGCCAGAACAGGCAGGGTGGAGAGACTAGCTTTCTCCCCCCTCTGAAGAAGCTTCTGGGAAGTCGGAAGGAATCTAGGTATGGTTATGCAGGTTGGGCATTAAGTCCAGAGTACCCACACGAAGAGGGAGTTCAAATCTAGCTGAGGCTCCTCATGGTGGAGCCGCGCCTACTGAGCGGCCATCAGAGGCTCGGAGATCCTCAGTCTCCCAATCTGACTCTGGTTTTAGGAGGAGACTGGAGCTAACAGCAGATTTGATAGGGTGGCCAGCCCAGCTTCCCTACCCTGTAGTGTTCCTCCTACCATGAGGTCCCTGGAGATGGTGTCGGGTTGGCTGTCCACTCACTCTCCAGGTCATTTCCTGCTGCCGTAACCGGGAAGATACCCACCACTCACCTGCCTTTCCAATGGAGCCCAAATCTCCAGGCCAAGCTGTTTCTCTTACTAGGAAACCCAGGCCACCCTATCTAGAGTCGTCCCCCCGCCCCCCACCACTTCCTTGCCAGTTTCTAAGCATCTAGTCCCTGCGCCCTTTCTGTCTTGGTCTTGAGCCCTTAAAATTATCACTCCTCCGTAAAGTGGCTGCTTCAAATCCAGCCCCTGGCCCTACCTCTGAGGTAGGAGCTTGCCTCTGTCGGGTGTGGAGTTGGGGAGAGGGAGGATGTGGGGAGCCCCCTTTCCAGACCCTACCTCCTGCTCATCCCCTGGGGGACAGGGGGGAGTGAGAGGGGGCCAGGTGCAGGGATGGGCAAGTGGGATCAGGCAACAGCTGCTCAAGGGTAACTAATGAGGCAGCGACCGTGGAGAGAAGCGCTGAGCACAGCAGCCTGGATAGCACGCTCTCCATGCCATCCTGCCCATGGGACTGAGCCAACCCAGCCGGCTCTGCAGTCTTCATTCCTGCCCCAGGGCCTGGCCAGGCACCTGGCTCCACACACCTTGATGATTCTATTAATAACTTTCAGCACGGAGCCGCCCCCATTCAGTCTCAGCCCAGCCTGAAGCCAGCAGAGCAGACCCGCTCCTGGCCTCAGAGGCTGCTGCCCACAACAGTAACGGGCCACACAAGCACACACAGGGACTCTGGGGCAAGCGCGCTTATTTCTGCAGAGCACCAACTGCATTGGTCGGTACAAGCTAATATGTCCCCGACGTGGGACTGAGGGGGGATGAGCTGGTGTAGCTTCCCTGGGTGGCAGCATCTGTGGGTGAGCATGTGGACGGCCAGTACTCCATGAGTGGAGCTCGGCTTCAGGGGCAGAGCTACATCAATACTCTGGGACCAGTGGACACAGAAGAGTTGGGGAGAGGACCAGCCATGCTCCAAGTTATGCAGGACTTCAAGAGTTAGTCCCAGATGCCCCCTTGGGAGCATCTCCTTTCTCAACCCTGAAGGAATCTTCTCAGGGGGCATTAGTGCCAGCCCCTACCCCCCTCACTCCAGCAGCACCTACCTGAAAGATGGGAGGATGCTGTCATAGTAATACCAGGTGGCTGTCAAATAGGCCCGGCTTGTGTCGGTAGAGTACAGGCGCCATGCAGCCTGGAGGCGTAGGGAGGATGGAGTGTCATAGAAGCCCTTAGCCACCCACCAGCCCTCTGCTCCTGAAGGAACCCAGTCCCAGGCCAGCTGAGGGTGCTGCCAGGACCAGAGGCCAAGTCGAATTCCATAGCTACCAGCAGGGCCAGCCAAGAAACCAAGACCTAGAGAGAAATGACTTCTTCAAGGTGACCCAGTAAATTGGTACCAGAGCCAGGGGCCTACAAGCACTGGGTAGAGAACTGGGGTCTGTGATCAGATAGGCATGGGTTTCTAATCCATTCTCCCATGCAGAATAAACTGACCATTGTTGACCCAACAGAGTGTTGTGTGGCCGCAATGAATAGATATCCGCCCAATGCTAAGCTTAGCGCCTGGCGCACTGATGGCCAGGCCCCTTTAAGCCCTCCTGTTAGCTCCCTTAGCTAAGTGCACATTCACAGTGTCTGCTTAGTGTCTTTCTTCATAAGTTGCATCACGGGCACCCCTTCATCCTCAGTGCCAAGTACAGTATCTGGCACGCGTACGTAGTTCAGCAAGTGTTTGGGGAGGGAGCGTTGACTAAGTGAATGGCTTTACAAACAGCAAGTCCACTGTATTTTCAATGGCTGCCTACTGCTACCACGGAACTACTAGGGCCCATGGGACAGCGGCAAAGACTGATGACCACCAACTCTTCAGCAGCTACAGACACTGCAGCAGAAGGAACTACAGTCAAATGAGAAGCAAAACTGTCCCTCATCCTCCAGATGAAGAGAGGAACCTGGGAAGACCTGGGAATCCACCAGGGCAGGGAGATAGGGAAACAGACAGGACAACGCAGAATCAGACCAGCCCTGGATGCCCCCCTCCTTTGGGTGCCTCTTGTCCTTAAGGGGTTGCCACGAGTGACCTCACCAGCCTGGCGCCTTCCTAAGACAGAAATATTTTTGCTTCCTGCTTGCCTGGGTCCCTGGCATGGGCAGGGGAGCAGCTGCCAGAGCTCTCATTAATTATGGGTACCACAATACCAGCTGTCTCTCAGCATGGACAGTGCCAGCTGCCTGCCCCTACAATGCCCCTGGGGAGGCCAGCTCCCAGAGGACAGTGGCCATTGTGCCCCAAAGGATGCTAAGAAGAAAAGGCCGGGCTGGTGGTTAGAGATAGCAGGGATCGAGAAAGGGTCCTACCCTGGGAAGGAGAGATAAGGAGAAACAGAGTCAGGCTTGGGTCTGGGGGGGGGGGTCAGAGGGTGGTGTGCTGGGGAGCAGGCAGAGGTGTGCTGTGTCAGTATCCCTCAGCTGTTTCCTACAGGGAGTTCTCTAGCGCACCCCTACACTGGAGAGGAGTCAAGGCAATGGTGAGAGGCATGCAGATCAGAGTCCGCTCAGATCATCCATCAGGCTGAGGGAAACAGATCACAAGCTCCTGCTTCCTGCATCTGCTCCCATCCCTGGCCACGCCCCTCCTATTTCCTTGACCGGCTCCCGTTTCAGCTGCCCATTAAATGCTGGCAATTCTAATCATCTAGCCCTGGATTATCTTCTTGCATGACTTCCTTAGGACACAGTGACTGTATCAGGGTGCTGGGGGTGTAGCAGGCTGACAGTTTCAGGATGGCAGAGTTAGGTCTCCAGCACGAGGAGGGGGGCCTTTTGCCCCAGGCTCTCTCCCCATCCTCCATTATAGCCAGGGCTGGCAACAGGGCGGGTCTAGGGAGTTCAAAAGCAGGTTTGCTATGGGGTAGAGGAGCATGACTGATACTGCAGTCAGCATCCCAGCTCTGTCTGTAACGTGGCCTCGCCTCCCCACCCCAAAAGTCTCCACCCTCTCTGAACTTTGAAGGAGAGTTGTAGTTTATAAGTTTGGAACCCATAGGTCAGCACGCAGGGCTGACACAGCACAGGCTTGCCTAAGCATCGTGTACCTGGATGAGATTGGCTGCTGGCATCCTCCGCTTCTCAAAGTGCTTCTGCCTGTGCTGTTCCTGGACCTTCAGGGCAAAGCCAGAGCCCAGGATGCCCTGTGGGAATAAGGCATGGCTGTAGGTAGTGTGGCAAAGAGGACAAGAGGCTACTAGGGCGTCCCATACCTGTCCATCTGGGACACCCCAGGCTGCCCAAAGTAAATTTAGGACCAGGCTGGTCAGGCCCCAGCCTCCCTCAACAACCAGCAGAGAACTCACAGCAGGCAGGGCAAAGAAGGAGATGCCCAGTAAGGCGAAGCCGGCAGCCAGAACCCTGCCCAGCCATGTATGTGGCGTCTTGTCACCATAGCCAATGGTCGTCAGTGTAATCTGGAGATACAAACAGGTTACCCATAGGACTGGGCACAGGGACCTGACGCAAGGACTTGAAGGTGCATCAAATACAAGTGGAAAATTAATAACAAGAGAAGGACTTCCTCTACAACCATAGGGATTGGCCTCAAGGACTTCTCAGAGAGCCCGGGGGATTCAGATGGATTCTGTTCTCAGATTAGTCAAGGAAAAGCGGTACACGTCGCAGGGTTGAGCGAGGGCTGGATATGAGGGCACAGACAGGTCCCACAGAGTGGGAGGACAAGCACAGGGACCGGCACAGGAACCCCAGCCTTAGTGTAAAGAAACAAGGATGGGCCATCGAGGTCAGAACCTGGGAAGTGTCCAGGGATGTTGCTAGGGGGAAGGGCACCCTGCACAGACCCTCACGCACCGTCCCCCACCAGAGCGAGTCGGCATAGGAGGAGAAGTCAGAGTTGGCATCCTTCTCAGCCAGGTAGACGAGGAACGAGGCGAAGATGAGAACCAGGAACCCGATGTACCAGGCGGTGATCAGCTCCTGGGGGAAGGACGAAGGGCACCTACCTGTCACTGGGGGAATAAGGCTACACACACTCTCCAGTCACCCCCTTCTTCAAGGAAGGAGCCCCTTCCCGGCCTCCTCTGAAACCCCAAAAGTCAGACCCCGAGGCCCGTCCTTAATCATGGCGGCTCGGGCCTTCTTCTCCAGGCCCACTGTGTCCTGCCATTCTAGCTCCACCTTTCAGGCCTTAACCCAGGAGCTCCGTCTGTTCCTTTCCAGACTCACCCCTAGGACCCATCCAGTCCCGCACTCCATTGCGAGCAGCCCTCTCTTAACCTGAGGACTTCCGGGTGTGACCCTTAAGCCCAACCTCTCAGGCCTTGTCTGAGCCCCGCCCCTGCTGGCTCCAGCCACCTCGACCCCTAATGTAGGACCCGCCTCCAGTTTCTATTAGGCTCACCCCCCGCTAAGCTCCAGCCCCATACTTCAGACAAGCCACGTCCCCGTCACTCCCCAACTGTACTTTTGCCCCACTGTATACCTCATCACTCACTAACTCCCCCCATCAGTGCCTGACAAGGCCAGCCTGGCCTAGCTCCAGTCCCTAGGTGCCCGCCCCAATTTGGCCCCGCCCCTACTCCGCCTCTTGCGTGTGCCTAGGGTAGTAGTGTCCAGCAGCTTGGTTCCGCTCACAGGTCTCCAGCCTCACCTTACTGTGCGCATAGACCACCGATCCCAACAGCTTCCAGGTGCCACCGCGGCGGTCCATGCGCACCATGCGCAGGATCTGCAGGAAGCGCATACTGCGCAACGCGGATGTAGCAAAGATGTTGCCCTGTGTGCCTGCAGCGATCACCGCCACCGAGGCCACGAACACGATGAAGTCTGTGGAGCAGGGTGTCCAAGTCACCAGCCCCACCCCGTGTCAAGACCTGGGGTCTGGAACTCCTGGGACATTAAGTGGGTGGAGTCCAGATAGGGAGGGTCCACTAAAATTCATGAGAAACCAGGATCGGGTCAAGGCTGGGATCAAAATGCCTCCTTGAGGTTTGGAGTGGGGCAGTGAAGGGAAGGCATTATACCGATGACACAGAAGGGTTTCCTGGCGAAGCGGAAGCGACCTTGCCATCCTCTGTAGCGACAACAGCATCCGGCCGACCAGACACGGATTATATACTCTAAACCAAAGACCACGATCATCACGAATTCCTGTGGGGAACCAGGACCCAGATCAGAGCCCAATCCTGAGTTAGGAACACCAACGCCTGGTTAGGTCCCTCTTATACCTGGAAAGTTTTGAGAGTGTTCCACTATGGAGGATACCCTCTCTTTGTCCTCTAGGAAGAACAGAAACCCAAATTTGCCCTCATACACAAGCGGCTAGCTTCATAAGATGCTGGATTTTTTTTTCTTCTCCCCACCCTCAGCCTTCCTGCCATTCTAGACTCAGCCCTGGTTCGGTGACATGGCTCTCCGTGGGTGGAAGGCCTTCTGTGGGTGAGGTTTGTTTCTGTTTGGGTGCAGATTGGAGCCTATTCGTACGCTGTTCTCCCTCAAAGGAGAATCTGTCGGGGACTCCCAGCACTCACCAAGATAAGGAGACACTCGTTGGCAAGTTCCTGGTGCTCCTGGATGGTGGACAGCACAGACAGCACCAGGCAGCTGAAGACCAGCAAAAATCTGCAATGGAGGGTGACCAGGAAGGTTAGATTGCAGGGGGAAGGGGACTCCTGAGGGATGCTGAGCTCAGACACCTCCCAAGTCCTCTCCAGAGGACCTTGGCATGACTGAAGTTGAGGGAGGAGGCCTCCCAGTTTTTCCCCTCCTGGGCTGGCAAAAGAACATAGAGGCTGTTTCCCCAGGCTCAGCCACCCACTCGCCTTGGCCCTGGGCTCCATTTTAAGGTCCCAAGGAAGCATTCCAGCAGAGCTCAAAAGCTGTGGCCTCAACTGAAGAATAGAGACAGCTGCTCTGCCCCATGTTTCTGTGGAATTCATAATGAGTCAGCTACAGAAGAAAGGGCTGGGGAGGTGGCTCAGGAGTAAGAGCACTCACTGTACAAGCCCAAGATCCTGCATACACACGTAAAAAGGTGGGCATGACCACACGAGTCTATAACCCTAGTGTTGGGATCAGAGGCAGGCAGCTCACAGAAGCTCATGGGCCGGCCAGCCCATTCAGTTGAAACAGTGAGCTTTGGGACCACAGGAGGCCCCCGTCTCGGGGCAATAAGGCAGACAGTGATATCACAGGGCACAAATGCCCTCCTCTGGCCTCCACAAGTACAAACACTCACACCTGTGACCACCACATGCATGTCTTCCTGTGTGTTCTCAGATCTCTATTGCTGAGATCCATCTGAGCCTCGCACACTCCTCAGCCCCGTACAAACCCTACATGCTCCCCAGAACTTCTGAGTCCTGCTCACGGCTCCCTCTTCAAACTCCCTCCTGGAGCTCTGCTTTCTTGTATGTGGTCCAGGGGTTGCTCTTTCTTTTGTTAATTTTTTGAGGCAGGGTCTTGCTGTGTAGCCCAGGCTGGCCTTGAACTCTAGCCCCCAGTCTCTGACTCACAAGTTCTAGGATTACAAGTGTGCAACACCATGCCCAGGCCAAGTCTCTTTCTACTTACCTTTATTTATGTTCAAGCGTGCGTGCATATCTCGTGTGGTGTGTGAATGTGTGTGTGTGTGTGTGTGTGTGTGTGTGTACGCGCGCGTGTGAATGTGTGTATACACCTAGGAAAATCACTGACCTCTTCTGGCCAGCCTCCTTCTCTGTAAAAGCTGATAGACAGTTGAGAGTAGCATTTGGTTGTGCCCTGGCCCACTTACACCTCCTTGGAGGTCAGCATCTGAGGCTGCATCACAGGAAATGCTCCTGGATCAAGGAGGCAAGAAGCAGCTGCCGGTAAAGGGTTTCAGATGAATGGGTGAGGCAGAGGCCTCTGCCGCCAGTTCCAGGCCAGAGCTGAGTCAACAGAGACATGAGGCAAGAGGGAAATGTGTGCCCCAGTCCTCAGATTCAGTCACTAACCACAGGACCAACACCAGGAGGCTACTGGAATGGGGGCTGCAGCCCAGGCACTGTTGGCATTGCCTCTCAGCTGCCTGAGACCTCCAGTGTTTTCTGACGAGCACTTCTGGAATTCTTTTCCTTTTTTTTCTTCTTGCCACTTCAATAGTTACACAGGTATCAACTATCCACAAGAGACTCAAGTGAAAAGAGCTGATTCTGAAACCTCAAGTGTCATGTGATCCCGATGTTTAGGAAGAGATGCCTTTTATGCATGCGCTGACAGTGGCAGGCAAGGTTTGTTTGTTTGCTCGTTTTTGTTTATCTGTGCTTCCTAAGATTTTTTTTTCTTTAGAATGAATATGGGTCACTTTGATAATAACAAACTAATGCACTTTCGTTCATTTATTTGTTTGGCAGTGCTGGGGATCAAACCAAGGGCTTTCTAGGCAAGGGCTTAGTTACTCAGCTCCGAACTTAGACCCTACGCCTTGAGCTGGTTTGAATGAGCTTGGCCCCCACAGGCTCATGCATTTGAGTGCTTGGTTCCCAGTTGGTAAAACTGTTTTGGGAAGATTGGGGGGGGGTGGCTTTGTTGGAGGAGATGTGTCACTAGAGGTGGCCTTCGAGTTTCAAAAGCCCAGGACACTGCCAATCCTAGATAGTCCATTTTCTCCCCCTTTTCTCTCCCCTCCCCACTCTCTCTGCCTACTGCCTGTGGATCAGGATTCAGTGCCCAGCACCGTGCCTGCATACCTGCTTGCACGCTGCCCCTCCCCATGCTAAGAATGGATTAACCTTTGAAACTGTAAGCAAGCCCCCAGTTAAGTGCTCTCTTTTGTAAGAGTTGCCTTGGCCATGGGGTTTCTTCACAGCAGTAGAACAGTGACTAAAACAAATCTCTAACATTTTTTAAAATTTTTTTATCTTTTTTAATTAATGAGTTAATTAATTTAATGTATATATGAGTAGACCATTGCTTTCTTCGAACGCATCAGAAGAGGGCATCAGATGCCCATTACAGATGGCTGTGAGCCACCATGTGGTTTCTGGGAATTGAACTCAAGACCTCTGGAAGCACAATCGGTGTGCTCTTAACCACTGAATCTTTTCTCCAACCCAAGTCTCTAACATTTTAAAAGATTTATCTTATAAAAATATGTAATATATATGTGGGGTGACAGAGTATGTGCACATGAGTGCAGATGCCTGTGGCAGCCAGAAGGGGGTGCTAGGTCCCCTGGAACATGACTTATAGGTGATTATGCGTTGCCTGATGTGGGTAATGGGAAGTGAATGTGGGGTCTCCACTAGAGTGCTATGTGTATAGGTATCTTGCCTGCAAGTATGTCTGCTCACCATGTGCATGCAGTAGGAGGAGGCCAGAAGAGGATGTTGGTTCCTCTGGAACTTAAGTTACAGACAGTCTTTAGTCACCACATGGATGTTGGAACGGAATGTGGGTCTTCTTAAACAGCAGAGCTCTTAACCACTGAGCCATCTTTCCAGGCCCATTCCTCCCCGCCCCCCATTTTTTTTCCATGGGGTCTTTGCTATATTAACAGGGCAGGTCTCAAATGCCTAAGCTAAAGAGATCCTTCCATCTCACCTCTCAAGGGGATGGGGGAGTAGATGGGCCTACAGGCATGCAACGCTGCCTCCAACTTGTTTAAATAATTTTACATATACTTATACATATTGTACATGAGTGTGGGGGGGCGCTGCTTGACGACAAGTACTCATACCATCTGAGCCATCTCACTGGTTCCCACTATTACCAGTTATTAATATTTATTAATATTAATATTAAAATAATTAATATTTGCATGTACACACTCATTTCTTTATATAGGGCTTCCCTACACTGCTTAGGCTCAAACTTGTGATCCTCCTGCCTTTGGACTAGTAAGGATTATAGGTGTGAGCTACTGTGTCCAGCACCACTAACATATTTTTAAATGCAGTTTCTGAAAAAATTACAAACAGGAAAAAAAAAAAGTATCCCTTTCAGTCCTGCCCGCAGTCCTTACTACGGTCACCGCTGTCCCTAGCGGGTATGAAGCCGTGGCAGGCTTTCCTGAGAGCCCAGCTCATAGGTCCACCTACCAGCTCAAAGTTTCTTCTTGGATATCTGGTGGCCCCTGGAGCCAAACATGTCCTAAGCTAGAATCCCAATGTGCCATAAGAGCTCCTCTCCTCCAGCCTGGCAGCTCAGGGAAGCTGGTACCTGGGTACAAAGACCAGCTGCTCCCAGCCAGCTATGATTCTCCCTCCCCACCTCCCGCTCTGTAGCAAGTTCAGTTGGCTCGACCTTCAGTGTGTATCAGACCAGCTCCCTCGTCCTGACCAAGCCCCCACCCTCCAGCCCCCTCTGATCTCCACATAGCCCACTCCCAGCCCACCCACCTGCCCAGGCCTGCATCTAATCCTCTCTGCTATCTCTCACTCTGTGCAATTCCACCATTCCTGAGCCTGCCAGTAGCTCATCTAAGTGTTTCCACCTACAGGCTTTGCTGGTTGACTTGGTTGTTGCCCCTGCTCACACACCGCTTCCCAGGCCTCCTCTCTCTAAAACAGTGGCCTCATACAGCATCCTTCTTCCCTTTTCCCGACTGACTGGTTTCACGGCATTGAGAAAGCAACATCAAAACACCCTGTCCTTAAACTAAAGGGCCCATTTTGAACCAATTGATGAATCTCCTAAAACTCAGCCCATCCATCCAGACTGAACAGACTTCCTGGCATCTTTCCTAAGTTGTTCCTAACCTTGTCCAACTCCACTGGGCAAACACTGCTTACAAGTCCCTTGAATTTTCAGGGAGTGGCAGTGTAAACCTGTACTTTTGAAGGCATAACAATCACCACAAGTTAGAAGCCAGCCTGATTTACCTAGTAAATTCCATGCCAGCCTGGGCTACATAGCAACTCTGTCTAAAGCAACACCAAAACCCTGAATTTCACCTTCCCTTCCCTTAATCACTGGAAGGGAAGGGAATTTCCTTATCCTGGGTATTCAATTGATTTGAAAGGATCTGTTAGCTCAGATGATGAACAGTGCCCTGTTCCTGGCACCTGAATAATTATTCCTATCTTCAAGATGCAGACATGAGACCTTGGACTGACATATTTGCTTCAGCAGTGCCAACTCAGTGGCAGAGTTGGGACTAGAACTCTCTCTACAGCCTCTGGCCTCGATGCCGCCTTGGCTGTAGTCATCACACAGGGATGCTCTTGGAGAAGCACAACCTCAGATGTTTACAGCCTAGGAGATGAGGAAGTCTGGGTGTGTCTGCCGCACTGACTTATGACTTCATCACAGGACAAACAGGATTGCTCGAGGATTGTCTCTGATCCTCTGGGGCTTCAGTTTCTCCAGCTAGGTGGTATTCTGGCCTAGGCCTTTTGTGGTCTCCTTAGCAAAGCACCAGACTAGAGGCTCCTTCTGCTACGTCTGTGTGCAACCCATCTTAGGCAAGTGTGCCTATGTAGTCCCTTGGCCACCAGGAGTTAGAGGTGTGGCAGATGGGGTCAGAGGTGGGAACAGTGTAGGTCTAAAACAGTCTTTCCTATCCCCTATACTTCCCCCAACTCTGCAACTATCCCCCCACTCATACAGGAAGATTAGGGATGAAAAGGTAGATATTTGCTTAGATCCACAGCTATCAAACTACAGAGGACATCAGAACCCCTGGGAGGCTTGTCAATGGTGGCACATGCCTGTAATCCCAGCAGTCATGTGCTGGGAGCAAAACTCAGAAACTCAAGGTTATCCTTGAGTACATGGAGACCTTGTCTTTTTTTTAAAAATGCTGATTTCTGGGTACTTCCTTGACAATGTCTGATTCAGTAAGTTCAAAGAGGAAATGGGGCTCAGTTACTAACCAAAGTAGGGTTTTGTATGTTTTTACTTTTGACAAGGTCTCACTGTGTATCCAAGCTAACCTGGAACTCAAGATCCCCCTGCCTCAACCTCCGAAGTGCTAGGATTACAAGCACGAGCTTCCACATTTGGCACCAAGTCAGCACCTTTAAAACAATGGCAAGTCTTACAGTCTCCACACCTCCTCAGATCACTACCAGAAACGGCCAGGCCTGGGGGCTGTCAGGGAGGCAGGTGCTATGCCAACATCAACTTCACCACTAGTCTGATGTGCAATCCCAAATTGCAACCACAACTGCTCTGGGTGGCCCAGGGCTTCCCATTGGTACAATGTAACACCAAACCCTCCAAACACACATTCTCCATAAAATCCCCCCAATCTCTAACATAATTTCCCAGACGCAGAAGTGAGGTTATAAACTATGCCAATCTGTGAGTCCAGAAGTATACACATTAACAGGAGTTATGCTATGGCATAGGACTTACTTTTCAACAAAGCTGTTATTTAAAAACAAGGGGGAGGGTGTTAGCTTTCCCAAAATCATAATATAAAACCTGAGCCCAAGACCACCTGGACCACAAGGTCAAAGAATTTCTCTGGGCTTCAAGTTCCCTCCCAGCCCTCAGCACAAAGGTAGGGGACCCTGAATGGTCTCATCACCTCATCAGCCTGGTGACTCTTCAGTAGTGGGGTGGGAAGGGGAAGATCAGCTCAGTTCCAGGTACCCAAGAAACACGCCCGGAAGGGATGTGTTCAGAGGATGGCAGAGGATCTTGCAGTAGGAAGAAAAGAGGTTGCCACTAATTTCTCTGAACCACACTCATTTCCAAAACACTAATCTCATTTACGGTCAGTTGAATTTAATGAATAATCCAGATCCCAAGACATGGCGAGTGTTACAGTGGGGACACACTGGGAGAGCTGGTGACTGTCTTAAGGAGATTGAGGCTGCTCTAAGATGTCGGCTCAGCCAAAGTGGAGAGGTAACCAGACAGGGCCAGGGGTGACCCAGACAGAAGAAGCAGGTTATGCAAAGATGTGGGTGTCTGTGGGAAGCCGGCCCAGAAGGTCCTTGACCCTGTGGGGAATACAGAGAGGGTCAGACTCATGAGGGCACCCTCCCTCTGATACTTGAATGTGATCCTAAAGGCAATGGGAGCCATCGGGGACTTCAGAGAAAGCAAACGTTAATGTCCCCATGTGTTTCAGGCCCAGCACCTGGGCTAGACGACGGAATAGGACTGACATGCAGCCAGACGCTGCCTAGGAGCTCCGGGATAACTCACCTGGGAAGTGATGGAGACCTGACCAGCAAAACAGCATCAGAACAGAGAGAAGAGAATGGAGTGGCAGTATCACAGCAAGTGGAACTTACGGGTAATGAGAAGGACCCAGTGTCACCCCAGCAGTGTGAAGGGAGAAGCCCTCTGTCCAGACCAAAAGAGTGTATCCAGGGAGACGGGAAGGAAACAGAAGCAAGGCGTGGAAGTCAAGAGAAGCATGTGTGGATGATAGCAAGAGGGGAGGAGGGGATGGCAGTATCCAAGCCCTGACAATGTCTCTCGAATTTGGGGGCATGTTGGTCCCTGGGTTCGAGCAGCCTCACAGGCAGAGAATGACCTGAGCTGGCCCAAGTGGAGAGAGCACATAGGGTAGGAGTGGATTTGGTGAGCCAGGACTGCAAAGGAAAAGGCCAGGGCAAACGGGAGAAAGATGGATACTGGACTCACTCTCAAATGAGAGAGCAAGAGTGGGAGGGGCCAGGGGCACAGGGAGCTGAAGCCTGGAGCATGGAGTGAGCTAAGGATGGATTCCCAGACTGACGGGGTGAAGGGGAGAGGGGTAGGAGGTAGTTCAGTTGGACCAGGCTGTGTCAGGAGAGGGAGCTAAGCATGGACACCCAGGAACTCAGAGGAGATGGGATTTTATCAGAGCTGAAGAGGCAGTTTAGTTTTTCTGTTTTTTTTTTTTTTTTCTTTTTCTTTTTTAGGTTTGATTACCCAGTGAGGACACAGCCCGCGTGGGTGAGGTGAGAGGCCACTTCCCTCACCGAGTCAGAGCCAGGCTCTTTGCCTTCTTTCTCCAGGACCTCCTTCCATCCTTCCAAGTCCTTCCCCAGCCTGAGCCTTGCCACTCAGTGCCTGGGACCTGCCTAACAGCCAGCTGGCTCCCTAATATTTGCTTCTGGCCTGGGGCTCCTTTGCTCTCCAGACTAGGACCGGCAAAGCAGAACTGCTCAGCTTCCCTCAGCTGGGAGACCCTGGTGCCAGTATGTCAGGACTCAGCCAAGATTCCTGAAGGGCAGAGGTCATGACCCCTGCTTCCTGCCTACTGAAAGGTATGTCTTCAGCCCCAAACTAGAGCAGATGCTGAAGAAAGGACTTCACTTAGACTTGGCAGGCACATCCTGACAAGGAGATGGGAATGGGGGTGCAGAAAGGCCTAGAGGGTCCCACAGTCCTCTGAGGAGAGAGGACACTTACTTTTTCTTATGGGTTGGGGCGCTGATGGGGGGCGGCATTAGCGGGCCTCAGAGCAAGGCTCTTTCCAAGAATCCTCAAGGGCTGGGAGGAGAGTTTCCCTGATCCAGCGATTCTAAATATGGCAGAGGGAGTAAGAACATGTGACCCAGGGCCCCACACAAAGCTGCTGCTGGCAAGGCTGCATCTCTGGGCCAGAGGTCCATAGTGGGGCTCAGGGATGGGGCGAGGTCTTAAAGGAGCCTTAGTTTCCCTGTCTGTAACACGAAGGAGAGACAATCCAGAGAGGCTCCTTCAGCTTTATGACTGTCCAGCAGGGCAGTGGGAGGGAGAGACTTAGCTCAGTTCTACTTTCTCCAGGGATGTCCCTGGAGGGACAGCAGCTGCCAGCACATAGTGCAAACTATGAAGAAAAAAAAGTCTCCTATTGGAGGACCAATTAGAAAACACATTCCCTTTAGTTGGACAAGTTGCAAAAACTTGACCCCTTGAGCTGGCTCCATTAGAAACTGGAATTGCTTGCTGTGGGCTGACCCACCTCTGAGCCACTGGAGCCCTCTCGGCCCAGCAGGGTACCTCATGGAAGGGCTCAGGATGATTCCATGCCCCTTCCTGGCTAGAGTTTGAACCAAGAAGGGTCTATCAGCTGGGAATGGTGGCCCATGCCTTAATCCAGGACTTAAGAGGTCGAGGCAGGAGGATCTGGAACTCAAGGTCAGCTACATAACCAGTCCAAAGTCAGTTTGAAACACATGAGACCCAGTCTCCAAAAACCAAAACCATTTGTGTGTGTGTGTGTGTGTGTGTGCACTTACAACTGAAGTTGGGCAAAGCCAACAGGATCCTTGTTTGTTAGGGTGTTTGTGGGAGAGTATGCGCGAGAGTGCATGTGCCCACTCAGGTCCGCATGTGCACAGGTCAAAGGACATTTCAAATGTCCTACTACGTCACCCTCCACCTTACTCCCTTGACACAGGGTCTCTCACGGACCGTAGAGCTCACCATCTTTCAGCTAGGCGGGCTGCCAGCAGGCCCCTCGAGTCCCTCCCATCTCTGCCCCCATCCCCAGCACGGGGGTCACAGGCACATGTGGCCTCGCCACTTTTCTGCTTGGGTGTTGGTGGGGGGGTCCAAGCTCAGATCCTCATGTTCCTGCAGCAAGACTCTGACTCACAGAACCGTCTCACCAGCCCCCATCAGCTCCTCTCTTCACAGGGAACCATGAACCATGGAGGTAAGGGGGAGGCGTATGGAGAGCAGTGTTGCTGGCCTTGAAGCTGGTCTGCCTCCCATTCTCTAGACCATGGATCCCGGATGTACTCCTGGCTGTGAAGACTCTGTGACACCCCCTTTTCTTACTGCTCTCCACCTCCTATGCCAGGCTTTCTTGAGCCAGATCCTCTAAAACACATGACATGGAAAGCGGTGTCTACTGGACAAGGCTCTTGAGTGCTATGGTTTAGATGTGGTCGTCCCCAAAGGGTTCGTAGTGTGAAGTTTGATCCCCAGTGTGACAATAATATGAGGTGGATGGAACCTGGTGGGAAGTTGTTAGATCACTGAGGGTGTGACCTCAGAGGCATTAGCAGAGATCTCCTTGAACTGTCTTTGGCTTCCTATCCTCCCATGTGATCACACACACACACACACACACACACACACACACAACTGTGATATTATCATCCATGAGGCCTTCACTAGATCTGAGCTAATGCTATTGCCATTCCCTTGAACTTCCAGAATTATGAGCTAAACACAGCTCCTTTTGTTTTTATGAAGCACCTAGCCTCGAGTATATTGGTATAGTAACAGAGAATAGACTAATAATGTAATAGATAGCCTCGCCTTTCCCCAGCTGGACCAGCCTCCAAACCTCTGCCTTCTCTCTCTGATCCTACCAGGCCTGCCTTCTGCAGCGCTTAAGGGGGCTGCATGATATGTCAACACAAGCCTGTGATGGAACAAGCAGGAAAGGGCTGTCCATCTGTGGGGCTAGCAGGGCAACAGAGACTTCTCTAATAGCTAGCTGATAAAGCCTAGCAAAGGAGAACTGAGGGCTGGAATACAAACTGCCCAGATTTGAGAAGCAGGCAAGGTGGGTAGAAACTCTCCCTTGGCTGCACTAAACAGTTCGATGTGTATGTGGTTGGCTCGGCTTCCCAAGCTGGGCTTTACACAAGATTTGACTTGCACCAAGATCTCTGTTGTTTGCTTTGTTTCTTTGATGTGAAATCCACTGAGTACTGACTAGGGTGGTGGCAGGAGGCCCTGGCACAGGCCACTCTGTTTGTGCTCTCTGCTGCACCACCATAGCACTCAGGGCTTTGCTGATTCTCCACGCCATTTTTGTTCTGACTCTCCATCTTTGCATGCGTGTGTATCCCTAATCTGGCAGGTCAGGTGGGATGCACCTCATACTCCCATAGCCCTCCACCCAATATCTTTGCTAACTCCCATGGTGGAATGAAAAGCTCTGCTGTATTAACTGCCACCACAGTTCCAGACGTCTGTCCTTTTTACTGTGCATGTTCTGGGCCTGATTCAGATCCTGGGCAAGTTTACTAAGAAAAGGAATACCCCTTCTCCCTAGCACACTGGCACTCCTGACTCCATACCTCAACATTCCCTGAAGCAGAAGGGATTGTGAGGAAATGAATGACAGCCTAGAACCACAAAGTATTTATTCATTCACCATTCATTCATTCATTCATTCATTCAATAACCATTACAATTCATTCAGTGGCCATTTACTAAAGACTCTTCACCAGCTGAGCACAAAATCACACAATAGCCCTGCCTTCAGCGAGCTTACGTTCTTGGTAGAAAGAGATGATAAACGAGTCATCAAGGGATGACGGAGAAAAATTGAGGGACAAAAAGGACACATAGAGCCAGTGTGGGAGTGGGGAGGCTGTTGTACTGTAGAGTGGTCAGGGAAAGCAGCCTTGGGAGGTGGCATCTGAGCACAGTGGAGGAGGCAGAGAGCCACGCAGGCTCCTAAGCAGAGGGAAAAGCCAGTGCAGAAGGTGTAGCCAGAGGGAGCCTGGTGTGTTCCAGACCCTGGGGAGGGGTGGGGTAAGCAAGGGAGGGAAGGAGGGGGAAGTGGACATGAGGTAACTGAGAATGTGGTCCTTCACTCCCAGGAGAGACACAGGACGTGAGCAGGAGCAGCAAGGACCAGGGAAGTGGGGTGCACTTGGAGAAGAGGGGTATACTGGGAGAAGAGGAACATTAGCCCCACACTTTTTGTTTGTTTGTTTGTTTTTTGGATTTGGTTTTTTTTTTTTTTCAAGACAGGGTTCCCCTGTATAGTCCTGGCTGTCCTAGAACTCACTGTGTAGACCAGGCTGGCCTCGAACTCAGAAATCTGCCTGCCTCTGCCTCCCAAGTGCTGGAATTAAAGGTGTGCACCTGGCTTACATTAGCCCCACCTTGAGCTGGGAAGATGATGGTACAATCCTAGCAGGAGACTCCATGACTTGCAGGAGATGTCAAGATTAGATCTGGGCTAATTTCTGGCATTAAAGGTCCCTTAGAAATCATTTCTAGATAGGGAAACTGAGTCCCAGAAGAAGGCCTGCCTACCTGTGCTCATACAGTAGATCACACTCACAGTACTGGGCCTGGTCCTGAATTTCTCAGTCCTAAGGGTAACTTTCTTTTGTTTGCCTGCAGAAGTAAGACTCAGCACCTGCTCTCCTCCCCTCTCCCACGTCCCATGCCTTTCAAACAGCCAAAGGACCAGGATGGAACCTGCTTCGGCCCTTCCTGCATGTGACCTGGGTGGCACTGCGTTTGAGGATTTGCCAGTGTCCCAGCTACTTGAGCCTGATAGGGGTCAGGGTCACCTCTAAGGAGCCTTCTGTTCTCTGAATCAGCAGGCTTGTGCTGAGGAGGAAGGGGGATTTTAGTCCCAGCCACTTGGTTCTCGGTATTTCCAGAGCTGAGAGCAGAGCTGGTACTGGCAAGAGCTGACAGGGTGGAACAGGAGCTGTGGGGAGGCAGGGCCCCCTGGGGAGCTCAGGTGCCAACACTGATGCCAGCCTGGGAATTCTGCAGACTCAGCCTCTGAGGACCCCACCCAGAGAGTGAGGTTTGTAGGTCTGGAGAAGCAAAGCAGTATGCAAACTCGGGCCACGCCTGGGGCAGCTGAGGGCCTCCTTAGGAACCCCAAACCCAGAACCTGCCCCCACTGCAGCTAATGAGCCTTGCAAGCTGGACCAGACTTGTGAGCGCACGCTGGGAGCTGGGGCTGTTCATAGCCCCACTTAAGGTGGGAGCTAGGAGGTTATCCTCTCTCCATTTCTTCAGCGTGTTAAGGGAGGGTTGCCCAGCCAATAATTCCAGCAGACCAGAGTCCTCTAAAAGGCAAAATCTTGCCTGTTGGCTCTAAGAAGTGTAAGGATTAGGGGCACCAGAGGGCATAGCACAGGGGCAAAAGCAGTACCCGGAACCTAGATGGGCAGGTTCTCTGCCCTTGCTTGGCCAACCGTCAGTGTATTCCTCTGCAGGAGCCAGGACCAAGAGCCTTGTTTTTGGCTGCTCCAGCTGGCTACTCTAGCCATAGAAATCAGTGTGTCCGCTGGACAGCTTCTAAAGCTGCCGTTACTTGTTCTCTAGGAAGTCATGAGTACCCTGGAGTCATCCAGAAGAGGGTCTTTTACTTTATTTGCATGCAGAATCTTCTGCCTCTAGAACTCTCCCATTTATGAATAATGACATCAAAGAGGAGTCAAGTAGACCAAACAGACTTCATTAGCCGTGGAGAGCAGAGAGAAAGGGGACAACATACATCTCTGGTTCTGCTGCCCTGTCTTCTGCTGATAAACCCTACTCTTATTCCGGCCAGAGCAAGCTTGAATTCAGCTCACACATTGGCTGGGTGGGCCTAAAGCACATCATCTGTCCTTCTCTAGGACTCAGTTTCTCCCTCTCTCTAACAGGACCAATGATCCCAGATGCTGCAGCCTGGAGGAAGGGGTCTTCTGTCATGAAGCCTGAGCAAGGCTTGGGTTCACCTGGGGACACAGAAGGCTGACACCAGGCGGGCTCCTTGGGAGAGGAAAATGTTCTTGGGGGAAGATCCTAGGGACCCCTCCCTGGAGCAGTCTTTGGCCCAGGTGGGCTTTCTACCACAAGGAATTCTACCTGATCTAAGGTGCGAGCCACCAGACCCCAGATCCCGACCTGGGCGGGGCATAGTGGAAGGGGCGTGGTTTGTGGGCGGAGCAGTATGGGCAGGGCTTTGCGGCTGCAAACTCCAGGAGCGGCTGCTCGGGTTACCTCCCCACGGCCTCCCCGCCCGGCCGGCTTAGTTTTCGTTTCCAAATTAACAATTGAAAACGCTGCGGCCTGAAAGGCGAGCAGCGGGCCAAGCGGAAAGTGTGAAGGTGCTGCGGCGTCACCGAGGCCGGGGACGGAGAGAGTGCATTCGACACCCCGACCGGCCACCGATCGCCCACCCACGAAGGCCGAAGGAGTCAGGGAATGGGGAAGGAACGACGGAGACTTGGCCTGATGCAGCCTTCTCAGTGCTGCTCTGGCCAGGGTCGCAGTACCCAGTGCTCAGGCTCGGGACGATGCCAGCCCCTGCGAGGACGAAAGGGGGGAAAGAAGAGAGCGCGCTAGGGCTAGGTTTCCACTCACAGGCTGAGTGCCCAGGCGGGGCAGCAGGTGCCAGGCAGCACCTCATAGCACCGTCCTTAAAGGCTCCTAGTGTCAGGGAGTTTCACGTGTGACCTCAAGCAAGTCATTTCAGCTTGCCAAGACTCGATGCCCTCATCTGGAAAATGGAGAGAAAGTAAGCACCTTCCAAACAGATAAAGAAGGCTGGCTCATAGAGAAACCTTTGTATAGCAGCTTGTTATCTGTGTTGGCAGTGATGTGGTAGTATTGGGTCATAGGTACCCCTCTTCCTCCCACCATAGCCAATTGACCTTCTTGGAGACCCAGGAAGCCAGGAAGGTCCTGGTAAGGGGCTCAAAGACTAGGTGAGTGGGAAAACCTAGGCTCCTCCTACAAAGAGGGGTAGTACCCAAGTGAATATCCTTCTTGCCCAGTGTATGAAGGGCAATATAGACTCCCTGTTCCCTGGCACCTAGGCACAGGGGATAACACTAGAGACAGGTTTTAGCCCTTCTACCCATGTAGTGCAAACTCTGTGAATACAGAAACTTCATCTTTTTCAAGGTCTCTCTCCAACATCCAGGACAAGACTGGTACAGTATAGGCTCCCAATGAATACCTACTAAGTGAATGGATAAATGAATGAATGCACAGACCTGGCAGGGTGTTATGACGAGTGTTCCCTCCCATCCAGAAACCCAGGGCAAGTGGCATGACGGGAGTGGGAGACATCGAGGGAGTCAGAGACAAGAGAGGCAGAATAAAGATAATCTGTCGCCTGCCCCCCACCCCCATTCCTGGCCAGCCTAGGTCTCAGCCTGGTCTCTAGTTGGTTCTTCACAACCTCCTAGGAGTCAGGCCTGGCTCACACCCAGTCTCCCTGGAGCCCAGTGTGAGTGGGTCCCATGTCAGTCCCACAGCCCCAATCCACTTCCCACACTAAGTTCTATGCTCTCTCCCATGCTTGGAAACCCTCTCCACCCCGAAGCATCCCTGCTCAACTTTGGGAAGGGGTACCCCTCCAGCCCCTTAGGGTTTCAAGCCCTAGCTGGGCACCCTCAGAAACCTTTGTCACTGTCTTCTCTGTCTGGTCTGTGCCATGTCCAGCTGTTCCTCCCTCTGCCTCACTCCACTGACATTCATCTTCTAAAGCAGCCCAGGCCGGTCCCTTCGTGACCACTAGGCTGGACCATGTGGATGCCGAAGGCTTGAATCCTGGTGACTTGGGACGTTGCCAGTCCTGTGAAGCCTGAGGATTCCGGAAAAATTTGTCTTGGGGTTCAGAAGCCTGGGCAGAGGGAGGGAGGGCCGATACCCAGACAGCTCTGACGCTGGCAGGGCAGGGGAAAGAGTTCAAATAGAGACCCACATATGGGAAGTCTAAATATTTAAAAGTTTAAATCAAGTTAACAAGCTGTTAAATAAAAAGAGTCCTGTTCTTCCTGGTGTGTCTGCCTTCATAACGACCTGGACAACCAAGGTTGGATTTCAATTCTGGGACTCTTGGGTCTTGTGCTAGAATATGGCAGGGTGGGACAGCCAAAGTCATACTCGTGACTTTGTGATCCTCAGCCCATGGTGTAGCCTCATTCTCTTCCCCCACTGGGCCTATCTTATCAGCCTCTGCTTTTGCTCACTGAGAATTAGCAGTCCCTGGTTAATCACCCTGATTACCTAGACGGAGAACCGCATGCAGGTTTCAAGACTGTATTCAGGGCTACTTAGGGAACGTGGACAGGGTCCTAGCCTCTACCCTAAACTCCACCCGCCCAGCCCCGCTTTGGTCTGCTATATATATGCGCCATGCTTCTGAGTCTGGGTCCTATTAGAGAACCAGGTTGACTGCTTCAAACGGACTGGAAAGCTCTAATCTAGGCCCACCCCTGTTGAAGGCAGCAGGGCGTAAAGGCTGGGGGACCACAGCAACACCACAGGCAAACCCAACCCAGGGCACACCCCAGCATTCATGCCTCGCAGCTAGACCTGGCCCTGGGAGCACATTTCTGATTGATAAGACCCCAGGACCGCCCGCCCGAACAAGAAGCCATCAACAGTGCACGGGGCAAGAGTGAGCTTGCACCTGAGACCTTGGTATGGACTTCAACTCTGATTGCCCAGCGCAGGGAGAGATGCAAGAGGCAGACCAGGCTCCAGAGAAGGGAGCCCTGGTATAAATAACAGTGGGGGGCCGGGATGTTTGGGCCCATCTCCCAGGCGACGGTTGTGTTTACTGCCCAGGGGTGGGGGGGCAACCCACACATTTGCCTCCCTGACTTGTAGCCAAATTTCTCCAGGAAGGGGTGGCCCAGGATTAGCCCCAAACACTTCAACTTTACACCCCAACCAAAGGATCGTCTGCTTGACATAGGCCCTTAGCCTCCCTGCCACTGCTGGCCTCCTCTAGCCTCAAATGCTGCAGAGTGCACCTCTATCCACCCCAAATACACAGCATTTCCCTACCCAAGGCCTACTTCTGCTCAAAGACTGGAAGGGTAGGGAGCATGAGAAGGACAGAGAGGGCCATGGGCAGAGATCTGGGTGTGTGCCAGTATCTAGCTGGGGCCACTGGGCACAGGGCAGAGACAAACTTCTCCCACGGCCCTAGCCAAGACAGGGGGAGGGCTGCAGCCCCCAGATTAGGAGTGTGCAAATCCCTTTCCCCAGCCCACAGTTCATCCCATGCCTGTCATGTGAGAGCATTAGATGGCCAAACCCATCATGGGGAGGGCTGGCAGGTGCCCTCTTGATCATGCACTGGCAGCCACACAGACCAAAGGAAAGACCATTAATGCAGGAGGGCAAGTGGGAAGGCCCTTCCCCATGGGACAGCAGCTGCATCAAGGCTGGGCTGAGCATGGGGTTGACGTTGAGTTCCAGCCAGCAGGTCAGCCCAGCCTAACACACACACACACACACACACACACACACAGAAAGAGAGAGAGAGAGAGACAAAGACAGAGAGACAGATAGAGATAGAAAGACAGAGAGAGAGACAGGACAGAGACAGAGACAGAGAGACAGACAGAGATAGAAAGACAGAGAGAGAGAGAGAGAGAGAGAGAGAGAGAGAGAGAGAGAGAGAGAGAGAGAGCTCTGCTCAGCTGTCTGATGGGTCCTGCCTGGGACAACAGCTAATTTGTACTGAAAACTGGGGCAGTGTGTCCATCACAGCTAAATACGTGGGCATGCACGCTTGCATGTGCTTGTGTGTGAAGGTCAGCCTCAGAGTCACACCCAGCTCTCTGCTGGGGTCTTCCCTGCCTGTCTCCTGCTCCCCTCCCTTCCAGTCTTTGAGCAGAAGTTGGTTTTGGTTAGGGAAATACTGGAGTACTTGGGGTGAATAGAGGTGTACTCTGCAGCATTTGGGGTAAGGGTGAGGGCAGGTCTAGAGAGGCCAGAGCCTCCAGAGCCATCTACCTCATCCGCCCAGTGAGGTCTCTCTCACTGGGGTCTAGGGCCCACTGATTGGACAAGGCCTGCAGGAAGCCTCAGGGTTCTGCCTCTGCATCGCTGGGATTATAAAATTGTACCGACACTGACTGGCTTTTTACCCATGTGCTGGGGATCAAACTTGGATCTTCATGTTTGGGTGGTACTCACTTTATTGACCAGGCTATCACTTCAGACAGACAGGCAGGCAGACAGACAGACAGACACACACACACACACACACTGTTTTTTTGCAGTGCTGAGAATCAAACACTGGACCCTGTGCATCCTAAGCAAACATTCTACCACTGAGCTACATTTCTCTCCCAGCCTCAGTCTGAAATGGTCTGAGTGACATTTCCTCCAGGAAGTACTACCATGAGAATTTCTGTCACAAGGATTCAGGGAGATTGTTTGAACACACAATAACTAAAGTCCACACTGGGCCAGGTGTGCTGTAAAGTACTCCGTGGACCAGCACATGGGAGAGGGCCTTCCCAGCACAATGGCTATGTTGGGTGGGTATGACAGCTCCAAGCTGTGGTCTGGGCTCAACTGCTGATTTACAGTTAGTCTCTGCAGAGTTCAGAGCCTAGGCCTCTTCATCAGTCGCATGGCAGGGTAGGGTGTTATGGGGGAAGAGGGCTTATGAGACTGGTGACTTCTAAACCCTGTTGAGCTGTCGGGCAGGAGGGGAAAGAAGAGCTGGGCTCTGACTCTTTCTCCAGACCTCCATCATTGTCTCCATCAGTCCTTGCATGTTCTCATGGGGCTGTTCAGGATCACTACTCTGGGGACACCCACAGACCCCAGTCGCAACCCTCTGGCCCTTTCCATCCAGCCTCTGGACCTGTTTTCACTCTCCCCGCTCCCAAGCACACCCCAGCTCTGCTGCCCCTCCCAGGGCAGTTTGCATACATGCCTGGAGTTTTCCCTACAGGCAAAGTTCTCAGGGCTGCAGGCCAGGTTGGAACAGCCAGGCCCAGGGCAGAGTTAGGAGGGGCTGTGGAAGGGTGCTCTGGGATATGGGTCTCGGGGTACGAAGCAGAAGAACAGGCAGATTGGAGGTGGCATCCTGGGGTTCCTTTCAGAGTCCTTCCTCCATCAAGGTCCTGCCCAGTCCCAGAATGACATTTCTAACAGAAACCTGCTGTCATGCCTACACTCAGTCCCTTCCATTTCTGTCTCCAGGAAGTCACTGCTGCCCAGCCAGCTTGGGTTGGGACTATACTTGACTCTGCTGGGATCCCACAGAATCTGCAGTACGAAAAGACTTATCATGCAGTGTAGAAGCCTGTCCACATGCCCCTGGGGAACAGGGCTTGGGTCCTGACTCACTGCCCTGTCCTAAGCTTCTGGCTTAGGGAACACCTCAGGGACTGCCAGTGAGGCTTCCTGAGAGCAGAAGAACAAAGGGTGAGGAGTGAGTCCCGCCACATAGTAGGACCACGAGGTGGGAGCAGTATCTTGAGCCTGGTGGTTGAAGTGCTGTTTAGGACGGTCTCCCTGAGCAACAGGTGCCGAGGGTGGAGAAGGTCCACAAGGCTGCAGCCTCCAAAGCTGGATGGACTTCAGAGTTTGGGTCCTGGCCCAGCATACAACTTAACTAACTTGGGCCTCAGCCTCAGCGGAAAAACGGGCCCACTGGCAGGATCCACATCGCAGGGCTGTGGAGAAGCAAGTTCCCAAAGCAGCGTCTGTCTGGCTTTTGGTAAGCACTCAATAAACACTCGCTATTATTATCTTTACTGTTACTGAGAGCTGGAAAAGGGGGAGGAGCCTCGGGAAGGGAGGTGGGGCTGGTCACCACCCAGCAGGCATGCTTCCCTTCCCACTGCAAGCCTGGCCTGCAGCAGCCATGCCATGCGCAAGGCTCCTACCCAGACACAGCACAGGCTCCCTGCACACTCGGACTCTCTAGACACTGTCTGGACTGAATCTAGAAAACTCTCATTCTCCAGACACTCCTTCCTGCCACTTCCTCTTGTCAATGGCAAGGGCTCATGCTTAGCCAGCAAGTCCCAGCGCCCGTTCTGAACATCGGGCACAGGGACTTACCTACCTTATAGGGATCTTGGTGCAGATTTGTGAAGTGCTATGTGGAAGCCAGTTAGCACAATTTCCGCTACAGGTCGGGTGAAGATCTTGTTACTAAATACGGGCTCTGAGTGTTCTTAGGATCTCTGAGCTTTGGTCCAGGGCTTCCCAAGAAAGGAATTGCCACACTGACTAACCTGTTTCTACAGGGCCAATCTGGTCCTCCATGGCTGAATCTTACAGCTTGAACGAGAGAGAGAGAGAGAGAGAGAGAGAGAGAGAGAGAGAGAGAGAGAGAGAGATCAAGGCTCCAAGGCTCCAGGGAAAGATAAAAATAAGAAAACCAGCATACTGCTCTGTTCTTCAGAACACTTCCTAATTCACCAAAACTTCAACCAGCAGACCGCCTGGGAGGTGGGCAGGATAAAGCTGGAGTTCCAGGTGGGAAGACACTCAGTGAGGTTGGACCTGCCTGTGTCACACAGGGAGCAAAGGCAGGAACAGTTCCCAGCTTGGAAACTCCTGGTCCAGTGTTCTTGATTTGGGCTAGCCCAGCCCCTCAGGCCAGTCTTGGGAAACAGTCCAGGGTGTGTGTGGGGGGGGGGCGGGGAAGACAGGACCTGGGGCTCCTCTGTCCCCAATAATCCTTCCAACTGCCAGGTCTCTTCCAACTCCTCCAGCCCTATTGGTCGGGAGCCAGGACAGCACCCCCAACCTCCCTACCCCCCCACCCGTACCACCCCCCACCACCCTGCTCTTGGGGATTTCATGTTTTGGTTGAATTTCCAAAGGTACTTTAGGGACTGCATAAGGTTTTCAACTCTTTATTTTGCCAAAGTAAGGACATTTAAAACTCCCCACCTTATCACTTCATAAAAGAAAGCACATAATCTAAGACTTTATGACAGTCTTCGAAATGGACTGCATTTAGCTTAAAGAAAAAGTCACCACAATGTCCTTATTTTCCTCAGTTTTTTCCCTTGGCCACTGAAATCACCCCTGGGCTCTCTGTTTATGCATTCAAGAAGCACTTGGAGCTTGAAAGTCTCACATATGTGGGTTCAAATCCTGGCTCTGCTACAGACTGGCCACATGACTTGGTTTGCCTCCTTGTCTTGTCAGCAGAATGGGAACAATAGCAATGCCAGCCACAGGGACAGAAGAACTAGGCAGCTGTGTGCGGAGAAGTTGATCAGGAGGCGAGGAGGATTCCTTCCCCCATCTGCACCACCTACAACTCCCACAGGCCAAAGGAGAGGGGCTCCCTGCATGGCTCAGTGACCAAGGACTCTGTAGAACCTGTTGCAAAGGGACCAGGAAAGCCCACCTCAAAATCTTCACCCCAGCTATTCCTGCATCAGAGCTCTGCACTCAGGACATAGGCAGAGAGAGCTTCCAGCACTCAGAGAGCCAAGGAGTCCTTTCTCCATTTCTCTCCAGCAGGTAAAACCCTTCTCTTCTTAAAACCTAGCCGCCGCCACTCTCTCATGCCCAGATAGGAACTTTCCCAAATGTGAGCCAGGCACAGTGCTCACCCTTCCCTACCCAGGTCTGTCTGACGGGTCATTGAGAAAGAACCAAGAATAATACATAGGGCAGAAGGTAAAGTTCTGGGACACAGCAGCATCTCCAGTAGAGCCTGAAGTGGGCAGAGTGCTTCAGAGAAGAGCTGATGTTCAAACAGGGCTTTGGAGGATCAATAGGAGTTGGTGGCACAGCAGTGGGTGCAAGAGGGAAGTATGTGACCAGCCTAAGGAAAAATACACAGAGCACTTAACAGCACATTGTGGGTCATCTCCAAGAGGAGGCACAAAGGGTGTCTGTAGGAAGAGCTTCCTGGGGTCTGGAGGTGGGAAAGCAACTGGATCCGGGAAGGAAGGCAGACTTTGGAGAGATAGGGTGGGGTGTTCGTTATCTGGGTTGAGATATAAAATCAGAGATAAAGTCTTTTTTTTTTTTTGGTTTGGATTTGGTTTTTTCGAGACAGGGTTTCTCTGTGTAGCCCTGGCTGTCCTGGAACTCACTCTGTAGACCAGGCTGGCCTCGAACTCAGAAATCTGCCTGCCTCTGCCTCCCAGAGTGCTGGGATCACAGGCGTGCACCACCACCGCCCAGCTCCAGAGATAAAATCTTGAAAGGGAAACTTTCCTCAAAAGGATCACAGAACATCACAGGATCGTGAGCCCACCATGAAACTGTGAGGAGAGGAAGGGGCCGAAGACAAAGCCCAGAATTTAAGGACAGGAAGAAGAGGCACAGGGAAAAGGCAGGGGGCTTGAGCCTCCCCTGCCTGACAGGAGGGTGCTCGTGGCAGGGTGCTTGCCTAGCAGCACAGGGCCTGGCTTCAATCTGCTGCATCCTAGGGGACAAGTAGGCAGGATAGCCCTGCAAACTCAGACACCTGCTAAGGCAGAGCACGGCAGCCAGCCTAGCGCACGGCTCTAGGAGTCTTGTTCTGGGCTCAACGCTGCTTCTGAATGCCTCTTCTTCCAGTGTTAGCCGTGTTGATGTTAGGCAAGACATTTAACTACTTTTTGTGGGTTTGCTTGTTTGTTCATTTTTAGACAGGGTCTCACTGTGTAGCTGTCCTAGAACTCACAATGTAGACCAGGCTGGCCTTGAACTCACAAAGATCTGCCTACTTATGCTTCCCGGGTGCTGGAATCAAAGGTGTGAACCACCATGCCTAACAGTTATATAACGTCTTTATGCCTCAATCTCTTTCTCTCTCCTCTTCTCTCTCTCCCTATCCCCCCCTCCCCGTGTGTGTGTGTGTGTGTGTGTGTGTGTGTGTGTGTGTGTAGTGAGGGATACATCTCTGTAATAGAGTGCCTGCCTAGCATGCACAGGCCCTGGGTTAGATCTCTAGCACCACTACAAAAAACTCCCAAATGTGGTAATGCCAGTGTTTGAGATAAGAATGGTATGGAATGTAGGGTTGGTCTAGGTCAGTTAGAAAAACCCTGTACACACACACACACATACACACACACACACACACACATACACATACACACACACATACACATACACACACACATACACACATACACACACACATACACACACACACACATACACACATACACACACATACACACATACACACACATACATACATACACACACACACACACACACACCAAAAATAAAAGAGAGCCCGAAGGAGTTGCTGACACGCCCCCTCAGCCTAATTCTATCCCCAGGCTATGCGCCTTCCTAACTCCCTTCTGCTGGACCAAGGGTCCCTCTTTCCTTCCCATCCATCACACAATGGCTAAATGCATTCAAGGGCTGGCCCTTCCCTGGGGATATGTGGCACACAACATAACATCTATCTGTTGAGCTTTGTCCTAGGCCATCAGATCCTGTCTCCTGACTCAGTTTCCTCATCTGCCCAAGTTTGGAGGCCTCTGGAGCTCTGAAGTCTCTGCTCTGACTCTCTGCAGCAAGGAGGGACTAGACCCAGAAGCTGTGCAGGCAGGGTCTCACCCACCGCATCCCTGAAGGAGGATCCTCCCTGGGGCTCAGGATCCTGACTGCACCTGGGTGAGGGTTGTCCCTTCTGCAGAGGGTGGCAGTCAGGCCCAGATGGGCCAGAAGCGCCTGGATTGTGCTGACAAAGCCGCTCTTCCTTGCCCTCCTTCTTTCCACAACCCCTAGAGACAGCCAAGCCCAGCAAAAAATAAGCCCAAAGGCAGAGACTTGGACACTCCGAGGAGGGACTGCAGGGAAGGAGGGGTAAGGGAGCCGCTGTAGAGAGCCCTTCCCTCACTCCAGAGCCAGCACATCCTGCTTATTTCCTTTCCAACCTTGGGCTCAGAGGAAGCACAGATCTCCCCTCTGCCCTCCATGCTGAGGAGCGGTGCCATTCCTCTGCCCGATGGGGATGGTTAGAGTCAGTCACATTCAGCTCTGTTAGACAGGCCTTCCCACATTTTGGAAAGAGTATCCCACAGAATCCTTCTCCAGCTCTTGGCTATTTGACAGTCCCTCTTGGTATCCGACCTCCATCCCTTTGGTTTCTGTGAGAACCGAACTTTATCATCTCTAGCAAGCTTGCTCCTGGACCACCAGCCTGGACAAGGGTCTGAGGAGTCACATGATTTCCCTGCAGCTCCTAGGCCAGAGACCCCACCCCACCCTCCCTCCACTTGCAGTCCTCCATGGAGGAAGGACAAGGGAAGAGTGGCTGCTCTCTGCTCTCTCTGCCCGCCTCCCTCAGGCGCTGCCCACGGAAATCTTAGCCCAATTAGTCTGCTGCCTGGGGCTGCCCCCTGCTCCTCACCCCCAGGTGCCAAGCTCCAGGGCACACAGATCCTGCCTTGGGGACAGAGTTACCCAGTCTGCCTGGAGTCCTGATGGGTTCCATCAAGCCTCAGAGGCCGGAGCATGCCCTCCCCCCAGCCCCAGGGAACATCCTTGGGACTGGCAGCCTCCTGGGTAGCCTTCTAACTGTTTCCGTGTCTTCTGAAGGGTCCCTAGCAGAAGGCTCTACAAGATTTCCCTCTCCTATTCCAACTCTTGCGTCAGCAACACCTCTCTCCACGGGCATAGCCCTGCGTTTGCAATCCCGAGCAAGTGGGGTTCCCTTCCTTGCTAGGCCCATCTGGCAGAAGAGGACACTGAGGCTGAGGATTAGGGTGCAGTGTGAATGGGCATCTTCCCTGGTTTGTTCCAGAGACCACGGGTACTGGGTTACCTCTCTGTGTCAGCTGTCTGGGGGAGGGGGGGTAGTAGTGGGGATAGGGTAGGGCTGGGGATGACAACAACATGAACTATGAAACCCAAACCACAACCCCACAATGGCACCTTGATGCAGAGACAGGCACACTCACACACACACACACACACACACACACACACACACACACACACACACAGAACCAGGGCCCAGGGGACTTGAGAGCAGTGTTCTTGTGTTCTTAGAGACTGGACAGCCTCCCGGACACCCCCTCCCCCTTCTGCTCCCCGCAGGCAAGGCTCTGGTTCTCCAAGCCTGGCAAAGCTGTGCTGGATGATGTCATTTGTGACACAATGGAAGAAACAAATCCATGAGCGGCCCAGAGACTCAGGTTAGTGACTCCAGGCACTAGCTGTGTGACATCCCCTACCCAGTGTGAAGTGAAGCCTGTCCCCTGACACCCTGACACCGTGGCTGGGAGGCCTAAGGGAGAAGATGCAAGGGAGCCGTTTGGAGGGAGGCGCTGACTCTGCCTGAGGCAGAATGTGAGCCTAGAAGTTTGACGCTAGCCTGCGAGATTCCTTCTAAAAGAGAAAAAAGTTCAGATGGGCTTGGAGGATGCTCCACAGAAGGCCACAGAGACATAGTGTCAGGCTCCTGGCAGACACCCAGGTGACTTAGGCAATACCGCCCCCACTGCCCTGCTGAGCCCAGGACCCTGTCAGACCTCCCATCAGGACACCGACTTATGAGCAACCAGCTTCTCTCCTGCCCCAGCTCTGTCACCTGGAGGTAGCTGTGATTTCCGTTGTTCAGATTAGACAGCCAGAACTCAGAGAGACTAGGCGACTTTCGTTCGCATCAGCTAAGAGCAGCTGCAGAAACAAACTCCATCTGCAAGCCCAAGTCCACACTCTTAGGTCCCCGTGGAACTAGCTCTGCGGAAATAGAAAGCCTCCCCGTCTCCCTCCCAGGCCTCAGCTGTCACGGCAGAGTGGAGAGAGTTCCCCACGGGGTTCCTTTGGGGCAGGCCTCAGAGCCTCCACCCCCTATCCCTGGGCCACTTCAGTGACTCTGATGGTGCCTACAACTTAAAATTAATCACCCACTCCAAGGGCTGCCTCCAGCCCAAGAATAATCGCCTCCTAAAGCACGCCTGGTTCCAACGCCGTGTGGCTATGGGCTTCTTCGGTGGCAGGGGTTTATAGACAGACATCCAGGGAGAAGGAGAAATGTGCTAAGATCTGGAGCGGGACAGACACGCAGTGGCCTGACTCAGAAGCAGGGAGCGGCAGGTGACAGGGGAAGCGAAAGGACAAAGAAGCCATCGAAGAATTGACATCTTCACTTTCCCACTCCTTATAAAGGAAAAACAGAAGCACAAAAGTGCCCCGGGTCACACACTCCAAGTCCTTCCCAGTCACGGAGTGAAGGTGTTGGAGCATCAGGTTTCTGCAGTGCTGTCTGGGAGGCTGAGTGTCACCTTGGAGGAGAATGTGTCCCGTTTGTTCTATGCCTGATAGACCCAGCCGCATACAGCAGGATTGGGCAAAGGGGCTCAGGGGGTGCTATGCGGGGAGCCTAAGCCAGCAAAATGTATCAGAGTCCGCGGGCTGCTCATAAGGTAGCCTGAACCCTGGGAAAGGCTGAAACTGCCTTAAGGGAGGACTCTCCTCTGATCTGATGTGACCTAGTCTATGAAGCTAGCGAGAAGGTGGAGCACCACTTCCTTCTCCAGGATGCTAACACACACACACACACACACACACACACTCACACTCACACACACACACGTGCATGGGTGACATCTGTGGGTACCTGTGTCAGGGCTGTGGTGGGTACAGCATGCGGCAGGGCTATTCTCTGCAACGAACGCTTGACTGCCCCCAGAAACAGCAGAAGTTTCCACCCAATTCTATAAAATCTTATCACCACCGCCTGGCTGCAGGTGTGCTGGCTGCTGGGGACACAGATGCTCTGGGGGGGTCTGGGGCCTGGCCCAGCTAAGGTCAGTGGATGGCAGACAACTCTTGGTTGAGGCTCTTCCTTGTGAACCGAATGACCTTTCCTGGGTTTCCTCTTCCTCAACTGTCAGCTGAGGAGGGTAACAGGGCCTGCCTCACCAGGCTAGGAAGGGTGTGTGCCTGCCCAAAGCCAGAAATCTCAGATTGAAATCCGCGGGCCACTCCAGGTGGCCTCAGTGAGCAGAGGGAATGGTTCTGGACAGGGAGTCTGGACTCGAGGTCTGGCCCTCAGTTTCTGCTACCAATTTGTCACATGACTTTGGTCTCCAGAGCCTTAGTTTTCTCAGAGTCAGGAGGGGGCTGTCAGAATGTGAGAACTGACCTGGTCTGGTCCGGGTGTCCTGCACTGGGATAACTTCTAGGCTCTGTCTCACAAGCTTGGGGTAGGAGGTTGGGGTCGGGGGACTCCAAGGTTAGGAGTGCACAGGCCCGGAGAGCTGTGGCTACCCTCCTTCTCGTCCCATTCCCACAGTTTCTGACCCCAGGGAAAAGGCTGAGGGAGGATGTTTACAGAGCCTTAAACCTTCACTTGGAGAAGTTTGCTGGGGGCTGGGAGCAAGGCTTGAGTGGGGAGAACTTGACAGTGGCCAGGGAAGCCAGTGGGCATGGGGGAGGGGCGTGCTCCGGCAGCCCCTTCCACACCTGGGACCCCAGAGGTGCTGGTGCGGTCTGAGGGGAGGGACTCAGTAATGAGGACTTGGTAAAGTGCTGAGAACAAGGCTTGGGATGGGGGTTGGGGGGTAGGGTGGGGTGGGGGAGTTTTGGGGTGGGGGCAGGAGAAATACATGCCAGGGGTACTGGGGTGAAGGGGCAACGTGGTAGGACTAAGGGCCTAGAGAGAGAGAGAGAGAGCCCAGAAGGGTCCAGTGACTTCATTCTGGTCTTTACAAGGAGAAGACAGGACAGGCTGCGGTCATTTCCCAGAGGCATAGCTGAAGGCAAGAGAGGCTCAATCCTCCACCTCTAGGGGTCCTGGAAGGTGAGGGTCCTGGGAGACCAGATGACGCGTGAGGGAAGTATCTCAGCATCTTCCTTCCCAAATCCCTTCTCCTAGGCTCTTCTGTGGGACCCCACCCTTGGCCTGGGACTCTGAAAACAGGTCCTAACTGGGACTCATAACTGGTGCCCCGTGCATGGGGGAGGGGGGAGCTAGAAATGCTACTCTAAACACTTCCTGGCAAGACCCTACTTCAAGACCCTGAGAAAGTCCATATCTGGAATTCAGAGAACAGGAGAGACCTCTGTGTAGGCTCCCTCCCTCCCCCACCCACTTCCAATGCGAACACCCATTCTTATTCCTCTCACCCAGACAACTGTTCAGTCAGCTCTTTCCCACCCGTTAGCCCATCCATGAAGAAATCCCAAAATAGGGGATTTCTGCCCACTCTACTGACCTACAGATCTAATGCTCAGAGAGGTTTTCAGCTAACACAGCGTCACACAGCACTCAACAGGAAGGGGCTCCTGCCACCTCAGTCTCCTTGACCTCCAAGATCTATCCACGGCCAGTTCCCTGAGAAACCTAAACACGCAGACACTGTCACACCATGTTTCTTCCCCTTGGGCTCCAATTAATGCTTCCTCCCTGAGCTTCTGGAGACAAGTGTCCAGGACACGGGTGCCCCTAGCCAGGGCATTCCTGGCACCCGGAAAGAGCCGGATGTGGGGCAAAGGTGTCATCCGATTTAGCTCCTGGGAGGAAGGGGAGGCCCCTCTAAAGGAGCTACAGTAGTGGTTGGTCTGGGTTAGGCTGCTTCCATCTCCGCTTGACCGTCCCTGCCCGAGGCCAAGGAACCAAGTGAGGAGCCCAGCCAGGCCTTGGAAAAGTCACCTCTGGGGAGGAGCCTGTGGAAAGCACAGCTGTGCCCCGTGTCTTAGCCCCCTTGGGCACATAAGGGGCCTGCCATGCAACTCATACACACACACACAGTTTTTCTTTGCTTTTTCCTTTCCTTTTGTTCTGATGATGGCATCCAGGGCTCCGTCAGTCAGATGCACCTCTAGCTCTGGTGCATTGACTTTTCAACGGACACTGGAGCCCCTAACCCACCAGCACTGAACTATATCACTCCACTGACAGCTACACCTGACAGGAGTCCAGCCAGGACTTTTTGGGTGCACTGAGATGTGGGTTGCTCCTGATTATTCACTGGGATCCGAAGCCTGACCTTACACCCTGCAAAGTCTTAACCTGAGGGGTCTCAGCACAAAGCCACAGGGGTCTCAGCACAAAGCCACAGTGGCCACCTCTAGGTACTTAAGAGTGGGTCGGTCCATAGAAAGTTTCCTTACTCTGTTCTTCCTGGTACCACCTTCCTCTCCCCCTGAGATTCTGTGCCCCTCGCCTCCCATGTTCTCTTGGAGCAGAAGCAAGAGAGTATACTTATGTGGGCAAGCAGAAAGACACAGGCGGGAAAAGCCAGACAGAGGGGTGGCCAGGCAGGTGAACAGGCAGGTAGCTAGGCAGATGGACACACAGGCATCAAAATAAGAGGATAGGCCCACAAGGCATGGAGACAGACAGGTGGACAAGCTGTCATGCACAAAGGGAAACTCAAGTCTAGCACAGGGACAGATTGTCACGTGACTCAGGTAGACAAAGTGGGCTGCCCCAGAGACCCTGAAGCGGGCAGTGGGAAGGGCAGCTCATTGTCTCTCCCAGGTACTTCTCTGCATCTCAGCACCGGGCCCAGCCCATTAACCGATATGGCCTGGGCCTCTCATGTTCCTGGCCCGGCCAGGCCTTCCCCCAAGACTGCCTTCTGAGCTGCCAAAATTCACTCTCTACATCCAAGAGGGGTCAGTGTTTTGAAAGTTGTAGGAGCCTGCTGAGGGGAGGAGGGGCCCCAGCGGCATTGTTTCCAAACATACCCCTCTCTTCTTTCTTTTTCCCCATGCCCAGAGCCAGGCCTAGTACAGCTAGCCAGCAAGGCAGCAGAGCTGGGCCCAGCCTTCAGGGCACGGCAGGACAGGGCAGACAGCTGCCTCGGCTGCTACTTCGAAGTTGAGGGTGCAGTGCAAGACTAAAGAAGACTCAGATAAAGCTGGAAACAGCACACAGGCCTGTGAGGGCTGTAGGAACCCTAGACACCTAGACAATCAGGGGCCAGCCCGGAGCTGGGTACAGCCTGTTTCTGAAGAGAAAAATCTCCAAGGGGATCAGGTGGGAGCACAACATAGCTACAGAAGCTGAGGGGAGAGAAAAAAAATGTAGGGGCTAGGGTCTTTTGTGTCTGGGACACAGGGACGGTGGGGTGAACAAAAGAAAAGGAGAACCCTACTTTGGAGGCTTCGGACTTGGTAAAGCAGAGATGAATAAGAATCTGAATGCCAGACCAGAGCAATGGGGCTCTGCGACCAGGATGAAAGTTAAGGAGAGCAGGCAGAAGAGATTGGACACGAGGGCAACAGGGGTCAAGGCTGGGAGATCAGGGCTTAGGTCAGGCTGGAAGACCGAAAAGGGGGCTCGGGTCCAAGAAGGAGGACTGAGGGTCTGCCCGGGGGCAGGAGGGTAGAGAGGTGGAGCCAGCACCGGTGGTGGTCCCCAAGGAGTCTGGCTCACACGGGGTCAGCGCCAGGGCACGCGAAGGGGCGCGAGGGTCCCCAACTCACATGAAGACGTGGTAGACGAAGGCCCACCCGCGGGGCCGCTCCAGCACGTTGTAGACCCAGTTCTGCAGGCGGCGGTAGCGCTTCTGCGCGGCGGAGGAGCGCTGGCCGCAGGCGGAGCCCGAGCCGGAGCCCGGCCCAGGGAGGGGCGCGCCCGGCGGCAGGGGGCTGCCCAGAAGGCCGAGGCGACGTGGAGAGCCGCCCCCGCCCGCCTCGCCCTGTTCACTCTGCACGGCCGTGAGCGCCACCAACTCCGCTCGGGGGGCGTCCCCGGGCGGGGGGCCCAGGCCGAGGCGGCGCGGGGGGGCCTCGGCCATGGGCGGCGCCGGGCGGGGGGCCGGGGCGTTGCGGGGCGGGGGCGCTCTCGGGCAGCTCAGAGTCGCATGGCTTGAACCCCGGGCCGGCGAGGCGACCCTGGGCGCATATGCAGGCGGCGGGGGCTAGGGACCAAGCCGGATCCGCGCAGGGTCCGGAGGCGGTCGCTCGGAGCCTCGGGACCGCGGGAGCCCGTACTGACCGCCCGCTTCCCCGGCGACTGGGGCGGCTCTTTCCGACTCCAACTCTCTTATTACGCGCTCCATGCCGCTCGCCTTTCCACCTGCCGCCGGCGCGCCGCTCACACGTCACCCTCCCCCGCCCCGCCCCGCCCCTCCCCCGCCCGCCCCGCGGCAGCCTTCCCAAATCGGGAGGGAGCGAGAGAGGCGAGCACCGGGAGGGGGACCCGCGCCCGACGCGGCGGGGCAGGGCGCGCGGTCCGCCCAGTCCGAGTGTACCGTCCCGGAGTGTGTGGCGCGGGCAGCGCGCCGGGTCCCGAGGCCGGGCGTGTACGAGTGGTGGCCCTGGTGGCCGGTTCGGGGGGAGGGAGGTTGGGACGCCTGGTGAGTGGTTGTGGAAAGTGGGGCGTGGAGTGTGGAGTTGTGGCCGCGGTCGCTCGAGGGACACTCATATCGTGGAGTGGAGGTGTCTGTGTCCAGAGAAGTGTCTACTTGTGCGAGTTGGCTGGCCAGCCGTGGGTCTGCGTGGGTTCAGTGTGAGTGGATGGATGGATGGATGGATGGGAGTGAAGAAGGCTGTGCAGAGCCGGGCAGTGCAGCGCGATGGGTGGTGTAAGCGAGGAGGTGTGCCCGTCGGGTCATGCCCTTGGTTTCTTGTGCAGGGGTGTTTAAAATGCGCTGAGTGAAGTTGGGACCGCAGCTTCTTTCTGTTCCTTCTGCTGCTACTCGAAGGACCTGGTGCCCCACGGCTACCGAAATGTTTGGGGCGGTGTAGCTCACAGCTGAGTCTCTCCTCCCGTCTTGTTGAAAGAGGAGACCCCAATTGATCACCCTGAATAGAGGGGCCGCTCCCTCCCTGATTACAGACCTGCCCTCATCTTCTCATCCTATCTCCGCCTCGGTGGGATCCCCCCTTCTCCCACTCTCTAGCCAGGAAAGTTTGTTTAGGACAGATAGGAAGAATAGACGTAAACTGAGCCAGTATTAGGGGACCGGACAAAGCACTCGCAAAGGCCCCCGCCCGGACTTTGTCTAGCACCCTCTCCAGCACAAAGTTCTCGGTGGCTGACCTCCGTCTCCAGCTGTGAGCTGACTGGCCCCTTTCCTTCGCCCTCCTGACCCTGTGCTAGGTGATAATCCGGGCTTGCTGGCCCTCCTTCTCTCTTCCCCAACCCAAAGCGATGGTCAAACCAGACGCTCCCTCCGCAGGCCCTGCCCCAGGGTGAAGCGCTTCCGCAGCAAACTCTTCTCCACTCCTCCGGGAGGATCTCGGGGGACACAGCTAGCCGGAGGGGCGGGGGAGTGGGCGGGCTGCAAGCTCGATTCTCAGCTGTCAGCAAAGGCAGCATTGATCTGCTGAGCGCCAGAGCGGGAGGGCTGGAGGGAGGGCTATGGGCCGGGAGGGTGTGTAGGATCCGAGATCCTCAAGCCAGCTTTGGCAGTCAGCCTTACCTCAACCCCTAGCGACCCTTTCCCCTCCTGCCCAGCTGGGATGCGTTCTGAGGTCTGACCCGAATCTCTCCCACTGCTGCTGGTGCTAGGCGCTCAGGGCCTGCTGCTCCTGCAAAGGTCATGCCCTGACCTACTGAGGACTGGCGCTTTCTGGACCTCAGGGCCCCACAAGCTGCAGTGCCAGGGCTAGATATAGCTATCTTCTCCCTATAAGCTGAAGCCTGTATGTCCCCCACCCCATATATGGCATTGCCTCTCCTGACTGGTAAACTGCGGTGCTCCATCAGAGGCCCAGGGACGGGACTCAAGTCAAGAATTCAAATTACACAACACAAAGTGGCCGCTGGGGTCTTTTGAGGCTTTGATCTTAGCTGAGATGGAACTTGAATTCAGGTTGCCCTTCTCAGCATTCTGAATATCTAAAATTGGGTCTGTTCTGGGAAATCTGATCCTTCAGTTGAGCACCACCTATGAACCCACTCCTCGACCCTCGGGAGCCTGCCAAGCTTCTTCTGCCTCTGTGAGTGGAACTCTGCAGGGAGAGGGTCTCATCATCTTTTCCAATTCACGATTGCCTCATCAAAGGCTGGGGGAAGGTAAGAGACCTGTAGTTCCTGTAGGGTTGGAAGCTAGATTTCAGAAGCACCTACAGAGGTCCCAAGAGGCCATCTCGGAAGGTCAGTACCTCGTGGAGGGTCATGTGCATTGGTAGTGAGAGGAGGAAGACAGAGTTCTTCCTAGGGGGAAGGGGAGGCAGTATTAGGAGGGCCTGGCAAAGTTGAGCTTCTGTGGAGTGTGTGTGTGTGTGTGTGTGTGTGTGTGTGTGTGTGTGTGTGTGTATGTGTGTGCGTGTCAGAGGAGACAGTCCAGAGAGGACAGGAGGCCACTCTGAGTGTTACTCAGTGGCCTTCCTGTGCCCATCCAGATTCCCAGGACATGACAGAGAACGGACTTTCCCCACATCAGCCTTTAGTGACGAAGACACTTTTCTGAGCAAACATCTGTCTCTGGCTCCCAGGTCTAGCCTCCCTACTGGAGGGAGGTGGAGTATCCCATGGCTTCCCACATACTCTAACTCCCACATTTGAAGCCCTTGACTCCACCCTCAGCAACTTCCTCAACCCTGCCCCAGCTCCCTGGCAACCCTGCCTAGTCTTCAGAGCTTATCCCCTGCCCCAGGTTTCTTTCTCCCTGGCTCTGAGTTTTCAGGGCTGTATAAGAACAGGCCAACTCCCCGATCTGCTGTAATCCATCACTGTCTCCATCATCCATCAATGGAGCAGGTATTGATTTCGAGGAAGGGTGGGGAAGGAGAGTGTTCCCATCTGCTGAGCACCAGCTGTGGGCCAGGTCCTATCCTTTACAAAGAACAGAGTCCCGTGCTTTGTGGGAAATGGACTGAGAGCTAGGGACACTCACCTAAGGATATACAACCAGGCAGTGAGCTCACACCGGCACTGCCTTGCGCTTTCCCAGAACGCTGGGCTCTTGAGTGCCAAGGAGAAGGAATTCTAAGAGGTGATTCTGCGTCTCTTGCACTGGCTCCTGCCAGAGGGTAGGATGCCCAGATCTGAGAGGATCAAGGTCTAGAAGTGCCTGGCACGTAGGTTCTCGGGGGTAGCTTCACCCCTGGGATTGACTCCTGTTCTGACCTCAGGTCATTTCACAGCTCGGATTCCTTGCTGGAGTGGGAGGGTTGACTGCGCTCAGCAGTTTTCAGCCACTGTCAGCACCAGGAGTCCCTGTTTCTTCCTTTCAGCAGATAGAATCATAAGGTGGTAAGAAAACCAACCAAACAAACCAAACAAAAAAACGGTTGAGGTGAGGGGCTCCAGGCTCCTCCCACCTGCCTATTTCTCCCTGGTCTCTGATTTGTCTCCCCACCCAGCAGGCTGCACAGTCCACATAGTCCAGGCGGTCTCGAAATTGCGGCAATCCACCTGCTGGCCTCGCAGTGCTGGGATTACCAGTGTGAGCCATCACTTGACTTTCTCCTGAGCTGCTGGATTGTGAGAGGCCCAAGGAGGGAAGAAGCTGTCACTGGCAATGACAGAAGGCCAGTTGGCCTTCTTTGGGACAGGAGTGAAGGGGACTTGGAGAATAACTTGGGTTGTTTGTTTGTTTTTGTTTGTTTGTTTTTTTGGTTTGGGTTTTTTTTTTTTTTTTTTTTTTTTTTGGTTTTTCGAGACAGGGTTTCTCTGTGTAGCCCTGGCTGTCCTGGAACTAACACTGTAGACCAGGCTGGCCTCGAACTCAGAAATCCACCTTCCTCTGCCTCCCAAGTGCTGGGATTAAAGGCATGCCACCACTGCCCTGCCAGAGAATAACTTTTATGGCCCACGGCTCCACAAGACTGCTGCTTCATCTCTTTTAGCATCTCTGAAACATGCTGGGAGCTCAGAAGATTCATACCTGTCAGGCAGCCTCAGGCTGGGTGGAGACTTACCCAACAGCATTTAGGCTACAGAGTGTGAGAGTGGCCAGGGCCTGGGGCGGGAGGGTGCTCTGGAGCACAGGGAAGGAAGAAGAAATGTGATTAGCAGCAGAGGCTCAAGAGTCTGGATAGAAGATGGGACCTGAGCCTAGGCCCAGAGCTGAGGAGGGCTCAGGAGTGCCAGACATAGCAACGCCTGAAGGCACAGGCCAGCAGAGGCTGTACAAAGAGGAGGCATTTATCTTACTGTTGAGGTAAGAACTGGCAGAAGGCGCTCACAGAGCAACAGCAGGAAGCCACTGAGGGGTGTGGAGGCCTTCTTTCTCTCTTCCCCCTATACAGCCCAGAATGGACAGAAGGCATAGGACAGAAGGGCTCTGAAGATCAGGAGAGGGCTAAGGAGCCCCTTTCACTCAGATCTGAGTGGATCACTCACCTGCTCCTCCCCTAGACGAGCTTGTCTAGCCAGACAGTTCCGAGCCACAGAAGTGGGGAGAAGCTCAGAGAGGAGTGTCTCTGAACTCAGTGAATGTAAGCCCCCATTGATCCTAAGGCTGCAAGGCAGGGGACACCCTAAGAAGACAAAGAGAGAGGAGGGTGTGGACACAAAGGTCTAATCCTTCCTAACTTGCAGGCTCCCCCTCTGCACTGGGGACTCTTCTTCCTTCCATAGCAGCGTGGTCCTGGGGGCCTCCTGGCAGGTCCTTGGCCTCAGCAAGAGTCACTGGGACAGTAGAGCTGTTGGAGTGCAGAGAAAGGGCTGCGTTGAGTCACCAAGTGTCATCTGGAGGCTCCTGTCTGCCATTCTAGCTACTCCGGAAGCTGATGCTGGGAGATCACTAGTGCTGGAGTTCAAGGGAAGCTCAAGCAACTTAGTAAGACCGTGTCTCCAAATAAAACACAAAAACAGGGCTGAGGATGGATTCAATGGCAAAGCACTTGCCTAGCAGGTACAAGGACCTGGGTTCAAACCTTAGTACAAACAACTCAAGCAAGCAAGTTAGCTAGCTCTCCTGGCAAAAATAAACATGTTAGGAGGCATACCTTGAGAGTAGGAGGGACTGCAGACCAGGAGTACAGGGGAGGGAAGTCAGAAAAGGATGATATTTGGTAAGAGAGGTATGAGTTCAGCTACAAGAGGCACAGAGAACAGCACTTCCAGGGCAAGCTTAGTCTTAAGCTGTCTCAGGCTTCCTTGTCTCTGACCTCAAACCTCATCAAATATCAATAGAAGCTTTTTCTTGAAATGTTAGGTGTGGGAGAAAAATGCTGGATTGTTTTAAAGACAGGATCTAGCTATGCATCATACCTAAAGACACAGAGAAAATGGGACAGTCTGAAAGAAGTTTGATCCAGTTAAAAATCTTCAAGAAGATAAAGGAAGAATCAGCATCTATATAACAAAATCAGGAAGACACCAAGCAGACACAGGCAGCAGAAATGAACACAACTAATCTTGAATTTTTGAGGAACTAAGGTCATTGATATTGAAAAATAACAAATCCAATGGGCAAATTAGTAAATAGAGCTGAGGAGAGAATCACTAGATTAGAAACTATAACTGGGAAAGTCCACCAGACTGAAGTGCAGAATAAGGGAATTAAACATGTGGACGAAGAAATATCACAACACAAATGGGAGTCTTCAGTATGTGTGTCAGCACTCAGGAGATACTGAAAGGTGACCAGGCTTTTCCTAGAACTGAGACATGTACAGATCACCTAATAAGACAGTACGAAAACCAAACCAAACCAAACCAAAACAAAACCCTACATCTAGACACCTTTTAGGCAAAAGTGTAGAATATCAAGAATAAAGAGGAAATTCTAAAAGCCACCAGAGAGAAAAGATCACTTATCTACAAAGGTCCAATAATTGAATTGACAGAAAACTTCTCATCAGCAACAACAGATGCCAAAAGACAGTGGAAGAACATCTTCAGAGTGCTGAGGGCAAAAAATTGTGAACCTTCATTTCCATCTATTGCCAAACTGTTGTTTAAATCAAAGGGCAAAATAAAGACATTTGGACATACATTATCTTAGAAAGCTTCTGTCCCACAGACATCACCTGTTAAAAAAGGCATAGAGCCCAAGGGGAAGGGGCTGGGAGCGCACTCAGGTGCCTTGGGGCTCAGTGAAGGCCAGGTCTCCAAGAAGGGGCTGGAGGCTCCGATATGCAGGCCAGCTGGGGCTCTGTTTCAGATCTTGCCCTAGCACTAGCCAGACAGAGGAACCCAGCCCAGTGTGACCCAGCTGGGACCCAGCTCAGATTTTCCCCTCTTGAATGCCAGCCTTGTCTTCTTGTCCCCTCTTTCTGGACTATGGCAGTGGTATGATACCCAAGCTAGGGATGATATCACTTGCCTGGCTCTGGGGCATTGAAGAGGCTGTGTCCAAACTACTCATGTGACTAGGCACTTGGCCACCACAGGGTCTTCTCTCAATATCTCAGATGTCACCTTAGAAAGCACTACAGGTAGCTGGTGCTGTGGAAAGGGGCAAGACCAACAGAGGCCAGGCTACATGAGACTGACAGTCGGCCGGTGCCCTTGAGAAATGTCCTTTGTTTCCTTCCTTCGAGACAGGGTTTCTCTGTAGTCTTGGCTGTCCTGGACTCTAGACCAGGCTGCCCTCGAACTCAGAGATCCATCTGCCTCTGCCTCTCGAGTGCTGGGATGAAAGGTGTGCGCACCACAAACTGGTTTGAGTTTGTACCTGAGTTTCTTCCTTATGAAGCTGGAGAGACTACTCACTTATTAACATGATGTTGAAATGAGAGTCAACATAGGATCAAGTGTTTTGTTTTGTTTTTTTTTTTGAGACAGGGTCTCATGTAGTCCAGACTGACTTTAAACTTGCAATGTGGACAATAACCTTGGACTTCCTGTCCCTGTCTTCACCTTCTGGGTGCTGGAATTACAGGTGTGTACTATTTATGCCCAGTTTGTGATGAGCTTGGGATCAAACCCAAGGCTTTATATGTTAGGTAAGCCCTCTGCCCCTCCCCCCCAGTTAGCTCTATTTTCCTCCAGAATAATTTCTTACAAGGTCTTAGAGACCCTTGCCTAGCAGACCATCAGTACTCATAAAAAGAAAAAAAAAACAAAATATAAAAGCCGAAACCCAAAACTGAACAAAATACCTCAAAGAGCAGGGATGGAGAATGTGTGCAGGTGCTTCAGTAAACAGCAGCAGGACCTCACCTGGCTTGTTCTCAACTGGATGCAGAATGTCCCAAACAGCATCTGACATGCGCACAGGGTGCCAAAGAAATCCCTGCTGCACAGCTGTGCATGTGAGCTCTAATAATAGTCTGAAGACGTTGATGTAGGAGCATCAAAGAGTCCTCGCTGACTCTGCCCAAGGAATTAGAAGTTTCTCAGTGAGAGCCATTTCAATTGGGCTTTGATGGATGTATATGAGATCAATAAATGAAAGGGCTTTCCAGGCATTAGGGCCAGCACATTCTGAAAATATGGCCGCACGTTCAGAAACCCAACCGGTTAGTACAAGAACACTGAGTGCAGTCAGTGGGCAGTGGGGGCAAGCAGGACGCAAAGAAACAAAGGTGAGGACTGTGGACTATGTATCTTCAAACATTACTCCAAAGAGGGAAGTTTCCTGTCCTACCATTATCACAAAGGACCCTCTCTTCAAGGGGTTTGTTGGGGTCTTAGCAGAAAACTGTCACACCCCCTTTAGTTCTTAGAACTCTCTCAAATCGAGAAGAGGATGGAACTAGATGGTAAGGGACCAGGTAAGGGCAGTATGCTGCCCCCTAGTGGCCTTGGCCAACCTGAGCAGCAAGGCATCGGCCACATTGTTGTCGCTCAGCCCCAGGGGTCTCCAGTTCCTACCCAGCCATGGGAGAGCTGCACCAACTTTATTTACTACTCCGTTACACTCAGGGCTTGGGACAGTGGCCTGGGAGCCGAGTGAAAGCCAGCGCGGGACACTGTGTAAAGCTTTCCTCTCTCACACACCCCTTCCCACCTTTGGATAAAGCATCTGTCTGGAGATGAACGGGAAACCAAGGTTTGTATTTAAGCCCGCTCCCTAATTCAGAATGACCTTAGACAAGTCATTGCATTTGGACCTCTCAAACTGCCGGTAACTCAGGGATTGTACTCCGTCTGCCTGGCTTCTGAAGGGTCACCGTGAAGATCACAATTAGACTGAAGGTGGGAACATCTGGAAATGCTGAGTGCTCCGATGACTGCAAGGGGCTCATGCTGGGGATTAGAGAGGGGCTCTTTGGGGCTGAAGGGTTTGCATACATCTGAATGGGCCCAGGGGACGTGCTGTGTGCCGAAAATGCTGGCCAATCACACCAATCAGTTCAAATACTTAACAAGGAAAGAATGAAGTCTAAATTAAAGCAGGTGGTAATGAGTGGAAGGGAAGCAGGGTGGGACAGGGGGCACCAGAAAACAGGGTACAGCTTCTTGCTGTGAACAGGCCTCTACCTATTCAATGGTGTGACACACCACACAGGAGGGTTTGTGTGGGATAGGTGGAAAAGCCAATTTGGGAATTAGAAGCACATGGGAGCTTTGCTAAGCCTACTTTTTGATAGTTAATGGTGAGATACTTAATCTTCTCTGCTTCTCTGGTAAGGAAACTCTATCCAACACCTTTAAAACTAGGAAAAGTTTTGTAAAATTGTTACTTTTCTTTAAGGTATGAATGAATGAATGAATCCTTTACTTGGTCCTAGCTTTTTGCTTTGGTGGCCCAGAAGCTCAGAGCCAAATCATTTCAAAATCATGTAGGTCTTTTTTTTTTTTTTTTTTTTTTTGGTTTATTCGAGACAGGGTTTCTCTGTGTAGCCCTGGCTGTCCTGGAACTCACTCTGTAGACCAGGCTGGCGTCGAACTCAGAAATCCACCTGCCTCTGCCTCCCAAGTGCTGGGCCTAAAGGCGTGCCCACCACCACCGCCGTTTATCATGTAGGTCCTGATGACTCACATGTATGTGCTCTTATTTTATGATCCCAGTTTCTCATTCAGTGGTGTTTTTTACTAATCCTACTTTATATCAGGTGAGGTATCAATAAGCAAATGATCACCAGCAAAGCCAATAGTCTTCCCTATCTTTTGCCCAAGGAGTAAAGGGCAGTTTGGCCAGACCTGAATATAATGTAAGCCCCAGAACTTAGGACTTACATTTTAAGAGGCGGTGTGACCCATCAGTCTTTGCTATGTCAATGCCTACCCTACCAGGCAGGTTTACAGTGAGCCATCTGTGGCAAGGGAATCCCAAGGATACCAGGCCTCAGCTCGCAGGGTCTAGTATGAGCCTCTTCCCTGCACAACCTTACCCTTCGAGCCCAAAGCCCAGGGGTTGTCTACCAGATTATGGCAAACCCATCTTTGCTTTTCCTGGCACAGAGCTATCATACAGTGACAGCAGGCCCAACTATGGTCGTAAAAAGACAAGGATGTCTGAAAGACTGCTCATGGCTGGCTATTTTCTGCTGCCCTTGCTTCAATGGACAGGAAACAGGCTCTGGCCAAAAATCCTAAAACCAACCAACCAACCAAACTTTTTCAAAAACATTCTGCATGTATTGATTCACTGTGTTTATGTGTGGGGGCAAGCACATGCCACAGTGCACATGAGGTCCTCTAGATCCCTAACATGATGGGTGGCAAAGGGCCATGGGCCGCCCTCTATGGCAGAGCCAAGCCTTTGGTGATGAGAACTACAGCAGGCAGTGGCAAAAGCCACTGTGCGGAGGAAGGTTGCAGAGGTTTCCTGGGTTCCTTGTTTGCTACAGAAGCCAGTGTTCTCCTGGAAAGATGTTCCCACAATGCCATACAAGTGGTTCATTTGGGTGAGGCGAGGCTTTTCTGAGCCAAGAGACATGTTCTGATGAAATTCATTTGTAAGCCAGTCAAGAATCTCAGTTTGGAAGTTCCCTTGGCTTTGTACAATGGTCCACCTGTCCTGACATCCAGCCTTGAGACAAATCAACCCTTCCAAGCCTTTCCCGAGTGAGTAGCCCCCATGAATGTCCCAGACACAGATTCTCAAGTACCGAAAACAAGATTTATTGCATTTCATGCAGTTTGAAGTCCATGCAGCAACGGAGATGAGCACAATCTTTAATGTATTTAAAAATAAAACAGTGGCCAGAACAGTGCACAAAATCCTGGTTGTCCTGGGTCTTGGAGAGAAGGGATGGGGAGGAAACCAGCTCTCTGTGGAGAATGAGCTCATGGCCCACAGGCGAGAAATGTTTCTACATCTTCTGGATTCGGAAGGTTCTGAGGAAGGGGCAGAGAAGAATGCTGGTGGATAAAGGGTCTGACCCTTTCTTTTTTTCTGAGGGTAGAACTGGCAGAGTGGAAATCCTGTACACCCTTAGCAGTGGTGGTGAGTGCCCAAGCCAGGAAACACACAAGAGAATTATTTCTTCAACCACATGTTTCAAGAAAAGGCCATAAATATGTTATTTAATATTCTTGTTTCATAGCACTGGACACATAGCCCAAAATATTGAAATATTGATTCCTTGGAGACAAAAATGGAAAAAAGAAAATAAAAAATATTGCATCTTTCTGTTGTAGAATCTTAGTCCCCCAGGCGTGGAAAGTAGTGCACCAGTATTTTAGCCTGCAGGAGGCAATGAAGTCCCGGGTCCTCTGGTGAGGGAGGGTATGTCCCCATCGCCTAGGGCCTCTATGGCAAATATTGTGTTGGGTGTCCTTGTCTTTGCCAGCTCAGGCCCTCAGTCTCCAGTCACCTGGGGAGTCTGCCCATCAGAGGACTGGTTGGCTGACTGAATAAACATGGGCTGGGCGAGGTCTTGGCCTGCAGGCATGGTGACTTGCTGGATCTGGTACAGCTGCTGCAAAAGGGTAGAGAGGAGAATGAGGTCACTCCTGGGATAGAGGCAGACAGCGCTCTGTAGGCCTCCAACTGGACGGGGCCCCAGATACCTTAACTACTACCCACTACAAAGTGTCAGAGGGAAGGAAGGGAGATGGAATAGCTGTCTTTTTAGGGGAGAGAGACAACAAGCAGTAGGCACAGGAGGCACCAGACTGCCAGGTGAGGTAGCTTAGTGTACACCTACTGTGTCTTTCATTTCTCTCTGCTCTCCAGTTAGCTCAAACTTGCTGCATCCTTTTCTGCTTTGACAACTACAAGCACTTGACCATAGACAGTACTGGCATCTTACAAACCAAGATCCTCAAACCTTTCCTCCAAGTCATCTGTGCAAGGAGGGGGTCTGGTGTTAAACATTTACTACAACCAAGCCTGTCAGAGCAAAGAAGACAAATTAGGGCAGTCCAGTCTCCTGGTTTTGGGGGCCCCTGAAAGAAACCACCCAGAGGACCCGTGACCTAAGAGCTTATCACTAGTCCTGGCAGAGATCGGAGGGGCCAGAAGCCAACTCTTCTCTTTCTGGGCATCAGAAGACATTAATCTGGACATATCACCTATCTCATCTTCAGTGGATCCAGAGACTGACTATGCTGTGAGGGAAAGGCAGGTGAGCAGAGAAGACCCCTTTCTTAGGTATCTGAGAGTGTTCAAGCAGTTAGATGTTCTTCGTTTAAACTAATCCACACACCTAAGTGTCCCGGAATAGGAAAAGGTAGTCCTAGAGAAGAAACCAGAAAACCTGCATTTTAGTGCTGGCTCTGTAACAATAACTGAGTGAATTGGAAGAGGCACATCCCACCTCCAGATGGTAATTTGAGCTGTATAACACTTAAGGTTTTGTTTGTTTGTTTGTTTCTGGCTCTCACAGCCTGCAGATGGAAAGGAGTACTATTTGTATAACAATGTTTTGTTCACTACTAGGCAGAAAGCCATACCCATCCAAACCCACACTGCCTGCCATCCCTGGACCCCAACTCAGGCTGGGTCCCTACCTGTCCATCTGTGAACTGGCTGAACTGCTGCTGTCCTTGCTGGACCTCTGTCTGTGTGATCTGTAGGGAAGCACAAAGAGAGAGCAGGCGTGTTAGCTGCAGGTCTATCAGCCCACCACATGAAGATCAAAAGACACAAGGCTTACAAAATGTTCAGAATGAGGCCTGCCACTGAATAGGTGTTTGACAAAGGCCTGCAGAGCAAGAGTCTCTCTCAGTCTCCTTCCACTTAGAGTTAGCAAAGATCTGGCCCCACACAGTGACATCAGAACCACCATCTCCCCGCAAGGTATGAGGCGCATCAGCTTTAAAGTCATAGTTATGGCTTTGACTAGAAAGCCTAAAAGTTTATTTTTCAGCCAGTGAAAGCAGATTGCAAAATGAAGGGCAAAGTGGTGAGTGGTCCCTTCCATCCTCGGAAGGCTGGTCCCAAACCAAGCCCATGTCACCCAGATTATCTGACTGCAACATGAAACACCCAGTGAGCAGCAGACTGGCCCTCACAGTCCCCATGGCAAGCCATGAAGTACTTTTTTCCGACACTCGGTGTGCAGTCCTCTGGGTGGGGGCGGGGAGGGGGGGAAGAGGGAGAGAAAGGAGGAGAGAGGGAGAGAGGGAGGAGAGAGAGAGAGAGAGAGAGAGAGAGAGAGAGAGAGAGAGAGAGAGAGAGAGAGATGTGCTCAGCAAAAACATTTACTCCCCACACTTCACATTTTACAGGACTTTACACCACCAAGCAGAGCTGCAGGATATGGTGACAGCTGCTGGGAAGAGCTGGGCAAACTGCAAAGGCTAGGGCGTGTGCATGTGTGTTTGTGGAACATGCAACCTGCAGCAGCCTTGTACCAGCTTTTGGAATTATCAGAGTCAATCTATCAGGTAGAGCTTGTTCTCTCACGTGTCCTCACAAATGATCCAAAACAGCTCCTGCAAGCCTAGCAAGGGTTCTAAGGACCAAGAAAGGGGCAGGTATGAAGGGCTTATTATTACTTCTTATTCTAGGTCCTTTGCTTTCTGTAGGTCTGTAAGCTGCTTGAGAACTGTAGATAGCTTTGATTAATGTATACACTCCCCTAGTGCAAAGTCAGTCCTGCAGAAATGCTTTCAGGATAAATGAACAAGTCCAAGACAAACAATAATATTCACAGATTAAGGCCAACTGTGCTTTGTGACCAGCAAGATTGCTATCCACAGCAGCTAAAAAAGTTTAATTTACCTTTAAATCACATGCATTTTATCCAGCATGCATTCAACAAACATTTCTTAAACAACTATTAGATGCCAACTTGTAAAATTACATCATGGAGACATTAGGTAGCCACAAAGTACCCACAAGATTCCTGGATCTCCCATTCTCCCCACTTTCTGGCTTCTATTGCCCAAACTAGCCTCTGAGGAACCACAAACCCTTCTCACTTCCATGTCATAAAAGGCTTCTTGAATATCAAGAATATTGTAAGAATCCTACCTACATGCTTTTAAAGAAAAGAAAAAAGAAGTAGGGAAAAGGGAGGCAGGCTCGCGGGCATCACCAATCTTGGTAAGTCCATCAGTGTCACTGAGACCCAAGAAACTTATGGGAAGCCCAGCACCATAAGTAGTAGCAGGTGTAGAAAAGGTCCTTTAATGATTCCAGAGGTGATCCTGAGCTCAGATGCCTTACTTTTGGCTCATTCCTCACATTTTCCCAAATGATATCTTTGGAGACCTGCTCTAACTCAGCTCTGTCACCACTGTCAATAGATACATCACCAGAAATGTAACTGGGCCAGACAGGTCCAGCTCTTAAACGATTGCTGCTTTTTTTGGGTCTGAGGCGAAAGGATCCATTAACAATGCATCCCCTTCACCACTGTCCCCATCATCTACAACTGATGACCATGGCCCTCTGGTCCAAGGTCTAGAGTAAGCAGTCCCCTTGGCACTTATGATTCAGCTTTCAAGATGGTAAGGCAGGAGGACATGAGGGGTGGGAGTGTCTCTGGCTGAGCCTGTCCATGGAGGTAGAGTGAGTATACTTCCCCAAGAGCACAAGAACACCAGACAAACTGTCGATGGAATACAGCCTGGCAAATAGTTTCCTCCAGCCTGATGTGTACACACACCAGGGTTCTTCCTGATTTTCTTGAGACTTCTGTCTGTTCCTCTGTCCCTCAAGAGCAAGATGGTAAGAAACTCATTGTGAATCCCATTTTCCAGTCAATTCCATCTACTCCTGGATAAGGGGCAGAGATAAAGGTTTGGGATAAATGGTTCTTGCTGAAGGCCAGGGTGATGAGAGTGAGTTCTTACAGGAAGCTGGCCAGCTGATGCTTGTCTCCCACTCAAGCCTGTGTCTCCTGTGTACATACCTGTTGGGCGTTGGTAGCAAGTGTCTGGATCTGTCCCTGCACAACTTGGGTGCCTGATACAGGCTGGGCTAAGCGGATATACTGCAGCTGGCCGGCATTCAGCTGCACCTAGGGTGGGGCAGAAACAGAGAGCACAGGGATGAGCACAGTCTCTCTCACACACACTTCCCATGACCAGATTTAGGGATTGAACATGCTCTGCAAGTCTCTCAATAGAAGGCTACCCTGAAAAAAAAAAAGTCCTTTAAACACAGGCCAAAAAACAACAGCAACCCCACCCCCACCCAGTAAAGAGCATGTCCTAATCTGGGTGCAGACCCATCCTCTGCGGGCAGTTGGCTATTTGATCAGTGCTTATCTCAGGCTTTCCAGAGACTGCCTGACACTTCAGACCGAGCTTTAAGTGCAGCCCTCCCGCACCGTCACCATCTGCTTTGAACAGTTCCAAGGTTTGTCAGGCCCCGAAACAGATGGATGTCAAGTCAAGCTGTTCAGCACATCTGGGAGGAGAAGCCTGGCCGGCTTTACTGTCTCTGTCCCCAAGATTTAGAACCAATGAGGAACTTTGGGGGGGGGGGGGTCTGGAGACTTTGAAGATCCTTGATATTCAGCACTAGCTTCTGGCCAAATTCTCCCCAGTGAAAGTAAAGTCAGTAAAACTTTCACAGAAAACCCCACCATGGGAAAGCAAAGCTACAAGACTGTCCTTGGAGTTCTTCATGCTTACGATGGGACCTCAAATAACCAGTAATACAGCAGCCTGCACTTAGCTGCGTGCTGAAAGCCTTAACTTAGGCTCCTAGAATTCACTCTGCCATGAATGTGCTGTCACTTGGAGCTCAGGTAGAGGGAAGAATGAGACAGTTACTGAGATCTGTGGGTCAGCAGAGATAAAGGGTATAGGGGGGGGAGGAGTGGTTGTGTATGCCCACACACATTCCAGAGGTTGGAGATTCTTGAGAATACATGCTAAATTTGGTCTGTCTGTATCTAGGGATCAGAAAGCACCTTCCTGGCTATTCAGCTTGCTTATATTGCAAGGAAGAATTTCCTCAGGCACACAGCATCATACCGTTGTACTGGCACAAGCTTCTTCCTGGCTTTCAAAAGCTAACTTCATCCCAGGAACCTTACTTCTACGAGGAAAATGCTGACAGGATAAAGCTGCGCCCTGCATGCAGTGCTATATCAAATGCTTCTCTGAAATGCTGGCTTCAAAGGATTTGAACCATCAAGAAAAATGGAAGCTCTTTAAAAACACAACACATATATACACATACATGTACCCACACAGATATACACATGTCCATCCGTCCGTCTGTCTGTCCATCCATCCGTCCATCAATCCATCCATCCATCCATCTGGCTGGCTCTGAAATCACTACCTAGACAAGACTGACCTTGAAGTTCTGATTCTCCTGTCTCTATCTCCCAAGTGCTGGGATTACAAGCATGCAGTTTATACAGGAGTAGGGATCAAACCAAGGGCTCTGTGCATGCTAGCCAAGCACTCTACTGACAGTGCTGTACCCCACCCCATAACTCATATTCTTCTTTTTCTTTTTTCTTTTGTTTTAAAGATTTACTTATTTTATGTATGTGCTGCCTTCAGACACACCAGAAGAGGGCATCGGATTCCATGACAGATGGTTGTTGAGCCACCAAGTGCTTGCTGGGAATTGAACTCAGGACCTCTGAAAGAGTAGTTAGAGCTCTTAACTACTGAGCCATCTCTCCAGCCCCATAACTTATATTCTTGGTGAACAACTTCAAAGCTATTTGCTTGAGGCATGATAGAGACACAGAACTTAAATCTGTTAAATATCTGGTTCAATGGAAATACATACAGCAAGTGTATTGTGACCTGCATTACTTTATTCCAGAGCCAACAGGAGCTGCTGGCAAGTTGTGCCCAAATTTCTTACCAAATCTGTACTGCAATTTTCATTTCTATGGTTGAAAGTTGTTTGGGAATCTAGAAGGCCAGGAAAGAATCCTAGGGCGAAAAGCTGAAGTCTTATCCCAAGTTTAGGCAAGGTTCCTAACAGTCATAGGTGGCTGACTTTCTAGCCAGAGGAGACGCATACGACAGCTCCTAGGGCTCCACGGAGCTCCGCTCAGACACAGGTGAGCAGCTTTGCTCAGGCTTGACCCTGGGCCTCAGTCCTTCAAGACAAGTGGGTCTACTGCTCCTCATGGCTCTGCTGCCCAAGCTCCTCAACAAACAAGCCTCTTCTCTAGCTTTTATGAGGGAATTAAAGGCTCTGTGTTCTAGGTCACCATTATTACAGACACTGCTGAGCAGCCTCCAGAGTCTGGAAATGCCAGCTTTTGAGACGCTATCTTGAGAGCAGTGAAGATGAAGCACTGAATTTTGTTAATACATCTTCTGACCAATACTTTGTTTCTCAGAGGATAAAATTACACTCTGAGATGGGGGAACTCTTAAATGACCTTATTTTGGCCCACACAAAACACATATAAACCAGACTATGGTGGCACATGCCTTTAATCCCAGCTCCCAGGAAGCAGAGGCAGGTGGATCTAAGTTCAAGGCCAGCCTGGTCTACAGAGAGTTCCAGAATAGCCAGAGCTATACAGAGAAACTCTGTCTTGAAAACAAATAAACAACACATAAAAAAAGAGAACCATTTAAAAGGAAGGTCTTAGAACTGGTAGCTGAAAAAGTGATGAAATGTAGAACCCAAATACCTGGAACCATTGGTACTTTTGGGGTATGAGACAAAGAGTGGCTGGCTTTGTTCCAGAGAAGTGGCAAAGCAAGTTCAAGTGGATTCCTATCAGTCTACATTTCATGAAGGACTGCTCTACTCCTTCTCATTTTGATCACTTGTTGCTTCTTACATGCCTAGAGTTGTTGTGATAACTAAAAGAACAGGGGGCTTTTTTTAGTAAAGGAATGGATAAGTTAAATGGAGGCCAAAAATATACTTTGCTACAGGCTCCTCTGGGAACCAACTTAACAATATGCAACAAGTGTTATTTATGGCCATCTCTACATACCTCCTCTTATTTTCTGCTAATCAAAAGATAGGTCTGGGGGTGGTGAAATGTCACTTGCTTCCAAGCCTGATGACCTGAGTTCAGTCCCCAAGACCCATGTGGTTGAAGAAGTTGTGATACTCAAATTCCCTGACAAATATATACTGAAGCTTTTAGCTGATATTAAACCACTTGTATAGATGAAAGCACCTTGGAAAATCTCATTACATAATGTTGTCCTGATTTCTACACATACAAAAAAGCATACCTACTCATGCACAAACAAGTAAATAATGTAGTAGTAGTAGGAGGAGGAGGAGGAGGAAGAGGAGGAGGAGGAGGAGGAAGAGGAGGAGGAGGCAAGAGCTATAGCTAGTATGATTTCCCTGAGTAGGTGTAGGAGGGGAACAGAGAAGAGGTGCAGCAGAGGTAAGTCAGAACCTGGTGAAGCAGAACAGAAAGGAAACATAGAATGAAGCTGGGTGTGTAGTGAGAAGACCAACACCATGAGGTGAAAAAATCCATTCAGTTGGGGTCAGTGAGGACAGGCTTACCGGGATCTGTTGGATTTCTCCTGTGTTGGTAATGATCTGCTGCATCACCTGCATGGTCTGTCCAGTGCCACTCTGGGCCTGCTGGGTCTGACCCTGAGGTTGGGCCTGCACAATCTGCACCTGCTGACCTTCTCCAACCTGCATGGTTACGGGTGTGGTCTAGAAGGAGGAGCCAAGAGAAAGCTGTGTGAGCTCTGGCCAGGAGCCTGCAGAAGTAAACTGGGAACACACACACTGCATTCCTGCCTAAATTTGTCACCCTCTTAACATGCAGCCTAATGGGTGTACAACACAGCTAGAGTGAAGTCTGAAATAGAAACAAGAAAGCCAAACCAAGTTTTAGGTTCACAGTGCAGAATATCTGCCTTATCTAAGCTTAACCAGCGGGGCTTCAAATGCTGCAACTCCACAGTCCTTCTGTGATGGCAAAGTGCATGTAAAACAGAGGGGAAAAAAATCAAAGCAATCATGACAACTGACAGAAACAGACCCATGTGAAATTAGGAGAGGGTGAATCTAGAGGGCACAATGAAACATGAAGTGAAGCCGACACGAATGCATTATATTTAGGGTCCTAGACTACACTATAGGCAAGAAACGCCCTGAAAGGTAAACAAAGCACACATGCCATCTCTAAGGCTAGGCCTAGCACATGTAGGCTCTCATCCACTCAAGCAGCAGAGTGAGCCTTGCTCAGCTTAGCCAGACAGTTGCTATGGACTATAGCACAGCTCCCCACAGGAGAGAGTGAAAACATCAGACGCTGACAATTCAGGAAAGCCTAGCCTTATTCAATAGCACCCAGCATAGCACAGCTTCAACGGTCAGGAATGAGGAGCCCAGGCTTAAGGAATTTCTGCCTTACATCCATGACTTGCACTTAGCAGCTTTATCACTACAAAGCAGACTCTGAATCTCAAGACCTTAGCCCTTAATATGACTTTTTTTTTCTTTTCTTTTCTTTCTTTCTTTCTTTCTTTTTTTTTTCTTTTCTTTTTTTTTTTCTTTTTTTTTTGAGACAGGGTTTCTCTGTGTAGCCCTGGCTGTCCTGGAACTCACTCTGTAGACCAGGCTGGCCTCGAATTCAGAAATCCACCTGCCTCTGTCTCCCAAGTGCTGGGATTAAAGGCGTGCACCACCACTGCCCAGCTTAATATGACTTTTTAAAAAAGGTTTTGAGAGACAGGGTTTCCTCTGTGTAGTTTTCACTATCCTGGAACTCACTCTGCAGCAGGCTGGTCTCAAATTCATAACAGAGATCCACCTGCCTCTGCCTCCCAAGTGCTGGGATTAAAGGTATGCAGCACCACTGCTCAGCTTCTTTGATATGACTTTTACAGAGAAATGAAGACAGTGCATCTCACCTGTCTAACAGTAGGAGTAATTAATGGGAAAGAGGTGGAGTACCTACACCTGTATTCTCATCCATGTCAGACATGATCTTTCCTGGTGGGAGCTAACAACCCTGTCAACCAGATGATAACGAAGAGTCTCAAAGAATCATGGACTTCAAATGATGTTGCTGTTCTGATGTCAATTCTTGACTGTGCAGGTGCCCCAGATGTAGTAACTTGGTAACTAAAATTATAAGGGGGAAGGGGAGGTCATAGGAACTAGAGAAGATATTTAAGAGATTACTAGGTAAGGGGAAATTCCTGAAAACTGGAAGAAGAGAGACAGCATTCTCAGAAAAAACTCTCCTTGGTGGTCTAGGACAACAGCAAATATCTCTTCTACCTGCCTAGCATGAAGACCTATTTCTGACCTCCAGAAGGGAGTTCCCAACTAAAACCAGAAAACACAGATTCACTTCAGCACAGTTCCTTCCAACTTTTATTATAATGTATATCCTATCTTAGAAAAGATACTTGTACTTAAATGAAACAGCCTTCACTACTCACTGTAAGTCTAGGGAGGTGTGACCTAGCCCCTGGCTACCCTAAACCAGTAGGACAGCAATAAACAGCCTCACCAACTTCACAAGCTTTCTCATCTCCAAGCCTAGCAGGCAAGGAAGACAGATGAAATCTTTGCTGACCAAAACCAAGCACACTGCGAGCCCATCATTGTACTCCATCAACTTAATTTTTGAGAGTATTTCCAAGGTATTTCTAAATTGTTTCAAGAAAATGAGCCCTTGTATTAGCATGGCAACTGCCAAATCACCCATGGACAGTCCATGGGTAAATCAAATAGTGATTTACTACACATGTAAGCACGGCAGCCATGGACATCTTGGGATAATCAGCCAATCAGGGCCAGCCCTTGATAGCTCAAGTTTTCTCACTGCAGAGGCACAAACATGAGCCAAAGACTGTCCCTGGGGCTTCAGGGTGCAGTGAATCCTGAGGCAAGGACTGGGCCATAATCAGTTTTGAACCTTGCCTGCCTAGTAGTGTCTGTCAGAAAGAAAGTACTCAATATATTTCTATTTTGCGAGTAAATAAACAAGAAATAAACCCTAAAGTAAAAAAAAAAAAAAAAATTTTTTTTTAAATCCATCCCACTCTAACACTTTTCTTTTGGCAAATTTAGTTCTTCACTAGAATATACAAGACTTTCCAGGATATGCTTCTAGACTCGCCTAGATACCTCTCATACTAATTAGATCCTCACACCATTTCCTTGGCCACTTCTCATGTTTCTGTCTGTCTGCTTGCTTGCTTTACTTGTTTTGAAACAGAATTTCATAGAGCTGAGTCTCGTCTCAAACTTCTGATTCTCCCATCCCCATCTCCAGTATGCTGGGATTAGGCACATATGCCACCATGCCCAGCTTTTTCACATTTCTAAACTGTTGGCTATGCTGGGGCTTCGAGTAGCAATACCTAATGCTTTCCCAATATATTAACACTTCCAGCGATCCCTCTAAAAGCCACATTATTCTTTTCAGGAACCTCCAACCACTTTCCCTTCCAATTCCTCACATCTTTGCTAGATACTCTTTTGGTAACACTTTGTATATAATTCTAAGGCTGACTTAACTTTCTTTACTCATCCCATGTGATGCTATAACCTTTAAAAGTATTTGTATCCCCAACTAAAACTACTGTGAATTCCTTGAAAATCAGGATTGTTTTATCCATGCTTATGTCCCCAATACCTAGCATAAGACTTTACTCACAGAGGATGCTCACTGTTTGATGAATAAATAAAGTAATGACTGACAGAATTGGGATTCAGAGCTCACAGTACTGAGTCCTCTGCAGCCTCTCATGACTCCCAACGGATGGTACTGCTCTCAACAGTACTATGGGGAGAAAAAAAAATCCTCTGATTACTATTGTCAAAGGAGAAGGTCACCTGACACAAATACAGTAGGACAGAGAAGTACCAGAAAGGAGAGGTATGCAAGCTAGCAATAGTACTGTTCTCCCCTTTAAGGTACAAATTCCAGTCCTGGTATAGACAAGTAGCAGGTATGAAATCCACTGAAAAGATCTTTTACAGACATCCCACTACTGTCCATGGGTGCATTAGAGAAATTTTTTTCCTTCTAATATGTCTGAGCTCATAGGGATCCTGGAGAACATCTTGTCCACTGCACTTTCCTTATCTGACCTAAGAGGAAAACAGGGTCCAGAGAGATTAGGGAGATACTTTGACTCTGTGACTCAATGTGGGGGGTTTCCAGACATCAAATGCAGCACTCTGTAAAGATGATGGCCTCTCTCTGTACTGGTCACACTTTCCCCACCCAAACCTAAGAGACACTGCGTTGCTAGGGGGGTATCCCCTGTCACTCACAGACCTGACCCTGCTGAGGCTGCGCAATGATGATCTGGCCAGGTTGGATGGTGGTCGTAGAACTGGTGGTCTGCTGGCCTTGTTGCTGTCCCTGGACCTGGACAGCAGTGGGCTGCTGAGCCAGCGTGAAATAGTACTGGACAGGCTCCGCAGGAGTCACAGACTGGCGTACCTCCTCCTGTGGGGTAGAAGGAGAAGCAGGTAAGGGGAAAAAACAGACTCAGCAACCGGCACAGTGAATTTCCACTCTTCCCTGAAACAGGCTATGTGCAGTTGCCTGGCGAATGCTGAGCTCTCCACATTTGCAGTCAAAGGAAAAGTGGAATTTGGAGAGACCAGTTGTGCTAAATCAAACTAAAAATAACAGTTTTTTTCTATAAGCTTCACAGAACATACAGCCAATTTTCTGACGTCCAGAGTAATCATCCACTGTGTGATGAGTTGCAAACAGGCAAATAATTACCGTAAGCAACAACCACGCACCAGCAGAGCTTGTCAGTAGATTCTGTCAAAGCCTGTGATGGAAGAACAGTGCTACCTGCCAGCAATGGAAGATGCTACCTAAACTTACTATCCCCAAGTCCCATAGAAAACAGCACCCCTCATTCCTATCAGGGAGAGATGAAACAGCTTTTCCTAGACTAGAATTCCAGAGCCAGCTTTTCACAACACACTGGAAGCTCTATGTTGGTCACTGATGTGTCTACCCCAGCAAACCACCCTAGTCTAGTTGTACTTAGCCACAGAAATGCAACCCAAGGGACCTGACGATAGCTCTCCGCTGGGGCGCTGCTTAGGCTGACTAGGGAAGCAGCATTCTGTCCGATCTGTTGGATGAAGAGATTGTTCTTCAGCTGACGTTTTCCATGGCAGAAGGAGTAAACAACCCTCTCCCAGCCACCTTGAGCTCACAGCTGAGAGTGTAGGATGTTTACACACACTACAACATGGTTACAGCCCAGGGGTTGGTGGGCCTCAGACCACCTAGAGATCAGCATCTCATCCCGAGTGACCTGTGACACATGGTATCCCTGTCCAGGACAACAAAAATATTCCACTACATGGGCTGAGTAAAAGTATTAGCTAATTTTATTCGCTTCCTTATTCAGAGCTATGCTTGTGAGGTTTTAGAAACAAGATACTTCCTCAAGGTACTGAGACCTTCTCACCTGCTCAATGCCTCTAAAGCATGCTTCCATTACACTGTCATGGACACTTATTGCAAGATTTTGCACTTCATGACAAGCTGTCAGTTCTGCTCAGACGTAAGTACTGCTGCCTCTTGCTTGCCTGCTCGCTACTGCCCCTGGCAGTTCCATAGAGGTACTGCCTGACTGATGAGTCTACTTATCAGACAAACAGAAAGCTGGAAACAGAGAAGTACTTTTCTGAATGCATACTGGCTGCAGCACGAATTCTTCTAAACTGAACAGTTATAACCAATAACTACAAAAGAATGCCTCAGATCCTGTGATCGAGTGTGGGAAAAGTTGTTCTTGTAGTAGCATGCTGCTTGTTTGCCTGTTGATCCTGTAACTGGGATCATGGATAACTAGCCTCTAAGATGTCTGAATCTCTACATAACAAGGCTCCCTAATGGTCATCAACATCAACCCAGACCACAAAACTGCTCCTTACGCTCTGGTTATCCAGCCAGTCTTTAAGCATAAGCTGACCTTCAGGGTTAGACAGTCTATGCTTTAAACCCAGTTTCCATCCTCAACATGATCATGCAGAGGCAAAAAAAAAAAAAAAAAAAAAGGAGAACTTTTATTTTCTCAACTTCCAGTCAAAGCCAGGTCCATTTCAACTTTGGTTTCTTTTCCATTTTAAGCAAATGCCATCTGGCAACCATGTCTTGGCAGGGGTACATACCAATATTCCTTTAGACCACAAAACTGAGGTTAACTGCTCTTTCCAAAGCTGTGGAAATAAGTTCAGTGTCTATTTTCCCCCTCACTGAGGTCTCCCCTTCCTATTTTAGAAATAGGAAGGCTGGGGGCTGGAGAGAAGGCTCAGCGGTTAAGAGCACTGACTGCTCTTCTAGAGGTCCTGAGTTCAAATCCCAGCAAACATGGTGGCTCACAACCATCCATAATGGGATCTGATGCCCTTTTCTGGGGTGTCTGAAACCAGCTACAGTGTACTTACATGTAATAAGTATTGAGGGGGGGTGGGGAGGAGAGAGGAGAGAAGGCAGGGAGGGGATGGGAGGGGAGGGGAGGGGAGGGAAAGCTGGCCCTAGCGCAGAAACACCCTTGCTTGTTAGAGCATTAAGAACTAAGAACTGAGAGCACAGAGCAGCTGGGGAGGCTGCGGGGGACACAGTCACTTCCTGCCTTTGACCTGTGACAAGCTCTAGGTGTCCATAATTACAATACTAAACGAAGTTTTTGTTTTGTTTTTCCAAGATAAAAAGCAAATTCTTTAAAAATTTCTGCCAGAACCCAAAATAATGCTTTAGCAAAAGCTCTGAAGCAGGCTGGTAGCCTCTCCTATGCTTCCTACTGCATCTTCTCAGGCAATAATGGATTAGACAGTTTCTAAAACACTGTTGTCAGGACAAGCATGGCTGTTTTCAAATTGCGGTGATGAAAGGAGGCACAAATAAGGTTCTTCTGCTTTATGAAGACTCATTCTGTAAATGGAGGTCAAGCTAGCAGGAAATGATGATGCTTGATTTAAAGAAATGGGTGAAAAGATAATGACATTTCAATGAGCAGGAACTTTCAACTCATAGCTTAGTGGGGGAGAAGTCAACCCTCAACTACCTTCTACTTGCAAACAGTCTACTTACTTCCATGGCAAAAAAGAGAGAAGGAGATTCCAAATCACCTCTGAGAAGTCAGGACCGTAGCCTCATAATTCAGTGTCTCCCTTTCCAGGTGGATCAGCACCGAGCCCTAGAAAAACCCCTGACTGACTGGGTCAGCACAGAGAGGTACCTGCTCCACGCTAACAGTGGCTTCTCCAATGTGAGACTGGAAAACAGTGACAGTGGACAAACAGCATCACTACACCAATGAGCAGCCAGCTCAAGACCAGGGAAAATACATTTGCTTTAGTAGCAGAGTGCAGCGCTGCCTCCTTCAGAGGGTGTGTTTTGGAGAGTAGGCACTTTTAAAGGACTTTAGTAGGTGCCAGCCAATTTGGAGCTTGGGAAAACTTCATGTCTACAGAGAATTAAAAAATGCTATCTTAGAATTTCAGGCCAGCTTTCAGCAATCTCAACCTTTTAAATGGCAGGCAGCAGCTGTTGTGAATAGGATGCCAATCAATAGCTCAAACACCTACAAAGAGCTAAAACCAGGCAGCTGAAGGAGCATTCCTGCTGCATCCTCTTCAAAGGGAGATGGACCAGTATAGAGTGGTCCATGCCTTGAATCCCAGCACTCAGGAGGCAGAAGCAGGTAGATCTCATCTCTCAGAGTTCCAGAACAGCCTGATCTACACAGTCTAGCCAGTCTACACAGTGAGACCCCATCTCAAAAATCCAAACCAGACCAAAGAACAAAAAAGGGAGATGGGGTAGACCACTAGCAAGTCTAACACCATGACAGACCCAGAAGAACACACAACTTTGGAGGAAGGTATACGTCAGAGGCTCTCAACCTGTGGGTTGTGGCCCCTTTGTGGGGTGGAAAGATCCTTTTACATGGATCACCTAAGACTATTGAAAAACAGATATTTGCATTAAAATTCATAAGAGTAGCAAATTACAGTTATGAAGTAGCAATGAAAAAAATTATTGTTGGGAGGTTATTACAACATGAGGAACTGTATTAAAAGGTGCAGCATTAGGAAGATTAAGAACCACTGGAATAGGATAATAACTTTCTCTTTAGTCAGTCTATTCAGCAGGCAGCCCATAGTGAACACTCAGTACAATAAGAGAAATGCCTGACTGCATCACAGATCTTACCACCTTGTCCTCAAAGGAGGCTCCTGGTGGCCACATGGGAACAAAAATCCAATAAGAAAAACAGGCTCATGGTATTATCAACTCCAAAGGAAGAGAGGCAGCCTGAGTTCTTGTGACTTCTCAGAGAGAAAGGAAGTACCTCAAGAAAAGGAGACAAGTTCATGGGCACAAACCTGCAATGTCTCAAAGCCGATGAGCGCAGCCGGGGACGACTGTGGCAGCCTGCCGCTGTAAACATCCGACTGAAAGCTCCTCTCAACACCTTACAGCTTCCAGTCAAGGATGTTTACAGTAGCAAAGACTGCCCAGAAAAATAAAGAGCTTCAGTGAGGCACAACCTGCTCCCATAAGGAGGTGACCCAGAGCTTGCTAACCCAAAACCCATCATGCAGGGTCAGAATAAATGTCAATTAGGATGCCCACTTCTCCAACAGTTTTCTGACTGGTTATTAGTATAGGTCAACATGGGGAAACTGTTGTCATTAAATGACTCCAAACAGTGTACTACAAAATAATTTGTTAAAAACACTTAAATCTTATGAACAAAAATAAAACAAGCAGGACATGGTATGGCTTTACTTCTGAGGGCATATTACACTAAACCTAGTGAATCGTGCAGACTGTGTGCCTGAAACAATGAACTCTATAGGACTGGGGTCAAAATCACAATTAAGTTATATGCACCCAAGTGCTGAACAAAACAAATGGTGTGATCTTTGGAGATGAACAGGCAGAAGAGGGACAGACAGTCAGTTCTTGTAATTAAAAAGAATATGTAAATGGTGGTTCTAAAACTTCATTGGACACCAAAGCATCTGGGGAACTTTAATTGATTCCTGGCGTCATGGCATCACAGGTTCTGACTCAGTGGCTGATGGGTCGAATCAGCACACTACAGACACACAGCACAGAGTAAAAGAATAAAAGCCACTGGCTCCAATCTGATCACTATGGACAGAGAGGCTGTTTCTTAGAATCTGAAATCTAACTGGCTGAAAAAGTTTTATTTTAGATGAAGAAATCCTGAACTAGCTTCACCCACTCTCCATGACTAGTCTTTAACTTTGTTCTCACTGCAAAGTTAAACCACCCCGAGGCACTGAGTTAAAAGTACCCATAAATGAGTAGGAGGAGATGCTGAGGATGATCTGGACTACAGAAGAGAACCACAAACAAGAAATGCTTTGGGTGGGTGGGAGGAGCCCCGGACAACATTTTGCCCTGGCCCTGAAGGTGGCAGCTGAGCAAGTCCTCCCTGCTCACCTGACGCTTTGGAGGTTTCAGTTCATCTCTTGGGACAATATCGATGAGAAAGTCGAACTGATCAAATTTTGTAATTGCCATAGCAATATCATTCCTCTGTAAGAAAGAAAAACAGAGTTAAAACCTGGCCAAGGAAGAATCTAGTTCTTTTGGCTGTTATCCTTCAAGTAAAACGGCATGACCCTACCCCCCAGTCCTAGTATCTGGAATTAAACCTAGGGTCTTACACAAGTTAGGCAGGTATTCTACCATGGAGCTATTCCCCAGTCCAAGGAGATGACTTTTAGGCTGTACTAAAAATCTCTAGGTTTGTCCAGAGCTAAAAATAAGAACAGCCCAATTTATATCAGACTTGCTGGACAGAAATCAATGAAAGAGATACACATATCCCGTGCTCTAGGACACGACATCTGAGCTCTACTCACCACTATTTCTGCTTGTTCTGGTTTCAAGGCCTCCATAAAGTTGTAAAACCACCATCCTCTGGCTAATTCAGGACAAAGCCAGCAGTCGCAACTGGCATTTTGTGGTCCACAAGGTCAGCCCATAATTCACTTGTATGACCTTTTAAAGACCCTAAAGCACTGTTTTTTTTTTTTTTTTTACAGACACTTATAATCCAATTATTTGATTTTTATGTTACCTATGGTTTTTAGTTTATAAATCAAAATTGTGTTGCTTAATGAATAGTTTAAATCTGAATTTGAGCCTGAATCCTCAAGTCTGAATTTACTCTAGGAAGGTAGTGAACACCGTAGTCAGCTAACAAGAATGACACAGGTGAACTTTCTCTTCAAGTCTAATATTCCCCTTCCTTTGAATAATAAAAATCAATACCTTTTTCTCCCATATGATTTGTGTACTTTATTGAAAGTTTTAAGGTTAAGATCAAGTAGTGAAATACCTAAGTATATACAGGAAAGTAAATTTTGAAATGTATTTAAAAATAGACCACTTCATGGCTAAAGCGAGAGGTATGATAAATTTGTTTTTCAAGTCAGGATTTCTCTGTATAGCCCTGGTTATCCTCAGATGTGCTAAAGTAAAACTTTAACAGCAGATTTTGGGAAGAAAAAATACAGGTACTCATTACAAACTTTATGTTTAAAATCCTTGACAATAACATAACAAGGAAAAGCAAACAAACTCACAAAAATCCTTAGCAACCTCTAGATGCCACATCTTAAGCAAAGAAGACGCATCAGGCCAAAAGGAGGGATGGAAATTTTCTGTTTTTTCCTTCCCTAGTATCTGTCATGGCCCCAAGCCACTAAAATGCAAACCTCCAATCCATCCTTCTTGCCAACTACCAACT